>NC_056735.1:1550098591-1550394212 GCF_019279795.1 Protopterus annectens
TACACTCAGTGTGATCCTGTAAACCAGAGCCTTCTTGCTATAATATCACTACATCAGTCTTTGAATCGCTCCTATGTTATACTGTGAGCAATCTTGCTAGACTATAGATTACACAGTGTACTATCTTTTTCTGAATCTCAGGGCATGAATGCTAGAAAAAAATTAAGCACTTCCAGTGAAATAAGATTATAACCAAAGAAAAGAAAGACGACTTCTCAGAATACGTTACTCAAGAAAGTAAGGAAACTTGCCACAATAATTAAACTACGACCATGTCATCACAAAAGAATAAGGCTTAATCTATCATTTCAGTCACACTGTTCTAAGCATGTCCAATGTTTAAGTAAGCCTTGCTAGCACATGATCCACCAATATTTTTACATGACTGGTAGTTGAGTTTATGTTTTCTGCTGGAAAAATATGCAAGGCAAACAGCTATATAGTAGTCCAATCTGAATTAAGAAAATCATAATTTTTTCCTTATATTGCTTAATACATATTTTTATCAATGAGTTTATTCATGGAAGTATTGGATAGGTACAATATGTAGTCTGGATTTTGAACATATATACTTCAAAGTTTCAATCTACAGTGATCCTTATCATCCTCTATCTCTAAGTCAAAGTCAAAGTAAAATTTATTGTCAGTTAGAACTGGAAATGTGTCGCCCAAATGACATTTTGTGCATCGGCTCAATTCTTGAAATTACAAAGGAAAGTGAAAAAAAACACATGCAAGCAGAAGAATAAACATAACTAGCAAATACAATACTACTCCCAATACATGCAAAAAAGAGCAGAGACATTTACCAACACTCATACACGAAAAGAATACCATCCCCTGAGTTAAATTAACTACCTTATTTAAAGTAAAACAAAACACACTACAGATTGAAAGTTATTTGTCTAATATCCTACTTGAGTGGGTTAATAATACTGACTACGGATATAATAAATAAATATTGCACTTACTTGGAAAATATTTAAGTATATATTGCACAAATAAATAAAAAATTGACTTATGTGTCCAGATTCCTAGGACTAGTGCCTGAGTTCAGAAGTCAGAAACTGTTACTGAATCTTGTAGTCCTGCAGCGGATGTTGCAATATCTCTTGCCCGATGCCAGATGCATAAACAGTCCATGCTCTGGATGCATGTTGTCCTGTATTATTTTGGTGTCCTTTCAGATGCTTATTGCAGAATAAAGATGTATCGATGTAAGACTGGAACCTGTTACTGTCTCTGCAACCCTCACCACTCTTTGTAGCACCTTCCTTTCTGTAACTGTTCACTTTCCAAACCACACTGTGAAGTTGCAGGTGAGGATGCTCTCTATTGCACCTTTATAGAAGGTGGAGAGAATATGAGGAGGACGCTTTGCTTTTTTCAACCTTCTTAAAAAGTGGAGGGGTTGGTGCTCTTTCCTGACCAATTGGCAGGTGTTTCTCAACCATGAGAGATTCTCTGATATGTCTACACCCGGGACTTTTGTACTCTTAACCCTCTCCATGCTCTCACCATTGATCCTGAGCACTGAGTGGTTTGTTCTCCTTTTCCTGAGGTCAATGATAATCTATTTGGTCTTGCTTACATTCAGGTCAAGGTTGTTCCCCTCACAGCAGCTGATCAGAGATCCCACCTCCTCTCTGTATGCCCTTTCGTCCTCATTTGTGATGAGCCCCATGACTGTGGTGTCATCAGCAAACTTGATGATATGATTGGACTTGTGCTTATCATAGCAGTCATGGGTCAGGATGGTGAATAACAGTGGGTTGAGAACAAATCCCTGTGGAACCCTGATGTTAATCATTGTGCACTTTGATGTCTACTTACCTGAACTCTGTGGTCTCTCAGTCAGGAAGTCCAGGATCCAGTTACAGAGATGTTTATTGATTCCTAAATGTGCCATATAAATCACAGATATCTGCAGTGTATGTAAACTTATATCAAGTTATGGGCAATGTGCCAAATACTGGATGAGTAGTGTTTAAAGAAGCTGAAACAAGAAGTTATAAACAGAATGATTGCCACTATGAAGGTAGTGTTCTCCGGTTATCAACACATAGTTTCTTCTTCCTTTTTGCAGACCAAATTGGGATATTCTCCAGTAATACTGTGTAACTGCACTAAGTATAGGCTACACTCAGTTTAAGCCATGCAACAATGTACAGAACTTCTACGGATACAGTGTGATACAATTGATATGAAGTTAAGTCATTACGCTTCACCATGGGAGTTTAAGCCATCATGCCTAAAGCTCTTACTTTATTACTAGCATAAGCAAGGATTCCAAGCCATGTCCCCTGTCATATACCACTTTCAGAAATGTTCTTGCACTTAAAAACAAGATAGTGGGAAAAGGCATAGAGTCCAGTCAAAAAAACATATGTTTTTCAGTAACTACAACATCTTTGAACATTTCAGAATAATAGTCATATCAGTTATGTAATCCTTTACTTCAAATATATCTATTATATCACTGAATTTATGCAGTTATCAACAAAGGCTGTGCTGAAAAAGAAAAAAGATCACATGTAAACCTGTGTACAGTGGTGTTCGTAATTCCTCATTTTTTCCAACTTATATTGCTAAGAAGTCATGGAGAAGACAATTTCATCATTTAACAAAGCAGTGCTTTAGTTAGCATTACCACCTCACAGCACTTAGTTCTCCACATTTATTCTTAGCTGGGATACTGTGCATGCTAGGTCTCCAAGTCCTCACTGTGTCAGTGTAGGTTTGTCCAGAAGTGTGTGTGTGTGTGTGTGTGTGTGTGTGTGTGTGTGTGTGTGTGTGTGTGTGTGTGTGTGTGTGCGTGTGTGCGTGCGTGTGCATGTGTGTGTGCATGTGCGCACGCACGTGTGTGTGTGTGTGCGTGTGTGTGTCTGTATGTGTGTGTGTGTCGCATGCACGCATGCGTTTATGTGTGTGTGTAGGTGTGCAAGTGTGTATGTGGGTGTGTGTGTGTGTGTGTGTGCGTGTCTATATGTGTGGATTTGTCTTGCAATGTAGTGATGTCTCATCTAAGATTAGTTCTCTGCCTTATACCTGCTGAGTGTTTGGATAGCTTCCTAATAAAGTACACCCATTGATAGAAGAAAGTTGTTCTCAAAAAAAAGAAAAAAAAGAAATGAAAGCATGAACTTTCACTTACAGAGATGGAGGAGTTTCTAGCCTTTGTCAAAGATAGTGACACTTCCACATGGTCCCACAGTTCAGTGCAGGACATTGATGCGGAGTTTCATTGTCAGCAAAGACTATCTACCAGAGATGCCACAGGTAAGTAGAGATCTGTCTCTGTAGCAGTAACTTTAAGTCCTCCTGACCCATCACCCCCTGATCAAGTTATTATAGGTGTCTGATTTGGGTTATACAGGAACATCAGAGATTCCAACTATATGGTCATCTGCATAATCTATGCCACTGGTGATGAGTCATAATTACACAGGCTACTATGCTTTATTGGGATCATAGCTGATTCTCTGTCTGGCACAAGCATTGCTGTGTTGCCACTACCTGATGTTGGAGGATCTGAAACTTCAGGGAATGATGGCAGGGATGAGCTGGTTCAGTCAGGACATACACTGTGTGTGTGTGTGTGTGTGTGTGTGTGTGTGTGTGTGTGTGTGTTTTGTGCTGGACATGTGGAATGTGATCAATGTACCCTCCTCAAACCATGGATACAGCCTGTATGCCTGCAGACACCTAGGAGGCAAACAGCACAGAGGAAGGACAGTTTACTGGTTACACCAACAGACAGGGAATTGTAGTACCCCCTCTACATCACACACATGTCAGGATATGCCCCAAACATGCATGGCGGTGGGGGTTATACAGGATTCTGGATACTGATGCTTGCTATAAACATGGTTATCACTGTCCTCCTGAAGTTGCTGTGTCAATGGCCACATTATGTGCAGAGTCATCATGGTGGTACAGACTAGAAGGCTGATGTAAGGAGTGTGGAATGACCTATGGAAGTCCATGTTACAGATGTATGATTGTTCTGCTATACTAAAGCACATACCTGAACATGCCATGCCCTCTCAAACTCAACTATCTGGCATGAGGTGCTGTCCACAAAGCTGTTGCACTGCTATCTCCACAGATGGTGCACATAGTTGCCTAGATAATACTCATGCAGCATTACCTTTTCCACAGCTACATCTTTTGAAGAGGTGTCTATGGCATGGAAGCAGAACATCCGGAAGCGGACATGTTTATGGTAATAAAGTATGTTAGCATCTAACCAGGGTTGTGGCATGACCAATGCAACTCCTGGAAGAGCCAGCTCTCAAGGGTAGGTGCATGCACAGGATGCTGAACGCTCTGCCATGCATGCCCTGAACCTAGCCAGTAGGTCAGTACCTAATGCTATAACTACTACTGAGGCTGTGCCCCAGCAAAAACACACTTACACTTAAACATTTTCTTGGATATGTAGTGCCATCCTTTCATGAATTAAAAGTAAAACAACTGAAAGTTCCTTTCTTCTTTGATCTTGTAGTAATGATCAGATACTCATCAATCTTATTAGACAATTATTACAGGTTAGGATGGCCTACCTCTCACTATGTGTCTTAACAAATGGTTGTCCAGTAATACTGGCAGCATGCAACGCTCATGAGATATAGCAGTTTCAGCAGGACTATGGCTGTGTGCTGTGGATTTTTTTCTTGATAGAAGGTGATGGTTTAAAATCAACAAATAAATGCAGTCATTAAAGCCAGAAACTTTTTTTTTCAGAAAATGCATTTCATTTAAAATACCAAAACAGAAAATATGCAATATTCAGATTAATCTCTTTTATTGTGACAGCTCAGTGCTAATTTTTGTTCTGTTGTTCCACCAGTTGTCAGTATTGTTGCAGTATCTATTGCTTCATTTCTTTATCCGTACCAATGTTTGCATTCTTCTCTTCAGAAGTCTTCAGGATACTCATGTGATGTGGTATAGATCAAGCAGGGTGTATGCTACTTATTCAGCTTTCATTTCAGAGAATATTACTGATTGCAAAAATGCTCTAACATTTTGAGTGTGTTCCATGAAATGTATACTTTCTAGTAGGTTAGATAATATTGGGGTTAATTGTTATTACTGTATATGGGGCATAGCCTCCCATAGAAGACAAGAGCCTTGTCTGCTCACTACAAGCTTTTAATTCCTCTGAAAAACTGCAATTTCTGACCATAGGTTCTTCAGAATATAATTCTAGAAGTAATAGTCATCCAGATGGATTATATCTTGCAGAACATGCACTGATTATCAGATTTACTCAGGTATTTGTGCATATATATATATATATATATATATATATATATATATATATATATATATATATGTGTGTGTATATATGTTTGTGAGTGCATGTGCTAGAATGTATGCACACATGTATATGTGCATGCGTCTGTGTGCATGTGTGTGTGTTTGCGTGCACTTGCATATGTGTGTCTGTTTATTTATATTTGACTTTGATATAGTATTTTGTATTTATACGAAAGCCCTACTTCTGAGAACTCATTTATGAGGCAGTAAAAGAGAAACTGAATTTAAATGTTTCTTGTGCAACTGACAGACTTAATTGCAGGTCTGCAATGCTAAGTGTTTGACTGAAGACTTGACAAGACAGCTATGGAAATATGTTCTACATTTGTTATTGCAGATGGATCTGACTACAGCTGTGTACTTTCAGAGGTGAATGCCAGGGTGTGGGAAGCTTATAATGATGGATCTGCTTATACATGTTTATGGTTGATTTTGCTTCAGTATTTTGTCCAGGCTTAGCTTTTTACTGAAGGCCCAGTTCTGTACTACTGCTCAGTCCAGTTCCTAAACAGGCATTAGTACTACATAATATGTCAGCTAAGCTCTTGTTAATGAATTGGTCAAGAAAATAAGACCAGCACATCAGGAACATATCAGGATATAGTGCTTCTTAAATATGTAGCCTGCTTTCTGGGTAACAGTTTAAAAAATATTCACTAGGTTAAGCATTCTGTTAGCAGTTCCAAGAACTGAAAGACCCTAATATGCAAGCAGTAATGTTCCTCAACCATCATTTTTGAAGTTGATTTATTTGTTTATTGTTATCCTGAAGATTCACAAGGGGAATCATTTTCACGGCAACTCCCAAGAACTAAAAAACATGTGTGAGTAGTAATGCTCCCCACCTCCATCAGTTCTAGTTTTTTCTTAAACTGGTTAAGTTAGTTGCATGCTTGTTGCCTTCATTCAGTTGTGATGTTGTGGTACCTTTCAAGAGTGTTTTTCTCTGCTTCAGTATGCATTGTATTTATGCAGTCTTTTCCTCCTGAGTACTGTATCTTACGATTTATCTCTTAAGTCAAAAGGATGCCTTAAGGATACCTCCTGATGAGTGTGTGTGTGTGTGTGTGTGTGTGTGTGTGTGTGTGTGTGTGTGTGTGTGTGTGTGTGTGTGTATAATTTGACTCCTGCCTTGAGGCTATTACTTTCTCTTGCAGAAGTGACTGCTTTTGCTTTACCTTAGTCACTTTGTGTCCCCTCTTAAACTGTTTCATTTTTTCTCTGTGTGCTTTATTTTCACTTTCTTCAGGAAATTAGTTTTTAGCTGATTGGATGTTTTATTGTCCCTCATCAGGCAATGTGTTTAAATATAGTGAGTGCATTTGTTACTGTAAGATGTGTTTAATTTTTGACAAAGTCTTGTTTCTTGTTTCATTTTCTTTCTTCTTCTTCAGAATTAGTTATGCATTTCGGTTATGGATGTGTATTTTTATGGTATGATTGTTTTTTATTTACTAGTTTATTTAGGAATGTTTCTGTGTCTGACAGTTTTCACCTGCTAAATGATTTTCATGTTGGTTGCATTTTGTTGTACATGGGAGTCTGCGTGTGAGTAGGAATCGATGACTGATTGTGAGGTTCAGATGGGAAGTACTGTCTTTTTCTTAGGTGCAGAACATTTTTGATGCACAGGTATTAAGCAATTTTATTGGTCAGTATTCTTCGCCCATTCTAAACATACAGTGTTTGCAACTTGATGTTTCCTTGCTAGGATATCTTGTTAATAAAGTAGAATAACAATCCAACATATCTGATGAGTATATGTATGCAGTGTTTATTTATTTATTTATTTTTGTTTGTTTGTTTACTTACTTATTTACTTATATTTATTCACTGGGGTAAAGCACTGATCCACATGGATATTTTCAGATTCAGCCTGAAAGTACTGTGTTGTTAAGTCACTTGCTGAGTCACAGAGTAGGCAAATGAAGGCTGAGAGTTTCTGCTATTCGGTTTCTGCCTTACATAAGTGGTACATTTTGGATTATTTTCTGCTTAAACTCTGAGCTTTGGCAGGCTAAGACCTACCTGCAATCAACTGGACGTATAAGTGAATTTAAGTAAATCTTTATCTGCACTTCTTTCAAATAATACAGCATTTAAATTGATTTATTTGTGTTGCATTGAATACTATCTAGCTGGAAGTTGTGGCTCTGATTTTGCAGTTAGTTCCCTACCCACCTTCCCTGCTTTTGTTTTGATGTTAATCTTGGTGGTTTTGAAACTGCCTGCCCCTCTTTTAAGTTTGCATTTGGATACTCCTCCTGGGCCCATCTCATTTGCTCACTCAAAAAATAATTGCACTTTATTCATCTACTTTCACTGTATTTGTGTTTCATCCTACTTTATTACTTTATTTTGCTTTTGCGTCATCTTAAAAGTACTCAATTGTATTTATTACTGCTTAGTGTAACTATCATTCTAAGCACTTGGGCTTTAGACCAGTTATTTTACATTAAGAAGGTTTGTGGTCTGCACTGTTGTGGCAGGGCAGGTAGCTTACATCTTTCTAAGTTGGGAACTGCTGATTGAAGGCTCAGTGTCTGTTATTCTAAAAGTGTATTAGTTCTGGTTTAGCACTTCGGCTTCAGGCCAGTTATTTTACATTAAGAAGGTTTGTGGTCTGCAGTCTTGTGGGAGGAGATGCTGGACTCTGCACTTCTGAGCTGGGAATTTCTTGTTAAAGGCTTATAGTTCCTGCATATTTTATCTGTTTCTGACTGAAATTGGTGAGCCGTGTTTGCCGTAGCATAGACTAGATCCAGGACTGCTGAATTTAGCTTTGTTTGTATCACTTGAGCACTAATCCAGACCTTCTTAAAAGTATTCAATTGTATTTATTACTGCTTGGTAGTAATCTGATTAAAGTGTAGCTATCATTCTAAGCCTTTGGGTTTAAGCACTTGGGCTTCAGGCCAGTTGTTTTACATTAAGAAGGTTTATGGTCTGCACTGTTGTGGCAGGACAGGTAACTTACATCCTTCTAAGTTGGGAACTGCTGATTGAAGGCTCAGTGTCTGTTATTATAAAAGTGTATTAGTTCTGGTTTAAGTACTTGGGCTTCAGGCCAGTCATTTTACATTAAGAAGGTTTGTGGTCTGCACTCTTGTGGGAGGAGAGGCTGGTCTCTGCTCTTCTGAGCTGGGAATTTCTGGTTTGAGGCTTATATTGCCTGCAAATTTGAACTGTTTCTTACTGAAATTGGTGTGCCTTGTTTGCTGTCACATAAACTAGATTCAGGCCTGCTGAATCTAGCTTTGTTTATATAACTTGTGCACTAATCCAGGCCTTCTTTTTTTGAGAAGGTTCCCCTGCACCCCAGTGGCAGGAGTGTGCATTTCGAACTTGTCTGATTGAAGACTACAGGAACAGGGCTCAGTTTTGAGATTTTTTTACTGGTTAATTGGGTAATTTGTATAAAAGCATTTTCTGATTGCTTGTAGTCATCTAAAGCTGTATTAAGTGTTTTTTTAACTGTTTGTAGCTGTTTAAAGCTGTTGTAAGTGTATTTTTTACTGTTTTTGCCTTATCATTTCAAAACAGAAATTCCTTGTTTCCCATCTTTCTAAGCTAGTATAGTCCAGTTTTTAGGCTAGTGCTGAATTCAGAGATGTGTTACAAGTTTCTGAGTTGCCCATACCTTACTTGGATAGAAGGAGGTTTCTCTGTTCACCTGTGAGAGAGGGAGCTTTGAACAGCCATCTATCCCAGGAGGAGTGCTTCCAGCCCAGAAGTTAGTAGTTTATAGGTCATTTTGGGCTAATTTCTATCTCTTTCATTTCCCTGCTGTAAAAATCGCATTTGCACGGTTTTGCATGTCCGGGCAGCGTCAGTTAGCTAGGGCTAAATTATTCCAGGCTCCACCATGTCTCATCTTCAGTTTTTCCCTTGAAAGTAGTCTAACTCTCAACCTAAGCACTTAAAAAGCATCCTACAGTCCAGCACTTGCTCAGACCTAATAACAAGCACTAATATAACCCAACACTTGATTGCCCAGCAGGGCAAGGCTCATTATTCACCCCTCACCAACCAAGCAACTAAGCAGCTCACCCTACTATTCAGGCATGACCAAAGGGCAATTTCAGGTATATTCTCCAGTCCAGCTGGTGAACCTGGGTATCCTGAGGCAATGTTACAACTGCCTCATGTACACAGACAACCCTCTCCTCCTACCACAAAACATTAACATATGCAAGAGATGCAGTTATATAGCTAAATTAGAGGCTAAGCTGTCTCCACCCAAGACTGGAACAGGCAGTCATGAGGAGAAGGTCAACACTTGCACCACATCTCCAGTCTCACATAGACATACTAAACCAGCACTGGCAAAAAATACACATAAATACACACAATCATACTCAGAGGCTCTAAATAAAAACCTGCAAAAGCATCAGAGACCTCCAAAGCAGACACCCAACAAACCTGCACCTCCCATCACAAACCAGACAACACATAAAACAGAAAATCAGTGTGCCGCACAATCACAGCCCTTAAGGTGAAATAATATGCCTAACACACTAGTAATAGGCATCTCTATAGTCAGGCACACTGACGTCCCACTCATTAGGCTGGACAAGGAGAAGGTTAATGTTAGCTGCCTGTCGGTTGCCAGAATCCGTCACATAACACAAGCACTCAGGTCACTCCAGAACAAGTACAAATATGACTCTGTCATTGTTCATGTTGGTGTGAATGACCTGAGATGTACCTCCCTGGACTACATGAAAAGAGAAATGGAAGAGCTCTCTGATCATGTAGCCCAGGTGGGTATGACCCTGACTCTGAGTAGCATCCTTCCCTCACCAAGAATGATACCGCAGTATAAAGAAAAAATGGTCAATTTCAACAGTTGGCTAAGCTTCTGGTGTCATTCAAAGGGGATCCAGTGTCTGTCAGCCTGGAACGACATGCTCGACAAGCCTCATTGCTTCTCAAGAGATGGCTTGCACCTGTCACCCCTGGGCTTTCGAATACTGGCCAAGGCTCTTGCTGCACCTATAGTGCCTTTTTTAGGCAAGGCTCAAAAGTCAAACCCACCCCCATAAACAGCACAAATAAAAAAATGAGGGTTATGCTTCTCAATACCAGAAGTTTAAATCTCAAAATGCACGTGCTTGAAGCACTCCTCTGTATGGAGAATGTCGACATCTGTGCAGTAACTGAAACCTGGTTCAAGACTCCACAGAGCATCCCAGCACTACCAGGCTACAACTCATACCACACATTTCAGCCACAGAACATGGACCAAAACACAAAAGGAGGGGGTGTATCCATATTCATCAAGGATACCTACACCTCCAGGTTACTGGCGCAGCATGATACCTCTAAGATCATCCACTTGCAACTAACATCGGGCAAATCTGCAATGCAAATTGTGGCCTGCTACAGATCACCCTTCATGACCCAGGACCACCACTCTGCCTTTCTGGCAACACTGGAAAACATGAAGGTCCTACCGAACACCCTGATATTGGATGATTTCAATTACCCTCCCATTAACTGGGAAAACTACTCAAGTACAAACTCCTAGGACCAGCGCTTCCTGGAATTTATCAACTCAAATGCCATGGATCAGCTGGTAAACTCCCATACCAGAGGAGAAAACATATTGGACCTGGTCATCACCAACATGGGCGACAGGTGTTCCGCACCAGAGGTCAACCCATCACTGGTTAGATCAGACAATAAACTAATCACTCTGGATGTCCACACCACACCACCACTCCCAACCAAAGAAACCACAGTGAAAAAACTTTTCTATAGCAAACTTCCCCTTACTTAAGACAGAGATGGTAAGTTTCACAGCCGCCATGCTAAAGGATAACAGTGTCCAAGATGCCGGAACCTTTACAAATGCACTCTATGGGCACCTACAAGGATGCATGGATCATGCCATCCCTAGCAAAACCAAGACTCACTCCCCTAAGAGAAGGAAACCAGTCTGGTGGACCCCTGCCATAAACAGGCTATACAATAGAAGGAAGAAAACTAGTTCAGAAAAGAAGCAAATCCCAAGAAGGAAAGCCATCCCTGATCAGTATCAGTAAGAAACTAAAGTCCCTCATAAAATCATCCAAGGCTAACTTCGAAAGAAAAATAGCCAAGGATTCAAAACATAACCATGAAGCCTTCTTTAGCTTTGTCAAGAATCTAAGTGGCAACTCGCAGATATGCACTGAGCTAGTGCAAAATAGCACAAAATATACTGAACCTACTGATATTGCCAACATCCTGGCAAATAGATTCAGTGCAAACTTCACCCCCCTCTCACCCCCAAAAGGGCCCACAACAATACCGGAAAAGTGTAGTGTCCCAGAAATCACAGATGCACAGGTGAAAACAGACCTTTCAAAAGCCAAAATCACAGCATCAATGGGGCCAGATGGTGTCCCAGACTGCGTCTTGCACAAACTACAGAACAAACTAACCCCCCCACCCAAACACACTGTTCAGCCTCAGCCTCTCCACAGGCTATGTGCCCATAGAATGGCACACAGCAATGGTTATTCCACTCCACAAAGGAGGGGCCACAGCTGACCCTGGTAACTATCACCCCATAAGCCTGACTAGCCTGGTCTACAAGGCTATGGAGTGCATCATCATGGAACTCATTAACAAAGACATTGGGAACCTACAAACACTTAACCCAACCCAGTTCAGCTTTGGTAAGGGCAGATCATGCCTACTAAATCTGGTTGACTTCTACAAGGCAGTCACTTGGCCATAGATGAGGGGAAGGTGGTTCACACAGCCTACCTTGACCTCGCCAAGGCTTTTGACACCATTCCCCACTCAGGAATTATAGAAAAACTCACCAGCTTGAACATAAACCCCTACATCATGAGATGGGTTGCCAAATGTCTTACAGACAGAACTCACATGGTAAGAATAGCAGGCTCCAGGTCCGACTCTAAACCAGTCACAAGTGGTGTCCCACAAGGCTCGGTCCTGGGACCCCAACAGTTCAGCATATACTTCGCAGACGTACAGGCAAACACAGGAGGACTATGGCTAACCAACTTCGCCAATGACTGTAAACTGACAGCCATAATTGACTCTCCAGCTGACATGGACATTCTCCAAAAGGGCCTTACTGAGTCATGGTCTCAAGCTAAATGTCAAAAAATGCATAGCCATCCCATTTGGGAAAAATAAAACACCCATTATTTACCACATAGGTGGCAGCCCCCTTAATACAGAAGAGGTAATAAGAGATCTGGGGACCCAGGAAGATAGTAATCTCTCCTTTGACAATCATATTGCCAAAGTAGTTAGGAAATCCTTCTATGTAGCCCATCTAATTACTAAAGGGTTCGCATCTAGAAATAAAGAGGTTATAGTGCCCCACTACTCGTCACTCATCAGACCCATCATAGAATACAATGCCCCTTTTGGGATGTACCTCACAAGACACTTCCAACAGCTGGAAAGACTACAAAAGCACCTCACCAAGAGGATTACTGGCCTCAAACATATGGCCTATGCAGCCCGACTGGAAAATCATCGGCTGTACTCAGTGGCATATCGCTTACTCAGAGGTGATCTCTGCCTGACAAGCCATGTCCAACTCAGAATTGATGGACATGCTCCACCTAAAGAAATCCAAGTCACTGCGAGCCACTTGCTCTAGTGAGATAAACCTTGCCACAACAATAAATAGAACATGCTGGAGGGATAGATTCCTGTCACAGAGACTCCAAATGCTTTGGAACAATATTCCTAACTACATTAGGCAGAGCCCCTCACTAACACTCTTCAAGAGAAATCTTGACGAGTGGATCGGTAACAGAAAATACACCCCTGGGATCACTTCATTGGGTCTTCTTGATAGATGCTCAGTTAGTTAATCAATGGGGTGGTGAAAGCTGACACACTCTGGCTTGGCTTATAAATGCCCTCGGGCAGATAGCCTAGTACTTACCTATGAATCTATGAACCTATGCGAGAATCAAACCCGGTCTACAGCTACAGTATACAACTTATTAACATAACCTTAATGCTCTGCCAGACTCTCTGATGGCTTTTTTTATGGAATAACATCATCTCACAATGAAATATGGTTATATGTTGTATTACTTTGTCACTCGTTTTGTTATTAAAACTGTGTTTATGAGTGGTAAGGTATCACACAGTCCTCTTGTATGTGCAAATTATGCTATTTAATATACAAATGTCATGCCAATCAGGTGTACAGATTTTTTGTTGAGCTCTACCTAATTTTGATGAGTGTTTGTCTAGATTTTTGGTGAGTGCAGGTTAAGAGGTATGTAAATAGGGCACATCATGCTTATGGCAAAGTTAATTAGAAGTACAATATGCAGCACTAAGTTTGTTGTCGACTTTTACGGAAACAAGGTGTCTATACATTTTGAACAAGAGTGTAAGATCAAAGGTTAGTGTTATGTATTTATAATAGCTTAACATTTGTGTGGGATCATTTTCTGGAATTGGCGATAAACGTTTTTTTAGATAGACTTTGGTTTCACAAACAAGGAAGATGTTTTGGAGGCATTAATTGTGAAGGTTCATTAGATATGGCCTATTCAATGAGAATGGAGAAGTCCTTTTGAAAGTTCTTTGTGAAATGTATTACATCAGTACCCTGTTCTATATAAAACAATGTCATCTGCATGGAGTGTTATGTACTCTATTAGTATTTTGGTGCAGAGGTCATTTCCTGTGCCTCAGGAGGTACCTGAAGTAAAAGCTCCAGGATCTGTAGGTTGTTTTACTATCTGCATTTGAAAGGTAGAGTTGCTCAGATACTCACTAAATCAACAGATGGTATTTTAACTGAATGACAAAAATGTGAATTCCTTAGTGATTTACACACTGGAAGGCTTTAGTAAGCTCAATAAAGGGCACCAGGAAGTTTACATATTTCACATCCAAAAGAGTTTTTCAGTGACTTTGTATGTTGTAGTCAGAATATCATGACTGTTCTTGAAACTCTGTTAAACATCACTGCTAGTAAGTGCTTGTTAATGTGCTCAAAATGTATTTGTCAAAAACAAACCACAATGTACTTACTAATAGTACAGAACGTGAATGCTGTTGCAACCATTTTATTGACTGTCAACCACAAAAATTGGATCTTTAGTGAAAGTTTTACCTTTAACAATTGAATATTACATTACAACATTAACCTTTTATAACCAAAACACAATCAAATGAAAAAACATCAAAAGAAACATCAACATGAGTGGGTTGGTGTACCCCCAGCCTGTTCTGTCCAACTCATGTAAAACCCATGGGTATAGACAGTGCCTCCTCATTCCCCACAGCATCCAACTTGCACTGCCTTAAATCTTTAAATCAGAAAGTAGAGAGAGGGATGATGGGAGGGGTTACAAGGTTGATGAGGCCTACGCCCCCAGCTTGATTTGCAATAAAATAAACACTTAAATGATCTAAATGACTATACACCCCCTTATAAGGAATAACATTAAGGAAGGGAGGGTGGGATTCTTTCTTTCTTACAGAAACCAATCACCCAAGTAAAAATAAGTAGCTGCTATAACAGGAGCTGCTATAAAAGGAGCCTGGTGAGGCTCGAGAAATATGCTGAGCAGTTTCTATGGCAACCACGTTGTCAAGACAACTTACGATTGGTAAACAGATTTGCTGACTATATACAAACCAGATTGTTCCAGCCCTGACATGGTAAGCTGTCCTGATCATCAAGAGATAAGAAATGAGTGGCTAGGCCAGAAGGGCACCCTTCTCTATTAAAACCGCTGCATAAAGTATAAGCCTACCAACCAGTTACACCACCTTTTAGGTTTAGATTTTGGGGTGTTAAATTTATCTAAAGCTGCTAGGGCCTTAGCACCTCATTTCTCAGCATGAACTAATCTCTGAATCCCATCTAAATCAGTTAATTCAAATATGTCAATATATTCATTTTTTTTAATCTTTTCTTTGACAGCCTTAGGAATATGGGTACTTTTTTGAATACTGCCCACACTGCAAACCTTTTTCTTTAGCCTCAACGTACATAGGAGACAAAAAGGAAGAAGTCCTAACTTCCTCTAAGGACCCTGCTGTAATTACAGCTGGGAGTTGACAGCCATCCGCTGAAAATTAAATCCTGAGTTACTATATCAGCTAACTGTTCCGGCATCACTGTATTACCCTTAGCTATTTGAGTAGACACAAAACCTTTCTCTAAAATCAAGTCAAATAATCTCTCTCTACTTAATTCTCATAAAGACTTTAAAATTTCACTTAAACACTCAGACTAACTATTAACATTAAATATGTTCTGGTTTACAGTTTCAGTTAACACATCATTACCTGGCAAAGCCACAGTTAAAGCTAAATTGGGCCTTTCATTATTGCTAGTAATAATCGCTGTATTTCCTAATACTTCCTGGGATCTTTTCCTGACTTTCTTCACTGGCTTGTCTGAGGATTGATTTGGATCTAGTTTTGCCACCCCCCTACTACTTTTGGCTCCTGGTGAGATGTTAAATTCATCAGCCTCAAATTCATGAAATAACTTGTCTGCCTCCACAGATATTCTTGCCCATCTGGCCTTTAATTTCTGTAGTGCTGATGGACGTACAAAATGGAAGAACACAGCCTTTACCTTATTAAAATTAGAACTCCTGGCAACAAATAATAACTTGTTAATACTGCATATCTATCTATCTATCTATCTATCTATATACATATGGGGTCTGCTTCGACCCATCGAATTTTCAGTTTATCGAAACTGACTAAACTGATCCCAATTAAGCGAAAGTGAGTTTAAACGAAAATATATATATAGTTTCAATAGACAATCTCAAAATGCTGAAATGTCGAATTTCAGTATCTCGAGACTGAATAGTTGAAAGTGGAGTTACGTGAAACTGCATTATATCTAATCCATAAATGTTGAATCCGCGGTTGTGGTGTTGTGTTCATGACATGCAGTGCGGTTTGTGGATTTAGCAGGGGATTCAGGTTAGTAGTGTTTACGTAAGGGTATTGGGTAGGGATTTTAGTGAGTGTGAGTGTGTGTAGTGGTGAGTTTTGTGTGTTTGTGCGTTTAGTGCAACCTCGGAGTTAGTATATATATATATATATATATATATATATATACGTAGGGGGGCTGTGGGGGGTGCAGCTCTCCACATGGGGGGGTGCAGGGGGTTTGCCTCCCTGCTTATAGTAGGGTAGGTGTGTTTGTATGTTATGTTGTGTTTGTGTGTGTTGTTTTGTTTCTTGTGGTGTAGGTAGGTGTATGTGTATTTGTTGTGTGGTGGTGTGTGTGTGTGTGTGTGTGGGTGTGTATATATATATATATATATATATATATATGTATATATATATATATATATATATATATATATATATATATATATATATATATAAATATATATATATATATATATATATATACATACACATATATTTTTTTTCAAACACCTAGGGCCGGATTCACGAAACCTCTGTGTAAGACTTAATATGTCTTACTCGGAGGCTGCAGTTGAACGGTATGACGTCAGCGTGCCATGAATATTCATGAGGGCATGCTGACTCATCCGTAACTCTTACACGGACTGAGTAGGCAAGCAGGGGGCGTGTCTGACTGCCGAGCAGTCTAAAAGTCCGCGCCACTGCAAGGTTTTAAAAAGCATAGTGTCAACAGACAAGAGCGAGTTCGCTCAAATGTACTTGCACCCAACACCACACTCCCTGACACTGTAAACCCCCATCACAGTTATAAAATGTAACAAATAAATATATATTTTTTTAAATCCACGATATAGCTGCCCGTATTTGCGCTTGTTTGCGTGGGTGTGCCCATTGCTTAACCACAGTTAGCAATTGTGATATTGAAGAGCATATAAGAACTACTTATGCTAATTAATCCAAATTGCAATAGCGTAATGGTAGAGCGTATGCCCAAAGAGGAGGCATTCACGGTTTGAGTCCCATCACTCCCCTTCTTATTTATGTTTTAAATCAGAATTTGAAATAATACCAGACATATATGATTAAAATTTAATTAAAAGCAGTGAAATGGCCAATGTATCAGTGAACAAAATATATATTTTTAAAGGACCCAGATATATAATAGCCTGCTGTTAAGCAGTGCTGTACCTAGGTAAACAGAGGTGCCCATAGTTTAATAGCGCTTTACCCAGCTAAACAGAGGTGCCCATAGTTTAATAGTGCTTTACCCAGCTAAACAGAGGTGCCCATAGTTTAATAGTGCTTTACCCAGCTAAACAGAGGTGCCCATAGTTTAATAGCGCTTTACCAAACGCAATAGAGTTGCTCAAAGTTTAAAAGTGCTTTACCCACCGGACGTGCGCGCTGCACCAACCAGGGCACCGTAGGGCACTGTGGAACAACGTAGAGCTAGGTTGCTTAAATGCAGCCACACCCCCTAGCCTGTCTAGACAGTATTAAAATAAAAGAGTGACAAGGTTCGAACCCAGGACCCTGTGCGTTATAATCAAAGCACAGAACCACTAAGCCATGACAGCTTATGAACAACAGCCACTATTAGCGTACATATACATAGAAATGGTAGATTAACCATTACTAAGCAGGTCTGCAGTCAGCGTAGAATTCTCAAAAATGGCCAATCACAAAAAAGTGCAGGAAATGCAACATATTTAAGTCCCATAGGTGGGAATACTTGCCATAACTGATTGTGGTACTCACTTGCAGTCAGGATGGCTGGCGTCGGAGAAGGTAATCGCTTTAGAGCGCAAAGGTGGGGCATTGAGGAGTCTAAATATATGGTTTGGCTCCTAGTCCACCAACATGAAGGCCGACTCATGCAGGGCCAGGTTCAATGGGGAGCGTACAAGGCAGAGGCGTGGAACCAGTTGGCACATGATCTTACCAGTGCCACAGGCATTCCCAGGACTGGTGAGCAGGTCCGTCACCACCATGCGGACCTGAAACGTCGAAAGGAGGACCAACTGAACCGATGGATCCAGGAGGCCCGTCATATGCCCAATGCCCCACTACTGAGTAAGTATCCATGTAATTAAGTAAGTAAGAAATGCTATCCTAGCCTATAGTATGGATATGTATGTTCCAATATCCCTTCATTTATACTACAGCTGCAGGTGTTTGTTCTGCGAATCGGCAAGCCTATGCTGATAGGCTGTTAAGGCTGCACCACCAGGCAGGTTAGTAATTATTCAGCTGGTATTATTATAGAATATAAGTGAGACAGCCTGTAAAAGAGTTCAGTGTTGTAACCCAGTAATAAAGGTCAAATAAGCCTAGAATAAAGCTTCTGTTAGTATTCTAAGATCAGATAAGTGATGCAGCCTGAAAAAGAGTATTGTAATCCATTAATAAAGAGTAAACAAGTCTCAAATAGAGTTTCCACCTGTATTGTAATATCAGATAACTGCTTCAGTCTGAAAATGAGTGTTCTAATCCATCAATAAAGGACAGACAAGTCTTGAATACATCCTTGTATATACTGTCATATGAAATAAGTGAGTCAGCTGGATAGTATTGTTGTAAGCCAGTAATAAATGTTAATAAAGCCTGGAATTAAGTACCATCCTGAAATGTAAATATAAAATAAGTGAGAGAGTGTGAGAAAGAGTTTGAAGCTACTAATTAAGGTGTAAGAAGTCTGGAATAAAGGTATACTGCATGCACTACATAATGGAATGAATGAGACAGCCACAACCAAAGAGTGAAATGTTTTTAATAAAGTACAATACCTGGACTGTGTCCGTCCCACATTTTGGATATGTTGTTGTACCCTTGCATTATGGAGATAGTATGGATGTATGAAATGCTGAACATCCACAGTTGTCTAGGCCCATATAAACTGGCTGATGGGAAAGCCAGTATCTCAGAGGAATATTTATAGTCCTCAACTGTTTCAGGTATAGTATGTACATGTTAATCCGATCCCACAAATGTCAGTGTGTTGCTAGAACTGTACGCAACTGTTCAAATGTAGCAGGATACTTTACCTGAACACGGCCAGATATGAACATATATGAATACAAATGCAATGTATATTAATGTAGCAGTAACATCTCCATCACCAACATTTCTAAGGTTACATACAGGGAACTGTACTAATACATGTAGGGGATATATATCTGCAGCTAGTAGGAATGTACAGTATACGTATAGGTATTTTAAGTTGTTAATGTAATATTTTGCCATCCTATGTTATGTTCACAAATTATGCCATTCCACACCAAGCTGGGTATGTCTATTCACAATTAATTCATATGGACATTTGTCCTGTTGATTTATACATATCTGCATGTATGTTGATGCATGTGCCCTGTTCACATATCCAAACCTGATGGCCTGTTGCCACAAATCAACCCTGCATGCTGTTGGAATGTCCACTGTTGTTCTAAATATGCATGTGTTATGCTTGCTGTTCAACTTTTGGAATTCATGTGTGTTTGGTTAATGGGAATACTAGTGCATGCTGTTACAACTAATTTGGAATGGTGTTGTTTGTTACTAACCCAAAATGCCATTAAATACTGCTAAACATAGGACAACAGGGAAGGCAGGTCCCAGCAGATCCACCTCTTCCACCTCAGCTGGCGATTGCACCTGGCACCAGTGCCCAGCCCGGGACCTCCTCCTCCGGTGGCCCTGTGCCACCTTGGGATGGGGCTCACCCCCCCCCTCTGCAAGCATGGCCGGAGGAGAGCCTCCACTCACCCTCCAAAGGGTCCGGGCTGTGGTGCATAGTGAGATCAGGCGTTCTGTGGCTGATCCCCTATGCCAGCTTGAGGCAAGAGTGGCGCAACTCACAGGTGTGCCTGCCCCTCCTATCCAGCCCCCAGCACAGCCTCGGCCTGGGCTGTGAAGGCACAGTGGTAACTGCCATGAGTGAGGATCTCAGTTCCACTGTTGCCATCTGTGGGCTCATGAAGCATCCGTCCCCATCAATTGTGTGTACCCACCACATGTGTCATACTCCACCCCTGTATGCGTCTTGTTTGTCTTGTCTGTTAACCTCCCCAACCCACCTCCCTCAACATTCCTACTTCCTTTTCCTCACATTCCACTCCTACCTGAAAGGGCAATCTGTGCCCCATACATAGCTGCCCATTTCGCACACATGTCTGCTGGACATGTAAAGTGATAATTGCAATTGGCTGTACAACATACTTTGTTGTCCTCACTCCTCTCTCAGGGGTGGAAGGTTTCAAATTTCACTCTAAATTTCTAACATATGCACAGCTGTTGCTGGTAAAGAATTGGGCAGCTATGGGCCTTCCCTACATCCTTCCTGCACATCCCAAGTTTGTTTTCCTACTGTCCTACCTTCTTTGTGCCCCCTTTTTCACCACTTTCCTATTTCCACATTTTCTTTTCTTTAAAAGAAATTAGTAAGCAGTAGTCATAAGCGTAGCTAAGCATTGTGCAAACCAACGCAAACCCACTTACAACTGCTTAAAAGTGCCTTAGTCACTCTGTATGACAAGGCCTGTAGTCTGATCATCAGCAAAATAAAATACCCCTGTCAGTCTCGAACCCCGGACACACTAGACTGCATGAATTACCACTGAGCCACAGCAGATATGCAATAACTGGTTGCTGTAATAAATATATCATGTATTACTATGAGGGAATGTAAAGGGAAAATAGGAATGCCATAACACAAATCTTGTACTGTGGGCCTTAACCAGCAGGTGTTGCTGAATTGCATGACATGACTGTGAAAAGAGAATCAGCCATGATAGTAGGGAATAAGATTACAGTAGCAGCTTACAAACCCCACACAGTATCAGGGCAGGATAAACACTGGCATATTTGAATACGTCACAGGCCAGACCTCCCAACAGTGACTGCTCTACAGTGATGACCCTGATTTGTAAACAAATGTGAGCTGTGCCCCTCTGACTCCCTGTGAAATGTACTAACAGTAGGCAGAAAGGTGTTGAATCTCACGTAATAACAAATGTCAATAAGTGAGATGTCTGAACTATATGACAGGTGTATCCCAGTTATATGTACCTTTCCCTGAGGCTGTTCAAATATATACATGAGAGTATCTGAGGCCTGGAAGAGTCAGAAACACACAGGCATATCAGCTTGTCTGCTGTTACACACTCTGCAAATAGCTGTAGAATGAATCCCACAAGCATGCCCGTATGTAGAAGCACAACACAGAAATAGCAAAGGATGTAGCCATGTGCTGCTAGCAACCACCTGTGACAATGCCATTGTTCAGGTGCTGAAAAGACTGCTGTGGTGCACAGTCAAAGAATACTAGGCTGACCTCTGCCTACCATCTGGATATGTCCACAGGTGGGAGCTACTCAGACAGACTACAAGCCTTCATAGACTTACAGGTACACAGCAACTCTGCATGTTCAGTAAGATAAACATCACACGATAATAAATAATGCACACTGCAGTTCTGCACCCCTACTCAAAGGTACTATATACCCGTGTAGTCAGGCACAACCAAGGGTGTAGGTAGGCATACACAGTACAGAAATATGTCCAGTCGTCCTGAGCAGACTGTGCTAATGCTAACACAAACCACAAACTGTTCAGGTGTGAGTAACGTACTAATGACAGTATAGCAGTTCACAAACAGTGCATGTGCCTGATATTCATAATTGGTAGTACAACATACTTAGATGTCCTAACCACTCTCTCAGGGGTGGAAGGTTTCAAATATCCCACCTAATATATTGCATATGCACAGCTGTTGCTGGTAAAGAAATGGGCAGCTATGGACCTTCTCCACACCCATTGTGTACATCCCAAGCTAGTTTCCCCACTGTCTTCCCCTCTCTGAGCACCCTTTATCACCACATTCCTATCTCCCCATTTACTTTTCTGTCAAAGACATGAGCGCGAGGGTTAGCGGGAGTGAGCACTTGTAAACAGTAGTAAGCGGGTTTGCACCAGTGTGCGCATGTGTGCGCCTAGCTTAACATTGCTAAGATATGATAAGCTCTGCTAAGCTTAGCTTACTATTGCTAACATAAAATGAGCTAAGCTAAGCTTAGCTTAGTATTGCTAAAATACACTAAGCTGAGCTAAGCGTTGCTTAGCATCGGTAAGTGTCGCACAAGCCTGTGCCAACTCGCTTACAACTGCTTCAAAGTGCCTTTGTCACTCTGTATGACAAGGCCCTTGTATTGCTCAGCAGCAAAATAAAATACCCTTTTCATTCTCAAACCCCTCACCTTGGACTCACCAGTCTGCATGATGTACCACTAAGTCACAGCACATATACAATAACTTGGTGCTGAAAGAAATATAACATGCATTACAAGGAGTGCATGTAAAGGGAAAATAGGAAAGCTATAGGAATACATTGCAATAAAGAAATATGACATGCATTACAAGGACTGGATGTAAAGGGAAAATAGGAAAGCCATAGGAATACATTGCAATAACTACTGTTGTATGCCAGTTAATTCCCTAATTCCAAAAGAAAGTACATACTCCCATGTATCCAGTGTTAGCACTAGGAGGTGTGAGTAAACTTACACACTGAGAAGAGTGTACTTGAAGAAGCAACAGTCAGGTTTTAGTACAAAATGCATTTCACTGGCTACAACCCAGCTTCAAATACGAGACATATACCAACCTTCTGACTGACACAACAGTTTCCACAGCAAACAAGCATGGTCCCCACCTTGCAAAACTGAAAGGCCTATGCCTACCTAACCTATCATTTTATAGCAGTGTCCTGAAATCACACTGAGAACTGCAATTACCACACAGCAGTCTGCATGCCATTACTAAATGGTGGGCACCAATTGGTGCAGAGGCCATCACATGCACATGTGCAAATACCTACAAAAGCAGCTTGTACCTGCTGTCCACACATGCAATAATATCATTGCAGCAACTGGAGAGAGAGAGAGAGAGAGAGAGCAAGCAAGAGAGACAGACAGGCAGAAAAACAGTTGGAGAGACCAAACCAAAAAAAAAAAAACAGAGGCGGTTGGAGACACCGACCAACCAAAACAAAAATTAAAACAAACATAGGCAGTGGAGGACACCGACCTAAATAAATAAAAATAAAAAAACATCAACAGGTACAACAGACTGAGGTGAGACATACAAAGGTAAGGTATGCAACACAGATGTATTTGCTGGCATCCGAATGATATGTCTGAAGGGTACTCTACATTCTGTGAACACTCCTTATGTGTTAGCAGTCCGTATCTATATGTATATGCAGATGTGCATAGGGCAAGGGACATACTGCAACTGTTAGTGAAGGCTGGACATATATATGTATTTGAAGGTTGCTATGTGCACATATCTATGTAGGTTGTAGTGTGTGGCATTGAAAACAGCAAGCAGTGCAGGTATATGTCATGTGGTGGTTAAATGCTGTGGGACTGAGTTACAGCCAGTGAGGTCTGCTATGGCTATAAAGCCTGAGGATAGCGAAATGCATTCTGCACAACACTGTTCAATATTATTACATAATCGTATGTCTCACAACTGTTCCATAATTGATATTCCCACCATGAAAGGTGGCCAGTATATCTGCATATATGTGCATTTATATGAACAGCAGTGGCTGTTTACAAGTATGTGTATATATATATATATGTATATATATATATATATATATATATATATATATATGTATATATATATATATATATATATATATATATATATATATATATATACATATATATCTATCTATATATATATATATATATATATATATATATATATATATAGATAGATAGATATATGTATATATATAGATATATGCATATATACATATATAGATATATATAGATATATATATATATATATATATATATATATATATATATGTAGATATATACATATATACATATATAGATATATAGAGAGATATATAGATATATACAGATATATATGGATATCTATGGATATATATATATATATATATATATATATATATATATATATATATATATATATATATATATATATAGATATATACATATATATATATATATAGATATGTATATATAGAGTGATATATAAATGTATATATATATATATATATATATATATATATATATATATATATATATATATCTATAGTGAGAGAGGGAGACACAGGGTCAGACGTATTGCAGCAGGTGCCTGGTGACCAATGCATGGACTGAACACCAGTGTTGATACTGCAGTGCCATACCCCATTCCAAAACACTTTACCCACTAACTACAAGATAGGTGGTTGCCTGACTAACACTGAAGGTGTCAGAAGGGATCAAGGGTACAGGTGGACAGTAGCCTCCCCTTTGAGATTCACAGATATTCCTCTGACAGACGAACAGATGCTATATATGGCAGTTAACTGATATCTGTACTGTGTAATGTTAAGTGTGCCACATGACTTGCTCACACATATCGTTTACTTGTCTTCCAGGCTAATGGCTCATCACAGGAACCCCTGCTACACAGCTGCAAAGGAACAGGAAATCCACCACAGCCTGGTACAGCACTATACCCTGCTGTTTTCAAGGGCCAGCCAGCACCAGCAGGAGCGTACTGCACTGTGGCAAGAACTTGTTTGTCGGGTAAATGACATAGGCATGCATAACCGGACATATGAGCAGGTATGCCATCACTGCAGTGATTTAATCAGACATGTCCGGTGGCATGCGTCTGATATCCACAGACAACAGCTTGCCACAGGTGGTGGGGTGGCCATACATCCCTCCCCCTCACCAGAGTGGAGGAACTGCTGCTAAGTGTAATGGCCCCTGGCCTACAGCAACAACAACATCACACATGTGTCATCATGGAGGCCGGAGCCACCCAGCATAGTGACATGGAGCGTGCAGGTAACATGCCCTAGCTGTAGACTACTGTTACCTGTATTGTTAGATTATACATGTGTGAGATGTGTACTGTATTTAGCAGTTGTGCTGCCTATTGTGTGCAATACTGATAATTTGAATAGTATCTGTACACCTATGCCTGTTGTTCTACTGTAGTTTAGTACACTCACAGTAGCAATGCCACAGGTGTGGCCACTGACAAACTGTGTCATATTCTTGCAATTCCTTCTGGTGTGACAGCAGGGCAGACGTTACATGCTGGTGAGTGTGTTAACACTTTAAACTTGGTATTGAACTGTGCATGTCATAGGTGAGGTGTAGGCCATGTACACATAACACACCTACGCATAATGCATGCTGTGCATGTTTGCTGTAAGACGTGAAACATCTGAGTAATATCAGTAGCTGCCTCATTCACATGCAATGTACAGAGCATCAGACACAAATGTGGCAACACTGTACTGCACATTGGATAGGCATAGTTGACACACATGTACACAACATAACACATTTGTCATATGCAGTACACCTCAACATGCTACACATAGTGTAACTGGACACCCGCTGGCAGGTCACACTTCAGTATCCCACATGTCATCCACACACCACACATACCATACCTGAGGGGTAGGGACCTAGCATGGGGCTGTGCAACACTCCTCAACACATAACACAGTCATGTTAGGCAATGCTCCCTATTGGACACCTCACACACCCTTGTGCAATGTGGCTGTTAATTGTGAACTTATCCACAGCACTGCGGTTCAGGTACAGATTGCTAGGCGGTGGTCTAGCACACTTTAATGGCCTTGAGTGACCACATGATGCATGATGATGAATGCTAATGGTACTACACCCCATACTGTTACAATGGCCATGTCTAGGATTGGTATCCCATCACGTATACATGCACCACCCATCCCGTGTGTGTACATAGCATGCATGTGCTATACCTGTGTCCACAATTATTTGCTACAGACACAGACACTGCAATCAGACATGGAAATCCATGTGACACACAGATAACACACGCAGCCTTGGTATGCATACCTGTGTGTGATGGTGCACAGGACATTGCAGAGCTTATAACCCTTGCACAGAAATGTCGTGTCCTTGTACACATTGTGTTCCAGGGTGTAGGCAATCACTGAACATGTACACACATGCACCACAGCCATGTACACTGTCATCAACTATGGCTGTCTACACTCACACTGCATGGACTTGAGCAACAGTTATTCTGCATGCTGACACGTTTGCGTGACTGTTTGCCTTGTGATACTGTCACCCACCTTCAACCAGTATTGAGTATGATTTAGATTTCTGTTGTGTGTGTGTATCTGCTGTATTGAGGAGTGTGCATGTGTTCCTTTGTGCATGTGTTCCTGTGTGCATGTGTTCATGTGTGCATGAGTGCATGTGTGCATGTGTTCATGTGTTCATGTGTGCATGTGTGCATGTGTGCATGTGTTCATGTGTGCATGTGTGCATGTGTTCCTGTCTGCATGAGTGCATGTGTTCATGTGTTCATGTGTGCATGTATGCACATGTGCATGTGTTCATGTGTGCATGTGTGCATGTGCAGACCGTAATGTGTGTTTCCTGTCTTCCTCTCACAGGTGCTGAGGTAGGACTTGGTGAAAGCAGCAGGCGACCTGAAGCCACTGCCACAGATAGTGGTGATGATGAAACATGTATTTTGGCACAGGGAGATTTGACAGGGTCTGTCGTTGGTCCACCAATCGACAGTACACAGTGTTCAACCCCATCTATGCGCACACTCATACTGCCATTACATCCCTCACCACCAATGGTCATAGGGGAGGGACAGCATATAGTTGGCATTGACCAGGAGAGTGTGGTACCCATGGCACATGCATCCCCTCACAGCAGCCATAGCAGTAGACCTGCAACGGTACCACATAGGCAGAGGTCCAGGGGTTCTCGGGGGAGCATCACTGGACGTATTGCCCCTGGCAGGCGTGCCCTCACAGGTCTTATGACGACCACTATTTTCCGGGCTGTAATGCAGGCTCAGGCACGTATGGAATGGTATACCAGGCAGGGACTTAGGGTGCAGAGGGCACATAACACCGCTATCAATGACAGCATTCGTGACCTTGCCAGTGCCATCCGGACATACACCGAGGTCATTGATAGACGTTGGGGGGAGACAATAGATGCCCTCCACAATATGTCTTCCTCAAGCCAGGACTGTGCGGGATGGTTGCGACGTCAACACGGACACATGCCAGCAACAGCTGGCAGTGGTTGCGGACAGCCCACAGCTCACAGCCGCTCCTGTAGTGGCAGTACCAGCCCCAGCAATGCTGGGGCTGGCCTGTCCATTGTCCGTCCCAGTAGACCACGTGCACGTGGCTCTGGCCAGTCCCAGCAGGGACATGGGTCCAGTCATCATACCTCTGCCTCTGATGACACTACCCAGTCAGGGTTGGTACCCAATACCATCCGTAGCACCCCTGCCAGGCACAGGTACTGTGTCTGTGGCTGGAGACAGTGATATGTACAGCCAAGCAGGTGCAGTGTGTGGCTGTCCCACAAACCACCGTATATGGCAGCCACATGATGGAGCTGTGTGCATGCAGACACACACACACATTAAGCAAACAACTAGGGCTCACACATACACACACACATTACATCAACATTGGCCCATGCTGTACTATTGTCCCACACACACACACACACACACACACACACACACACACACACACACACACACACACACACACACACACACACACAAAAACAGACATGTTGATTGGATGGGTCAATGTCAGGCTCTGGCAAACAACAAAATGCCCTGTACATATGATGATACCTGTGCCACCCCCTGCCATCTGCATTATCGACAGAGGGACAGGCTAACATGGTGCTGATGCACTGGGTGATACTATAGCAGTGTAGCAATAATAGCGAGTTGTCAACATGGAAGTCTAACTACATCCTTGTAGGTATATCTGAGCAGACATTATGCATCAAAGCTTTTTTTGTCAATGTAGCATTATTTACACCACTGTTAGGTCTGAGTATGTATTATCCACCCATGTGCCACTTGGCTGATGTGTAATGTGTTGCCAGCATGTGTTAGTGAGTTGACAGTACATGTGTGATGTGTGCAGTACAGATTAGCAAGTGTACATCTGTGCACATGGTGGGTGCACACTGTCTGGATGTACGTGCATAGTGGACACATGGGACATGTGGCATACCCTGTTGTACACATTATTAACATCCCATTGCATCTTTCAATGGCCAGTATGCATTCTACTACAGTTATGTACTAACATGGGTAGACGTGTGTATGACATGGGTTGACACTATGCTGCGGGTGATACCGTTAATATCAGTCAATGATTTGCAGTCTGGTAGTATACACAACCTCAACAGTATGACTATAAGCAAACACTGGATTATGTCCTGACAATTGACACACAGTAGTGGGGAACCCAGTATCAATTGGATCCTTCCGGTGCTGCACTATAACACTAACCAGTGGTGATGACCACCACCCATTACTGTGACCACACCTGTGTGTCATATATCCCCTTAGGTACATGCAGACACACTAGGGATGTGTCCATCCAAATCTGGAAATGCATGGAATGGCATACAATGCATTCCCTGGATGGGACGCATATCCTACACAAGGGTATCATACAGACAGATACCTATGGCATAGTCAACCTCATGTACTATACATAGTATCCCATCAGTACCACACCGGTGGTAGCCCTCAGAATGTATGTCGGGTACCATTGTGTACATATAGACCCATGTTATGTCATCTGTCCCTTCGTATCCACATATCCATAGGTATTGTGGAGTCCCAAGGTGTATCACAGATATTAGAGGCCTGAATGCATATCCACAAGGCAGTCATACACCTATAAAGACTGTCCATTCTTGGCAGACTTTGTTGTGTATGACCATGTCTGACATATACCCCAGCCATATACCCTCACTCACACTACTCTTCAGTAACTGTCATGGGTGTGTGTGCCACAGATGACCTTGGTCACAGAACAAGACAGTGGATGGCCATGTCACATACATACATATGTGACCTACGATATGAGTAGCAGCGGCACAACCTGTCAATGGAAACAAATGTATTCATGTAGTATGCAGGCTTCACACCTATGTACTGATTGAGGGGACATGTACACATATATATTTGCCACGCAGATACCTGATGTCTGCAATGCACTTACTGTTGTCATCATACTATGTCATACCATAGTAAAAGCAAAACCCACACCATGTTGACCAACAGTGACACACACACAGTCAGCATTTGCAGGATTCAAAGTCCTTACCTAACAATGTTATGATACTAGAGAGTGACGCATTAACACGGTGTGTTATTTGCTTTACTGGCTTCTTTACTTCCGCCTGCTTTATTTGTAGGATGGTGACATCATCAGACTTTCCAAAGAGGAATGTACCTCCTTTACTGGGTTTTCCCAGTCTCCAAAAAAGAACTCCTCTCAAAGGAAACTGCACACATACACACACTTTGCAGGATTCAAACCCCTACCTAACTATGTTATGATATTGGAAAGAGATGCATTAACACGGCTCGCTATTTGATTTACTGGTTGGTTTCCCTTCTCCTGCTGTATGTCTGGGATGGTGACATCATCAGTCTTTCCAAAGAGGAATGTACATCTTCTAGTGTGTTTTCCCAGTCTCCAAAAAGTGCACTCCTTTCAAAGACAATTGCACACATACGCACACACAATCAGCATTTGCAGGATTCAAACCCCTATCTACTTATGTTATGATACTAGAGAGATATATGCATTAGCACGGTGCACTGTTTGTTATACTGACTGGTTTTCCTTCTCCTGCTGTATTTCTAGGAAGGTGACATCATCAGTCTTTCCAAAGAAGAATGTATATCTTCTAGTGTGTTTTCACAGTCTCCAAAAAGAGCACTCCTTTCAAAGACAATTGCACACATACCCCACACACACAGTCAGCATTTGCAGGATTCAAACCCCTACCTACCTATATTATGATACTAGAGAGTGATGCATTAGCACGGCACGCTATTTGTTATATTGGCTGGTTTCCCTTCTCCTGCTGTATTTCTATGATGGTGACATCATCAGTCTTTCCAAAGAGGAATGTACATCTTCTAGTGTGTTTTCCCAGTCTCCAAAAAGGGCACTCCTTTCAAGGACAATTGCACACACACACTGTTTGCAGGATTCAAACCCCTACCTAAATTATGATACTAGAGAGAGACACACTAACACGGCACGCTATTTGCTTTACTAGATGGTTTTCCTTCTCCTGCTGTATTTATATGATGGTGACATAATCACACTGGACATGGTGATGTCTGTACACTTTGTTTTATGCCATTCCAGGAATGGTCCATGTGGGTCAGCAGGTGTCAACAGCTTGAACATGACCTCAGTATCCTTACGTTGTGTGATCTATCTGTGGACACATTGGCATTCTGTCATATGTCAACACATATTTATGCACAGCTTCTTGGTTTTGTGGATACTACATGTGTCTGGGATGTTGATAAAGGGCTATTCAAAGTCTATGTGACACATGTGTAGATGTGCTCATTGATGTATGTCCTGGGTGGCTGCCTTGCAAACAGTCTAGCATGTTTGGGTAACCATGATCGGCACATGAACATACCACAGTTGGTAGGGTTGTGTGTGTGTCAGCTTCCAATAGCTCTGTTTATGACTGAAACCATGATGGACTCCATGACCTTGCAGATCAGACCTCATAGGCATACTGGACTTGACTTCCCATGGTGTGTTGTGCACCAACACTTGTGGGGAGTGCCATATGTAGCTGTGACACATTCAACGGTTCCACATCCTGTGTACGGGGTGCGGCTCAGCTAACTGTTCAGGTGCATGATCTGTTTGTTCTGTAGTTTGTGCATGACACATATTGTGAATCAATGTATTCCACCTGCTGCCATGCTTTTGGCAGTGGGGGTAGCTGCTCATCCATTCTACATGTGATATCTCCTGGTATGATGATGTGGGTTATTGTCAGTGGGGTATGGGTATGTACATATGGGCCTGTCTGTCATGATGTCGGCATTGACACTCGGGTACAGTTGGCCCTGACTCAGGACATATATGTGTGTACATTGATATTTATGACATAGCGGAAGGAGGTGCCAAGATTCAGTCTGGACTCCTTCTCAGGTCCTCTTTGCAACACACTAACGAACATGAGCACTAACTCCTGTTATACTCTTTTGCACACTTAACACCCTACTGATCCTTTGTGATCAGGCTACAGAGTATGTCATGATAATATCCTGGTATGTCCAGGGGTCGGTTTTGTGTGTACTCTTCAGTCCAGCTGGTGGATATTGTGATATTGACACAATGTCACATCTGCCTCATGTACACAGACAACCCTCTCCTCCTCCCGACAAACTCAGATATATGTGTGAGATGCACTTAAATAGACATACAGGAGCTGAAGTCTCTCGACCCATGACTGGCACAGTGTATCAGGTGGTGAAGGTAACCACACACACCACATATCAGTCTCACATATCCTCTAGCAACAGCACGCAAACCACATTAGCACACATTGACATACTCAGATGCTGTAAATGTACTTTACCTAAGCAGCAGAGGCCTCCAAAGCAGACACACACACACACACACCTGCTACCCCACTATAATACCCACATATCACTAAGTTCACAATATCTGTGTGCCACATAGTCACTGCCCTTCGGGCTAAACAACACACCTAATACACTTGTAATAGGCGACACATGCTCAGACACACTGACGTACCACTCACCAGCCCTGACAAGGGAATAGTCACTTTGGGCTGTCTGTTGGGTGCCAGGATCTGCCACATAACACAGGCAATCAGGTCACTCCAAAGCAAGTACAAGACTGGCACCATCATTGTCCATGCTGGTGTGTGTCACCTCAGACGTTACTCCCTGGACCACATGACATGGTACATGGAGGTACACTCTGATCATGTAGCCCAGGCCAGTATGACCGTGACCTTGTCTAGCATCTTACACCCACCAGTTATGATGTCACAGTATACGGACACACATATCACATTTAACAGTTGGCTAACACATTTGTTTCATTCATAGGAGTTACAGTGTCTGTCAGCGTATGGTGACATGCTCAACATGCCACGTAGTTTCACTATGGACAGCTTGCACCTGTCACCCTTGTACTTTGGTATGCTGGCTAAGGCTCTTGCTACCGCCAGAGTGCCTTTTTTAAGCAGGGCTCAGAAGACAAACCCACCTCCATAGACATTACAGGTTAAATGAAACTAAGGGTAATGCTGCTCAACAACAGTTGTGTTAACCTCATATTGTGGCCACTCAGGACTCTCCTCAGTATTGAGGAGAGCAATATCTGTGCACTGACAGACACCTGGTTCAGGCTCGCTTATGCACACCAGCACTACCAGGTTATGTTCCATACCATGCTGTCTGACAACAAGACTTGGAACAGACAACACAACTAGGGGGAGTATCCATATACATCACAGATACACACACCTCCAGGTTAGTAGCACTGCACAAAGCATCACAGACCATACAGAGACAACTACCATTGTGCAATACTGCCTTTCAGTTTGTTGCCTGCTACAGAACACACTCCCAAACTCAGGAACCACACTCGGCTTTTGTGGGAACTGTGGAGAATATGCAGGTCTCCACAGACACCATTATATTGTGTGACTTCATATACACTTCATATACACTCATATTGACTGGGGATACTACTCAAGCCCCGACAACCTCACCCAACAGTCACTACAATTTGTGGACTCATATACTTTGGCACAACCAGTCAGCACAGCCACAAGGGGGAATACATATTGGACCTGCTCATCACCAACATGGAGACTCTATGTTCCACACCAGCGATATACCCCTCATTGGTAAGGTCAGAACATACATGTATCTCACAGGACATACATATATCCTCCACACACCCATCCTGGGTAATCTTGGTGAACTTCTCATGAGCCAACATCTCACTTCACCGAAGCAAGGTGGTATCCTACAGAGATCCTGAGACAGTGGCATATACGGCTCACACTACTGCATCCTTTACATACACATTCTATGGACACCTAGTGGACCGCATGGATTGTGCTCTCCCAAATAACAACAAGACCCACTACTACAATGGCAGGGGACCTGTCTGGTAGACCCCAGCCATTAATAAGCTGTACAACGTCAAGAGGACAATACTACATGATGGAGCACAATCCCAGACAGGGAAGGCATCTGTGATCTGTACTAGCAGACAGCTACAATAATTCATGGACTTTTCTAAGGGCCGCTTCTACCAGACAATTGCACCTGACATGTAGGACCATCACACAGCCTTCTTCAGTTATGTCAGGAACCTGGGTGGACACTCACCGATATGCTGTGAGTTACTGCATACTGACTAAACCTACCCTGAACCCACTGGCATTGCCTACATCCTGGCAAACAGGTTCAGTGCAGATGTCTCCCACCCATCCCCCCTAAGGAGCAACTATCCATCCCAACAGAGTATAACCTCCCTGACATCACACAGTAACAGGTGAGTGCTGCCCTCCCCACAGCGTACATCACAGTATCAATGTGACCAGATGGTGTCCCATCCTGCATCATACACGAGCATCATGACAAACGCAACCCCCACATTACATCACTGTTCAGTATCGGAGTTACCACAGGATATGTACCCAAGGAATGGCATACTGCAGCAGTGGTCCTGCTCCACAGAGTTGGTGCCACAACGGACCACAGACAATATTGCCCTATAAGCCTATGTGGCCTGTTCTGCAAAGCTATGGAGCATATTGTCATAGGACTCCTACACATAGACATCGGGAACCTACAGACACTGTGTCCTACTCATTTCAGCATTGTTGTGGTCAGATCTTGCCTCTTGAACCTGTAGGTATTCTTTAAATGGCTAACAGGTCCATCGACATAGGGACGGCTATCCACACAGCCTACCTGAACCTTGCAAAAGCATTCAACACAATAACCCACTGGGCAATTATGCATAGGCTCACCAGCGTCAATTTGGACACATATCTCACACAATGGATTGATACCTAGATCAGGGATAGCACCCACATGGTGAGGATTGCAGGTGCCATGTCTGACTATACACCAGTTACACATGGCATCACACACAGCTTGGTCCTGGGATCTCTCTTGTTCAGTATATATTTGTCTTATGTACAGGCTATCATGGGGGGAATATGGCTGATCATGTTTGCACTTGACTGCAAACTGGGTGCCATTATCAACTCTCCAGCTGTCACATGCATACTCAATCAGGGTCTCACAGAGATGGATGAGTGGTGCCTGAGCCATGGCCTACAGCTTAATGCCATTAGTTGCATAGTCATCCCCTTTGGGAGTAACAACATGCCCACACATTACCACATAGGTAGTACTGCATTACATACGGTAGGGGTTGTTAGGGGTTTGGGGACATCACTTGTTCGTACTGTCGCCTTTAACATTCACATTGCCAAAGTGGTTGGACACACCTGCTATGTGTGCCACCTTATCCCATATGGTTTCACATGTAGATCGAGTGAGGTCATTGTGCCCCTATACTCATCACATCCACGCTTGGTTACAATGCCACATTTGGGGTGTACCTTACCTGACACCTGCAGCAACTGTACTGGCCATGGATGGTCCTCACCAAGCAGATCTAGGGACTCACGCAGATGCCCTGTATAGTTCAGATGCAGTAACTCCAGCTCTACTCAGTCGCTTACCACCTACTCAGATATGATGTGTGCCTGTTGTTTACAGCTATACCCAAACCAGTATTACTGGACATACTCCACCTCAGGGTATCCAACTCCCTTGGAGCTACACACTGCAGGGACGTATACCTCAGCACAGATGTTAATAGGACATTGTGGAGGGACAGATTCTTATCCCAGAGGCTCCACTCACTACAGAATGTAATCCCAGTTTCACATAGGCAGAGCCACCCACTGACCACCTACTGGAGACATCTTGACGACTGTATGGGTGATTGTATATTTACCCCTGGGATATCCTCTGTGTCCCTGCTAGACAGAGGCACACTAACATAAACGTACATGGGCTATCATGTGTGACCTACTATTCACACACACAGTGTAGTAATGTGACAGGGTTGCGAATGCCAAACACACTCTGGCTAGGTTTGTACATGCCCTAGGGCAGATAGCCTAGTATCGACCTCTGAACCTATGCTTATGTTCATGATGCACAATGTTTATTGCGGATACTGTTTGCAGGTCTTTATCATCTTTGCTTTACCAGTTTTCATGAAGAACTTCAGTATCTGCAGAACATATTTGATTATGTCAGGGTTCCACTATATTATAGATGTGTCTGTTGTCATATAACTGTGTGCACAGGGCGGATTGCTGTTTAGTGACAGGTTCCTGGGTTAACACATGCAACTGCCAGATATGCGTGGCCCACTGCTGTACTCAGACATAGCCTAAGTGTGTGAGCATGCCCAGTTCTGACATTACATGTTTTGTTTCCTGACATTTGTCTCATTTATTCAAGTGTGTGAACATGCCCAGTGTGAACCTTCAGTATGTTGCTATCTGAGGTCCACTACATTTGCTGATTTGTGCAAACATGACCAATATTAACATTTATACTGTGTGTGTTGGAAGTCAGGTTCTGCTCTCACTGCAGGACTCACCTTTGTGTCATAACTCAACAAGGATTATGCTGTGCCTGCAGTGTTTCCATGGAATACTTTGCATAGACTTATCAACATTCCATCATACAGGTGAACCACCGCAATACTGTCATGGTTTAGTGGTTCAGTACTTTGGCTATAGTGCACAGTATCCTGGGTTCAAGGCCCATCACTGCTTTATATTTTCATACTGAGCAGACCAGACTGCTTAAGGGCCTGTTAAGCAAATATGAGCATGTTGTCCGACATTGCTCAATATTCACCAACATTGCTGGACGTTGCCCAATATTACTGAACATTGACCACAGTTGTGCTAGTTGGTGTGTGCGATTTAGTTTGCATATACTACATGGTGGTAATTGCTGTTTAGCACTGCTTTATATTGCTTAACACATGGCATTCATGCCTTAGGTGGTGCTGCAGGGCTGCCTATGTCGGATGCACATACTACACTCCCTGCACATGTTTGGAAGCAAGTAGTATCAACTTAGGCATCCCTTTTACTTTATGTGCGAGTTGGAGAGGGGTATAATTTCCAGAGTTCCTACTGAGCCAGTGTATGTGCTATGCGTTGCCTCTTTGCCAAGGCCAAAGCATACTGGGCATGCCTCCTTCTGCCTACTGGGGCAGGCTCAGGTTGTTCCTCCTCCGAGTCACGCTCTGCCTGTGATGGCCTTGGAAATGATGGGGGGCTGTTTGGCCCAGGCCTATGCTGGTCCTGCTACAGCTGTTTTCGCAGGATCATATTATGTAGCATAGCACATACCATGACAATGTGGGTACATGTAGTTGGTGAGTACTGCAATGCTCCACCAGATGTGTCAAGGCACCGGAACCATGACTTGAGCATCCCAAACACATGCTCTATTACATTACGTGTTTGTGCGTGTGCCTCATTATGGCATTCCTGTTCAGGTGTGTGTGCATTTCTGATGGGTGTCATCAGCCACTGCTCCAGTGCATAGCCAGTATCCCCCACTAGGTGACCATGTGGGATGTCCCCATTGGCAAATGTCTGGTACATCTGCGTCAGATGCCAGATATGGGAATCATGGTAGCTTCCAGGGCAGCCTGCACACACATTCAGTATTATGCCCTGGGCATCACGCACAACCTGGCAGTTGATGGAGGGGAAGCCCTTGTGGTTGAAGTAGACCCTACCCCGCTCGCCAGGTGGTGCTTTGATGCATATGTGCATGCAGTCTAATTGCACCCACTACCTCAGGGTATTCCGCTATTTGCTGGAAGAGACGCATATTGCTGGCCAATACCTCACTGGAATTGGGGAAATATACATGATCACCGACATGTGCTGACATGGCATCCAGGAACTGGTGTAGTACCCTGGATGCTGATGCCTGTGATATCCCCATCATATCACCAGTTGGTCTCTGGAAGGTACCTGTTGCTAATATTCTTAGGCCAACACATACCTTGGTTTCCACTGGGATGGATTCCCCTCTGTTGGTTCTGTGTGTGAGGCATGGCCTGCACAGCTCAACAATTTTCTGCAGGAGGTCTCTGTCCACTCTATAGCAATCCACTATCTCCAGCTCATGTAGCCCCTGGTAGGTTACCCTGGGCCTGTACACTCTTCTCCGTCTCCTCATTGTGGGTTGTCCAGCAGCATTTCCATTGTCACCACCCTCAGCATGTTGCATATGTCACCTTATAACAGCAATGGCAGCCCCTAACATTTCTTTGTCTCAGTAAAGCTTTTTCAGTTTTCACTTCTATTAGCTTACTGCAGTGTCTGTTGTGAGAAACATAATGGACTGTTGTTGGCAGAGTTTTAAGTGCAGGGCTGGGCTGGGTTAGTGTACTGTCTGTGTAATTGCCTGATTCTGATTGTTTTCACCTGCTAGCTCTGCTAGTACTCCCTGGTAGCTTCCTACTATTTGTTGTGCTTCCTTTTTCCTTTCTGTTTCCTCAGGCGGGGGGAGCGCCACGCACACAAGCACAAACACGCTCACAGCAGCTAACACGCATGCACACGTGCTTACACGGACTAAACGTTGCTTATTCGGGTTAACACACGTGCACACCAGCGCAAACATGCTTTCAACTCTTTAAACAGCCTTATACATGCTTACTCTGGCTTAAACATGTGCACTCATGCTTACAATCGCACACTCTGTCTTACTCGCGTTTACATGCGCGCACACATGCGCATGCACGCTCAGCAAGAAACTCTGGTGTTATCCATGGTATACACCTTCCATTTCTTGGCTTTCCCTAGCCTACCTGTTGACACACCTCTTTCCATGATGTCTAACTGACAGCGGACACATGCCACTCTGCTCCAATGAGCTTCACTTCTTTCGAACATACCCCCCTCGTGATGTCACCTATCTTCTACTCTGTTACTCCCCATATCCTACTCCTACACTCCACTGACTGTGCTCATTTGCTATGTAAACTAGCGATTCACTATCCTAACACTCATTTACATAGGATTGCCTACTAATGCTTAGTTACATGTCTTAGACTGAGCTTCCCCCCTTAGCAACCTCTACTCGGTGGCCATGTTGTCTTCAGTCTGCCATTCCCTTGCTTTGTACGTTAACAATTTCTATAAAATCCACATTTGTGGGTTATAATTTTTAGTATTCTGGTTTTTAGAGTGCAGCCCATTTACACGGCGCTGCGCTATGCTTAAACATCGGAAATCGGCGTAAAAAAAAATTTTTTATTTTAATTTTGCATCAGGGAACATTTCCAATGGCCATATATTTGGCCATTGACATGCTTCCTGCACTGGATGCAACCTTTATTTGTAGCTATCACGGTTCCGTTTTGCTATTTGCAGAATGGTACTCAGTTGTTAACTGAGTACATTTCTGCAAATAACACTGCTCTTTCTCGTACCGGTTCGGGTTTCCTGAATCGCAAATCTACCTCATTTGCATGCCTTTCACCTGCAATTGAGGTGATTTGCATGTCCCAGCCCTGTCCATGTAAGAGCCGTTTTAGGAGCTCTCTAACACGCCACTACAGGCTGTTCCTGGATTGCTCGTCGGACATGATGGCTGCATGGAGTCTTACTCTACTCTTAGACTTTGTGCAAGCCATCATGAATCCGGCCCCCAGCCTCAATTTCTAATGTAATTATATCTTGTTAATATATATTTTTATATAGTTGTTTATTATGAAGATTCTAGGTGGGTGACATTATAATACTCACATTTCACTTGGTGTGCCCATGGCTGACCATCCCATGTTCTCCATTTAATATACTAGTATGTTGCTTTTTGTTGATCCAGATCACCTTGCTTGACTTTTATGTATATAGAGGTTGAGAACAACTATTCTGGGATAAGCAGGTTTAGTCTTCAGTATTGGTCTTATTGTATTATTATCAAAACTTCTCATTTTCACATTTTTTATATAAAGAAAAAGTTGAACCTTTGAATAAGCTTAAAAGACTGTGACAGAAAGCTATGCCTGTCTTCGAAAACATTCTATTGGCAACTGACGACAAAATTTTTCATGCCTCACAAGGACTGCAAGGTAACTGAAGATTTTGGTTAAATACTCTCTCCATGTAACCAACCTTACTCAACTTGCACATCCAAAACACAGAATTCATTGATTTACTTTACTTCATTTTTTTATATGCGCACACACACACACACACACACACACACACACACACACACACATATATATATATATATATATATATATATATATATATAGGATCTACTTTTCTTCATCGAAAATACACTTGTTCGAAAAAGAAAAGTAGATCCCCACTTCAGTGAAAGTGCACGTCAACGAAACTGCACTTTTGCTGAAGTATACTCACCGGATCCCTATCAGAAATAACAAACACACATAGATTAGGTTCATAGATTAGTAGATTAGTACTAGCCTAACTGCCCTTGTGGACCATTCTAAGCCTACCCAGTTACCCCATGTGAGAATCGAACCATGTACCTTGTGTCTGTAAGGTAAACACCTTAACCATTACACCAACCTCCCACCCTATATTTTGCAGGGGGGCAAGCCCCCTGCAACCCCCACACCACCGCTACTTTAATATCCTCACTCCGAGATTGCACTACAGTGGGGAAAAGGGAATATTCCCTTATCCCCACTGTACCACGATCTCAGCACTAATTTTCTTAGTTGTATATCAACACTAAATGTTGATGCACAAATAAGATGACATGCAAACTGCATGTTTTTATAACTACTTTATTGTTTTTTTTCTTATTTTGATCTTCTCACGAAAGTGCATTTTTGACAAAATGCACTTTCGCGGAAGTGCACTTGCGAATATATATATATATATTTATATATATATATATATATATATATATATTTATATAGAGTTCAAGAACTTGATAAAAAAAAAAAGAAAGCAGGACCTGTAAAGAACCTTATTTGCCTTCTCTTGGCAGGGGAAAAACAGCAAAAACAACAGAAAATCAGTGTAAGTGTCAAAGTCCTTCTCTCACAATGGCATGCCCTTTACCACCTCTTCTCTTTTAAATAAGTAGCTACTTAAACAACGCCATTCTTTTAATTCTATATTATGACAAAAACTATCATACATACTCTTATTTACTTTATTTTTACATTTTTTTTATTTCCTGTTTAAAAATAAAATAGTTTATTCTTCACCCAGACATAACCACAGCATAAGAATGATAACCAGTTATAGAACCCCTCCCCATACTGACTGGTCAAAAGTTTTAAAAGTACGTTTGAAGACAAACTCAGACATGAAATAACTTCAAAAACCCTTAAATTGAATTGCCTGACACAGTAAAAGCTGCAAGTGTGTGAAAAATCACACCTGTTTAAATATATACTTGTATTATAAATACATAATTACATTATTTTATTTTTTTAATTAACTGGGAACCAACCATTAAATTACTGCCAGTCAAGAAATTTAACACAAAGCCAAAAGCACCACTTGGAAATATCAATAGGTACCAATAGCTTTTTGGCTGCTGACAATTAGACCCTCTTCCTTCCTAAGTTGTTTTGGAAACTAATCACCCAAGTAAACACAAGAAGCTGAGTAATCCTATAAAAGGACCATGGTCAGGTCCAATAAACAGATTGAGTAGCTTCCATGACAAGTGCATTGTCAAAACAACTTGTGATTGTAAATATATATATATATTTTTTTAAAATACTTTGGTTATCCGGCATAGAACTGATATGGGACAGTAATCTTAATCTCCTGATTAATGAGCTCTTTTCGGGATGGGAATTATGACAGAGGTTTGAACTGTTCAGGAACCATGCTAAAGGTGACTGATTAAATACATGTGCCAAAGAATTTGAAAGTAGGTATGCTGACATTTACAAGAGTTGATTGTATATGCTGTTAGGATAGAGGTTACATTTGATGCCTAGTCCTTCTAAAAGTTTTCTTATTGATTTGGTTGTAATGTTGTGAAAGCAAAACATTCTGCCTTGGCTGTACAGATAGGAGCTATATTTACCTGTTGGAAGTGCTTAGGGGAAAGTGATTGTCCGCATTATATGCGAATGGTGTATGGGTAGTTGTGAGGAGTATGTTATTAATAAGGCAATGGCTTGAAATTAGAGGAGGTATAATTTGTATTTCAAATTTGTTAATGCAATTCTTAGATTTTGTGTGTGTGTGTGTGTGTGTGTGTGTGTGTGTGTGTGTGTGTGTGTGTGTGTGTGTGTGTGTGTGCGTGTGTGCGCGTGTGTGTTTTTTTTCAAAGTATACACTTCTTTGAGAAAGTACAAAAATCATTTGGTTTGTGGGGTCACCTAAATTAGCTTATTTTTGAGGCATGAAATTTAATTTTACTTCTTTTATAGTGAGTTTCCATTTTTGTCTAATAGCAAGGAAGTTGTTATGGAAGGTGCTATTACTATCAAAATGCTTTCCATTGGTGCCATGTTTTGCTTCTATAGTTTATAAGGGTTTTAACTGAGACACTAAGACAAAGTCAAAGGAAGTAGTGACCAGTTACTCATTCTGTTTAGTGGGAATTATTTGTCCAGTAAGACAAAAAGTGAGGAGTTAAAGTTTGCAGTGCTATTGAGGGGTAGTGGTATCAGAATATATACACTTTCCAGGTACTGAGTACATACAGTACGTAAGAGCAGACTATTCTTTTTTATTCCAGGAAATCTCTTAGTTATATTTTGGAAAGGTTTCAGGGAACTGAATATAAGAGTGCATAAGGGCAGATTGTATAGCCAGAGATTGTATCATTTGGGTTAGGTTTAGTTGGTCAAGTACTTTTGTATGATGATTCTTGTTGAGTGCCAAGGAGTTCATATTGAAATCGCCACAGGTTATAATTTTTAGTCATTTTTAATGATGCATAACTTTTTAGCAAGGTGCCTTAGAATAGTTTCAGTGATGAAGGACATGAGATGAGATGGATGCTACCTCTAGAAAGAAGATGGCTGCTGGAAGTTACTGAGATACAGGACCATCTTAACATTGCTGTATATTTTCCTAACTTTAAATTCAAACACATGGGTGGAGAGAATGCAGAGGGACAGCCAAAGGATTTTGCAGAGTAGAGGAAAGAGAAAATAAGGGAAAAATAAGACCAAAAGACAATCAACAAAATAAACATGGACAGTATTAGTGCAGACAGTAGAGGACTGGTCAGATACACTCATTGAGTGTTACTAAGGGAGAATGAGTATCGAACAGCAAACACAATATGTTACATAGAGACAATGGGAATTCCATTATAAAGTAGTACTATTTCTCCTGCTAGCACTGCAAAATCTTTTCAGTGGTTTCATTAGGTATCTTAAGACAATGCACAGCATATTCAAAATAAAATATACAACCATGATCCAACCATAAAAACAATATAGATGAAATGCCTTTTTAAACTATACAATTTTACTCAATAGCCTGACAACTTGGAAAGACCCTTTATGCTTAAACTGTAACTTAAATTAAACAACTATACTATGTATCCTGACAAATTTGAATGATCTTTTATATTTGAACCTGTTATATGCTGGGAGAAGTCTGTTTACCTACGCCTTCTGAAAGAAAGGCTGAAATATTTAAAAGCTATAGCTTGTATTGCATCTTGTTACAGGAACAGTATTCTTTTCTGTAATAGATAAACTGAATTGTGAGCAAGTAAAATGGCCCAGTAGCCTGTAAAGGACTTAAAAAGATCTTGAACTAATTGTTTAATTGTTTGCTATAGACATCTCAATGTTCTTAAGCTTACAATTATTTGGATTGAAGAAACCCTATTTTGGTTACCTACACTTCAGTAAAAGTTAATATTTTATGTAGAAACGTCAAGAGTCTATTTGTTTTATTCCATGCAAACTGAACATGTTAGTCCATTATTGACACCACAATGCAGCATAAGAGAGGGTTCTGCAGTCCTGAGTGGGCTGTCCTTTGGATGAGACTTTAAACAAGATCCTACCATTGGAGTTGTTCGTAGCTCAAGTAGATGCAAAAGATCCCATGGCACTTCTCAAAAAAGTGTTGGGGAAGTTACACAGTGCACTGGCCAAATTTCCCCTAATCAGTATGAATGATACCTCCGATCCCCCTTGAAAAATAAATAAATTAAAACATGTAGAGAGATTCATTAACATCATGCACACATCAGTCTGGAGCTAACACAGTTGGCTGGCTGTGCACAAAGATCAGCATTACTAATCAAATATACAAGATGCTAAGGCATGCAACATGAAGAGCACAACACAAGTCTGTGGCCATGTTGAGGAAAGGCAGGGCTTGACAGTTGTTTCTACACAATTTAAGCAAAGGAGTGCCCACACACACACACACACACACACACACACACACACACACACACACACACACACACACACACACACACACACACACACAAAATGAGATCTAGAAATCAGTGGGTGTACATGGCACAACAACAGATAGGTCAATTAGTAATACTTAAAAGTAAGGGGAAGCCTACAAACAAGTGGGCAAGGAAGGTTGATACAGCTGTATATTGCAGTGAGTGCATTAATGGACATGTAGAAACATCACTAGCATTGAAATCACAGTAAGAAACAAAAGCAGTCAGTAAATGTTTAGAAGAAGAAATGCATTGGTTGGAAAAGATGTGCAAGTAACAGAAGTTTAAGCCTTCCTGCGGGAACATGTATCAAACTACCAGTGCAGGAATACTGGTAAAGAAAACACATAAATGTGTGGAAAGATGGATAAAATTAAGGAACACTCATACATACTGCTCATACAAGTAATTAAAGTGGATAAATTAACAGTTGTGGCAGTAACATGCATTTTCTACCCATCATGACATGCATATTACTGAATGCATGCAACAGCATGCATGTCATGATGGGTAAGAAGTGATACAAAGAACATAGCCAAAAAAGGACTTTCACCATTAGGAGGATGAAAACACAGATCCTGTGACAGTACTACCACTGTTTACCATTTTCCACATCAAGGTCTGTTGAATAAGCCATTCTTATCTTTTCACACTCAGTTTTGAAGGACATAATTCAAGTTACACACTAATAGATTCGAACACTACACAAGAAATATCACAGTTGTTAGAAAGTACACACTTGAAAGGATTCTTGAGCAATGAGTTAGAATGCCAAATAGTATGAAAACGCCTGAGGGATCAAAACCCTCTCCCTTGGTAAATGTAGCCATTACACTGAAATGTACACAATTGTGTCAGCTAAGTAATCTAGTCGTGCCTATTAACATTAGTTATTTTGCACAGTCATAGGACGTACACAATGCTGGATTTGAATATCTGTCTTTCTAAGTCATACAGTCTGATATCTGTATAGTAACAGATCCTGCTACAGAATAATTCATAGCACACATATCAGCAAGCACACAGCTGATCTGTCAACTTGAGCACCTGTATTGAAATACATAAGGCTTCCCTCAAAGGGCAGTGCAACAGCTGGTGTATCATAACCTTCTCTGTGTGTGAAAGTTAGCATTATGTCATTTATACAAATACCATCTGTGGATTAAGGTAGTCCTCCCCTTTATCATTTGTTATATATGTCATGCTACTTACACTGAGTAGAATGCAGACACTTGTCTACCCATGTCTGTGGTGTCTAGGCTGTTCGGTAAGTACTGCCACCACAGAACACCTCCTATCACAGTGGTTAGAAAGCAGACATTACAAGGAATATCTTGAGAAGGGAGTTTGAATACATATGATGTTTCCAAAAAATAAAAGTAATGGAGGATTAAAACCCTTCTCCTGTGGCAATGCTACCTCTATGTTAAATGCAACATACCACATCATTTGAGTAACATCTTTACATCTGTTGCTAGTTACTTAAACATTGACAGATTTCAAAATCTGCTTAGCTAAGTCTACATTTAACAGAACTGTGCATTAGTCACTGACATCACTGAAGACATCATAGCACAATAATCACAAATTACACAGTAGAAAGGTTACCATGATTAGTGCATTTAAATGGATAGGTTTTGCACAAAGGTATGTTTGAGAGATCATAGGTTCATAGGTGTTTACTGGCTAATGACCACAAAGGTCATTTCAAGCCTAGCCATGCATGCCAATTTCTGATAAGTTCTGATACCCTTGATAAGTGTAAACAGAGGCTTGAGAGATGAAACATTTACAGGTTGCCTGTGTCCATTAGAGACATAGGTGCCAAACCAGGGATGAATTTTGTGTTTCCCCTCCAAATGTCCAAGTTGCACTTGAAATGGGTTAGGGAGAAACTCTGCTTCACATGGATGGGGAGCCTGTTACAGAGATCGGGTAGTTTCTGGGAAACATACCTGTCTCTCCAGCAGGTGCTATTTATATCATAGGCAAGGTTTAAGTCTTTAAAATGGATAATTCTGGTGGTGTTTGTTGTGTGGATATGCAGGAAGTCCAACAGAATGGGGTCTGACAATTCCCTGTATGCCAGACATAGATCTCCCCACAAAAGCCTGTAGAAGACAGAATACAGGGATACAGCCTTGAGGCAGTCTGCATAGGACATTTTACTCAAGCCCTGTATTCTTTTATTGAGAACTTCTGTGGACATTCCAGTTGTTGGATATGCCTGGTTAGTTATATACCAAAGGGGGCATTGTGCTCAATGATGGGTCTCCGAATGGTGAATACAGTGGAACGATGACTTCTTTGGAGTTAGATGCCATACCTTTGTTTATAAGTTGCGCAACATAGAATGATTTCCTCATAGACTAGATTACTGTCTCTGTGTCTGTAAATCTCTGATTACTGTGTCAGCTCTAAGGAGTGTATTGTCAATATGATAAACAGTAGTGGAAGACTTCCTTAAGGATGCTATCATGCATTTCTTGGCATTTAGTTTTAGTCCATGGCTCTGACGCCAGCTGTTTGTCTGTGTCAGCCCTTCCTGGAGAACATCTGTGTCAGTGTGGGATTCAATGACAGCTCCTTATTTGCAATCATCTGCAAATTTACTCAGCCAGAGGCCACTGACATTGGCCTTGACTTCAGAGAAGTAAATGCCAAAAAGGAGCAGCCCAAGGACTGATCCCTGAGGAACTCCACTTGTGACTGGCCTGTTTGTAGAGGTGGAATCCCCAGTTCTGACTTCCTGGGTCCTGTCTGTGACCCAGTTGGCTATCCACCAAATGACATCCAGGTTTGTACCTAACCTCTTGAGTTTGTCAATGATGCCTGAGTGGGGTATTGTGTCAAATACTTTGGCCAGGTCCAGGTAGGAAGTGTGAACCATTTTGCCCTCATTCATTGCAAGTCTACCAAGTTGAATAGGCATCACCTGCCCTTGACAAAACAGAACTGGGTTGGGTTTAGTGTCTGGAGATTTACTATGTCACTACTGATCATTTCCATGATAATTTTTTCCATGGCTTTACATATAAGACTAGTGAGACTTACGAGTCTGTAGTTTCTTGGGTCTGTCAAAAACATGCACAATGCAACTGTTACCACTAGGTTGAATTACCCTCATCATATATCTGTTGATAAAGCCATTCCTGCCTGACAGTATACTGTTTCACTATCACAGTAGTTAAACATTGCTGGATTAAAGCACCTGTTTATGAAAGTACACATTTTCTATAACTGTACATCAGCCACTAACACCAAAGGAGGAGTCATACCACAGCTTTATGTGAATGAATAAATGGCTATCATTAAAGACAGTACAATACTTAGTCTTTCTCTCTCTTATTGTAAATGTTTCCACTATGTGAAGTTACATAGAGCAGATCTCTAGGAGAAGCCAATCTTGACAGTTAATATTTTATAACACACCCAGTAGTTGCATTTCCCACACTCGAACACCTGTCTATCTATGTTCGTATTTCAATGAACTGTGTATTAAGTTTCAGAAAGCATGTATTTGATGGAATGACTTCAGCTGTGTGTTTGAATGTGTAAGGCTCTCATAAAAGGGAGGTTGCATGATTAAAATCCTCTAGCTATGTGTTATTCCAAAGTTGAATTCACACCTGTTAATTAATGCCTTCCTGCCTGTCAGTCTACTATTATACAACCACAGTACTTACATATTGCTGGATTACAACACCTGCCTATCTATGTCCACATTCTATATAACAGTGTATTATTTACTGGCACAACAGGAGAAGTCTTATTACAATTGTTAGACAGTATATATATGAAGGTTGTACCAAGCAGTGTGTGTGGTAATGAATATGTTTTACCTAAAAGGAAGTACAAGAGGTAGAGGAGCCCACTCCCTTTAAAAATGCTACCACTATGTGTACACATTGGTTCTGCTAGACAAGGCACTCCTTCATGTCACTATTCTCAGACAGACACGCATACACACACACACACACACACACACCCACACACACACACACACACACACACACACACACACACACACACACACACACACACACACACACATGCACACACACTTGGTTGGATATGAACACCTGACAATCTAAGTCCCCAGTCTACAGAGCTGTGTATCAACAGCTGACACCACAGAAGAAATCTTATAATAGGTGTCAGATATCATAGTTTACATGACATATATTTGGAGAGATGGACAATGTGGTCTGATAGTGAAAAAAACATATATGTGTTTATCAAAATTTACAACATACTGTAGTAATAAGTTATGCAACATATAAAACACATTAATTGCCATGTTGGGAATTAAATATGTGTATGTCAAATTAAGGTGTATTGAAGAGTTATGTGATGGGTGATAGTGACAGCTTTCATCTTTTGGAGTGCCACCCATGCTTTCCTGACTGTTTATTTACAGATCATCACATACAAGTCTTGTGTTTATGTGTGGATAATTCAAAAGTCCATATGACGTGTGCAGTCTGCAAGGTAATTACAAGCCATACATGAAAAACATATACTCTGCATTCATTAATACCACTTTGCAATTATACTTGTAATTCTACCAGTCTGGCAGAATACACTTGTAAGGGTAGTGTCAGTCACTGCCTCATTCATTTACAAACGGAAGTAGATAGAATGCATTTCAGTGAAATGATGGAAATGTTATGCCACCTGAACACTGTAATATAAAAGGAGAACATAAAGCACTTGTGCGTAGCATTGTACTTCTGAAATATACATTTGGTCTTCACTATACCCATGTTATCTCACTGCTGTAAATTTTCCTGTCACATTACAATTGTGTGACTGTAATCATTTAAGAAGAGAGGATGATAAAGGATGGAAGTCTGCAAAACAACTGTCTGCAAGGCTAGAGTCTGTGACAGCAGTTGCTGTGCATTACTTCATTTTATTACCTTTGTACAAAGAATGTATCAGAGTTTGACATAAGTCTGAACCTTTCTTTTTAAGCCATGCATATGCTATATGTTACAGCCAATTTGTTAGCAATCTTCATTCCAGGTGTGCATGAGTACTTTATCTTCTTACAAAATGTTAACAAAGGTGAGTATGAAAGTTGACACATACCTCAGTAAATATGACCTAAACCTTCTTTGTAAGCCCTTTTACTCTAAGACACACCCTTTGTAAGTGCACTTCTCGTTAGCAGGAATGCTGAATATCTAATTTAATGACAAAAGCTGCTATTGAGGTAAAGTTGCAAGGCATTACCTAGCCAAAAGTCTTAATACTTGCTTTTGTATTGTGCAGGCTTGTGCAGGCCATTGTGTAGGAACTGACACCATGTTTCTCTGCCCAGCACATTCAACAGATTGAGTGATTCAGAAATGATAATGAGTTGAGAACTAATTAACATATTCAACATGCAAAGGGGCATTAATCTTCACCATATAAGCAGGGCATGGGGCTATGGAACTTTCATCATGCTAGGGAAGACTGTTTGGTTCCCAAGTGCAACCAAACAAATTGATCACAACACTGCTGAATTTGTAATACTCAAGATAATTGTATGAAATCTTTCAAAGTAAGTGATCTTCCATACCACTACTGCAATGAGCGTTGTGTAACCTGACAGTGTTTTTGAAATAACAACCTTTTAGTATTGCATTTATCCCTTACTTGTATTTCACAGTGGCTGGGAAATATCCTAGATGTTCAGAAATGTGTCTGAATTGTAGAAATTATGTGGATTTTTGTTACATTAACTAGCTGCTTCTGCATGGACGGAAAGCATATGGGGACATTATAGGGCTTGCATTGTTATTTTTAGACCGTTTTCTATGACAAGTGATGCCTGCATACCTACAGATATTGGTCCCAATAAGTAAACAGCCCATATCAACCTCCAGTGTGTTGTTCTGTCTAATATAAAATGTTTATTTTATAACAACAGGGATATGCCTCCAAAATCCAAAATTAAGGGATCATCCTCACAGAAAACTCCCTTTTCTTCTGAGATGCTGAGAATGAAGTCATAGTATAGGCCCACTGTCTCCATGGGGCATGGCTCCTAGATCCACATTTTGCAGACAAACTCTTCTTTGACCATGGCTGGTGGCAGGTGGTTGATAATGCAATATTGTGGAAGGCATGGCTGTGAATATAAAATGGTCTTACACAGGGCCATTACCATGTTTAAAAAGGCTACTGACAGAGCAAAGTCTATGGTATAATAGTAAATGGCTACTGGTGGTGGATCATCTATTGAAACACTACTCACTAAGACAAAGGAGTACTCATGCATGTCAGGAGAGTTTCGCAGTGTGGTGCCGAATATTGGGGCAGAGCTGGAAGACAACCAGAGGATTTCATCTAGTGATGTTCCAGGTATGTCATTCAAATATATAAATTAGGTACCGTTTTACAATTTCTATTAAGGTGTATTAAGGTTTATGATTGCAATACCTCTATTAACTGAACTTTGTGCATCTAAGGACAGCTGGCATTGTGGTACAATGACCAGTTAAACAAGATATGGGCATACCTTTTTGATATTAGATGTATTTATTTATTTATTTGTTGACATTTGATTAATGGGAAAGGCTGGGGAGGTGCCTGTTTTCAGGGGAGGTCTGGGGAGAAAAGCTCCAAAGTATTTCAAAAACATTATAAAACCCATCATTTTAAAAACTTCAAAAATAATAAAAATAATCTACAGTTTAAATAACTATACCAAATTAGATGTAATGTGATAGCATTAGTTAAAAATAAATGCAACTTATATAATAATAATGTAATATTTAGAGAGATTGTATCCAGTTTGGAAAAACAAAAGGTAATTTAGTAAAATAGAAACAAACAGGAAGCTCAATATGAAAAGAGAGAAAAAACAGGGTTATAGCATTTTTCGATGGAGAGTCAGGGGAGAGAAATTGCTTGAAGTCATGAAATGAGTGAAGAAGGGAAAGTTAGAAGGTGTAAAGTACAAATAGGTACTTGTATATTGAGCAAGAACACAGATTTTGGCTATGAAGTCCTTCAGAATAGTTTTAAAGGACTAGAGGGAGAGCATTGACTGATAGCTATAGGTAAGGAATTCCAGGCCTTGCCAATATGAAATGAGTACAGCCTACAGCACATTGATAGATTTGTGGACAGAAAGAAGTTTTTGTCATTACATCATAATGGCAAAGTGGGAATATAATTGTGTAAAATGGTATTTAGTGCTGAACAAGTGGGATAATTTCATAGGTGGTAAGAAGCAGTGAATGTGTTAGTTGATGAGGATAATTCTAACCAATTTGGGTGCTTAAGTACTACACAGTGGTGGGTTTTGAAAGGAGCATTTGTGGCAGATTTAGCTACCTCATTATAGCATTGTTCAAGTTTTGTATTTTGTGATGACTGGAGGTTAGTAAGGATGGAAACATCATAAATTAGTGAGGGGAGTGACTAAGTAGTGGCAAGTGCAGTTTTAGTTGAGTTGGTGAAATATTTTTGGCTCTGTAAAACAACTCAAGTTTTTGGTGATTTTTATGCAATTTTGTATATGCAGGTCAAATATAAGCGTAACACCCACTACCATCCCAAATCATTTTCTAAAATAAGTAACTTCAATGTTTATACTAGACATGATTTTATTTTATTTATTTTTTCATGACAGAGGGATTTAGGGAAAAAAGAAGTAGTTCTTTTGGGGAGGGTGAGCATGACTTGTGAGTTACAAAGCCATGTTTCTGTTGCTATTAAGGGTTTCTGAGTAAGTTTTTGGAGATATGCCAGGTTGTCTGATGTCTGTATGAGTGTGGAGTCATCTGTGTATTGTAGGCAGGCTTGTTATGTGTATATGTGGGGGGTGTTGGTGAGAATGTTATAGATGAGGGGATCAAGGATACATTCTTACAGTAAACCACTGGTGACTGTGAGTTATGGAGAGAGGATAGAGTGCCGTTTTACTGATTTATACCATACCTGTTGGACAAGCAACTTTTGAACCATAGAAGAGTGGGCTGAAATAGACTTAGTCAGGACATTTGAAGTAGACTTTTGATGTGGCAAACTGTGTTGAATGCTTTAGACAATTCTAGAAATAAGGATACTTTTTTGTCTTTATCTCTAGCTTTATCGACAGTATCTACAAATGTTAGAAGTGCAGTGTTAGTACTATGGGAGGGACAGAAGCTGTCCTGGGAAGGGGATTGGAGTTCTTTCTGCAGGAGATAGTTTAGCAATTGTTTTTGAATACATTGTTAATGTACTTTGGAGAGGGGAGATAAGATTGCTATAGGTCTAAAGTTAGTGATGTCTGGTGAATTTCCTCCTTTATGTACAGAGGTAATGTGTGTGCATTTATAAGAGAGTGGGGAAGTGGGATTCCAGGGCTGGCCTATTTATAGGGACTGAGACAGGAAAAGCAATGCTGTTGGCTGCTATTTTAAGATACTTTCTTGGAAGGTCATCAGCTGAAGTTGAGCATGGTTAGAGTTTGTTTAAGAGTAGTTTTGTATAGGTTGTGGACACAGGTTTGAAGGTGAAAGTGGATGTTGTAATATGTGGCTGTTGGCCAGGGTTAGGATTAGATGTTGGGAAATCCTTGGTTAAGAGCATTATACTTTCTATGAAATAAGAGTTGATTTCTACTGCAGTTTTTGAATGGTGAGTTACTGTGAGAGAGGTTAGGGTTGAATTTTTCACTGGGATGTAAGAATTCTTTAGTGGTTGACCAGAATTTTTTAGGGTTGTGTTACTATTGTTCTGAATTTTGTTATAGTGTAATTTTTTGTCTTAAATTTTTTGTGTTTTAGTATGGTAGGATTCTGACATTTTCAAGATATCATGGTGTTTTATATTTTTTCTATTGTTTCCATGATGTTTTTTCAAATTTGCATTAACATTTTACTCTTTCTTTTTAATCTCTTCCTTCTAGGAGGTGCAAGGCTATTTAGGATATTTAATAATGCTGGACTGAATTCATTTACAGCATCATCTTATGGGAATATTTATAGGATGTTTCAGTCAGTTAATGCATAATAGGGTAGTAATGAATATTTACGGGTTAACCTCGGACAGGTTTCACGTTGTTTTATAAACATTCTGTTTAGGAGAATATGTGAGATGTTTGGCTGTATGGTTAGGGAGATGGTCACTGAGAGAGTCTCACATTGTACCTGTGGTGGTGAATTTATCAAGGTCAGATACTAGGATCCAGTCTAATGAGGAGTTTGATGTCTTGCTATAATGTGTGGCACTATTAATTAGGTGTGTGAAACTGCACAAATTCATGATGGATGTAGGGGAGTTAGAGGCTATGTCCAAACAATTGACACTGACATCACCTAGTAGTAGTTTTTTCTTGTGGAATTTTTTTATTTATTTATTTATCTATTTTTTTTACATTTGTTGACCAGGATAGTCCAAATGGATACATGTCCATTTTCAGTGGAGGCCCAGGGAGAAAAGCTCCATAGGTGGTTACATATACAATCATTACAATGTACATGTAAAACAGGCATCATCATAACATTTTACAAATATAACGCATTTTATAGTCCAGTTAAATTTGTACAGTCTAACAATCTTCTAAACAGGCTTAACAAAGATATTTGTGTACCACTTACAGACATGGTATTAGTGCACCAGTATGCATAAAGATTTAGTCAGGCTTGGAGCAGGGACATATTCATTGAGACTTGAAAATGCTCCTTGAGAAATTGAGATAGGGTGGTATACAGTGTAATGTTAGCAGGAAGGGAATTCCAAATTTTGCCAGCAGAGTTGGTGAAGAGGGAGTCACCATCTGCGTTGCTGGATTTGATTGCCAGAGTGATCTGGATTTGGAGTGGGGATAGATGATGTTTTTCAGGGCTGGTGTATTATCTGGTTGGTTAAGTGCTTTGTGAGCCACAATGAGTTGATTATACTGAATCTGCCTGGGTAGATCTAGCCATCCGAGATCATTTAGATTTTTACAATGAGTTATATAGGATAGACCAGTTGCAAATCTAGCTATGTTATTATAGCAGCTTGAGAGTTTGTTACGATCAGTTTTATTTAGGTTGGCAAGTAAAGGGGAAGCACAGTAGAGTGTAGAGAGTAGATGGTAGTGGGCAATGGAAGTCCTAGCATATGGAGTAAGGAATGGCTTTATCCTATATTGTGAGCCCAGTTTTCTGTTAATGGTTTTGATTGTTTTGTTGATGTGCACATTAAACTTAAGATTGTTGTTTATAATAACTCCTAGCAGTTTTGTATGGACATCTGCAGAGATTTTGGTACCATTATTAGCCTTAATGGAGAGATATAATGTCGTGGATCTTTGAGTGGGGGGTAAAAAGTAGAAGCTTTGTTTTATTAGGATTTAGAATCAAACAGTGAATGACAAGCCAGTTCTCTATTAGGTTAAGAGTACTCTGAGTTACTGATAGCAGCTCTGTTTGTGAGGTGCCAGTGCAGATCAATGTTGAGTCGTCTTCGTATTGAATGGAAATGGCTTAAGGGATGACTGTGTGGAGGTCATTGATAAAAATGTAAAACAGAAGTAGTCCCAAGATAGACCCCTGTGGGACACCTGGAGTGTTGGGTAGAAGGTTTGAGAGTTTGTTCTGCCATAAGATGGATTGTTGTCTATTGTGCAGGCAGGATTCAAACCATCGGAGAGAGTGATTGCCTAGGGACATTGTTGCCAGGGTGTTGATGAGAAGATGGTGGGTAACCATGTCAAAAACCTTGGACAGGTCCAAGAAAAGGACTGAAGATAACTTGTTGTTGTTCCTGTTATAGTTTATTGCATTAGATAAGGTGAGGAGAGCTGTGGTGGTACTATGATATGTCCTGAAGCCATGCTGGGAATTAGCCAGTAGGTTGTTTTGGGTTAGAAAGTAAAGGAGCTGTTAATGGATGCATTTTTTCCATTATTTTTGCCAGCGGTGATAAGATGGCTATGGGCCTATAATTGAATAACTCAGTAGAGTTACCACCTTTATGGAGGGGTATGGCATGAGATATTTTCCAGATAGAGGGGACTGAGGCTTCTGATATCGACCGAGTAATTAGAATGGAAATGGGGTACACTATGGTATCAGCAGCTTTTTGCAAATATTCAGCTAGAAGATGGTCTGCAGCTAGGGTAGTAGGGTTTTAATTTTTTGAGTAGTGAACAAATGAAAGATGTAGAGACTGGTTGGAAGCTAAAGGAGGGCTGAGAGCTGGGAGTGCTATCCAGTGGTTTAGAGGAGTTAAGGGGTATTTGGCTAGCAAGGGCTTGGATGGTTTCAGTTAAGAAATTATTAAAGATGTTAGCAACATCCGCTGGTAGTTTATCAATAGAGGTTGAGGGAGGTGGAGTGGTGGTTTGTCCTGGGTGCAGTAATTTATTTATCCCTGCCCAGAATTTTTGGTGGTTATTTTGGTTCCCTTGTTGGAGATGGAGGTAGTAGGTTTTTTTTTCATCTAATAGAATAGCTCATTTTATCTCATTTTTTTAGTTGTCTAAATTTGGTTTGATTTATAGGGTCTATTGTAGCACGCCATGTTGCCTATGCCTTATTTCTGACTATGATTTTTGTTTTAGTTTCTTTAGAGAGCCACAGGGCAGCTTTTGTTGTTACCCTTGTGGAACGAGCAGGAGCATGAGAATTGAGGATGGTGAGAAATTTATTGTTAAAGTGGGAGACAGCTTCGTCTAGGGGCAGGTGCTTTAGGGCAGCCCAGTTGCATGCTTTAAGTTCGTCCTGAAACTTACTAGGATTTAAGCTTTTACTAGTTCTTATTGTTCTGTAGGTGGGCTGCTGAGAGTAATTAGATTTGTGCTTGCAGATAAAGGTAAGAAAGTGGTCGCTGAGGTCATCGGGGATGGCCCCCGAAAAATACATTTAGGGGTGGCTATTGATTAGTATCCAATCCAGTATACTATCTTTTTGGTTAGGTTTTCCTGTCCTGGTTGGGGTGGATATAACCTGTGTGAATCCATACAGGTTTACATGGGTGATAGGAGATTGAGAGGAACAAGTGTTCCAATCGATGTTAAGGTCTCCTAGTACAATGGTTTCTTGGGGATAGTTACTAACTAACCACTGGAAGATGTCTTCTAGGGAATTGGTATTATTCCCTGGTGGAATATACACACAGACTATATTTATGCTTTTGTTTTTGTTAATTTGGAGCTTGGTATCAATTATTTCTGCCTTATTGACCTGGGGTGGTTGACTGGGGTCTAAGGTAACATTTAGTGTAGATTTGAAGAGTACAGCTACCCCCCCCCTTCCTGGTAGAGTGATTGAGTCTACATATATTATATCCAGGTGGTAGGATTTCATTATCTGAGGTTGATGGTTTCAGCCAGGTTTCAGTTAGGCATAGAATATCAGGAGAATGGACTTGTAGGATGGCATGCAGATTGTGTACTTTATTTATGCTTCACATATTTAGTTGGCAGATCAGGAGGGAGTTGGGGGCCTTATTAATAGATAGTGATTCAACTGGGTTAGTTGTAATGGAAGTTGCCTTATCTAAGGTGGTAGGGCCAGGGTTTGGATGCACATCTGCATCCATTGCCAGGTTATTGTGTATAATTACTATAACTTTCAGGATTTTGTTTATAACTTTTTGATAGTATTTAGATTTTGAGCTGATATATCTGGGTCTAATAGGCTGATAGTGTTTTGTGGTTAAGGAGTTGGTAATAGTTGTAACTAGTGGGTAGCCTGTATTATTTGATACATCTGGGCAAGTTTGAGATTTTGGGTGGCGAAATCCTAGGTAAGACTTATTTTCATAAATGGAAAGGAAATATGGAAATAGGATGAGGGATAGCAGAGAGAGAAGTAACATTACTTTGTAAGGTAACATGGTTGGAGGCTAAATTGGTGTTATAGGCCCAGGACCCTCAGGATCTTGAGGTTGGATATTTACTACTGGTGGAGGGGTGGGGGCTGGAGTAGTGTACATAGTACAGTACTGATTGGTCCATATAGGAAAAAAGGAGAGGTGGAAGTGGGATGACTTAGGCTGAGTAGAGGATTATTGATTGGTTCAGCTGGAGGGGGAGTGGTATAGTGGCTATAAAGCTAGACACAGTGGGGGTGGGTGAAATTTGGGGTCAGAGAGGGGTGCAGAGCAAGCCCGAGCACAGCAGGGCTCAACCACACATAATAAACCTGCAAGTAAGTAAGTATGCTTAGGTATAACAGGATAGGCTTTGTATGATTAAAATTACTGTATAAATTGTAAATCAGGGGTATACAGTTTACCTATTTTTTCCTTACAATTTTTTGTTTTAATTTTGGGGAAATCTCTGTGTTTTGCTTCCAATTTTTTAGATAAAAATATGGGGGAAGTGTAGTTTGTAGTGTAGTTTGTAGGTTGTAGTGAAGTTTAAATAGAATTATTATGGATATCCAATGCAGGACATCTTCCAGTATAACTGCACTGTCACCAGGAATGATGTAAAGCACAATATTCCATATATATTTATATTTTGTATTGTCAGGGAAGTAATAAGAAGCTCTGCTGAACTGAATTTTAGTATTAGTTTTTTTTGTAGAGAAAAATGTGGTAGTTGTTGGAAAATATTAATGTTATAACACCACCTTTCCTATTAATACGGTCATTACAGATGATATTGTAGCCGGGGGTATAATTTCTGAGTCATATTTGTTGAGTTTAAGCCAATTTTCAGCTATACCAAAATATTAGCCTTGTGTTAGATAATCCAGGTATGTACATCAGTAGTTTTATTTCTTATGCTATTAATATTTATGGTGGAAAACGTTAGATTAATTGGATTGGAGTTGACCATTGTGTGAAGTAGTGTGTGGAAAGGAATTGTCTTTATGTTGGTTCTAAAAGATGGAGCCAGGATTAGAGTGAATGTCTCTTCTAGGATGATTTTAGAATATTGGGATATTATTGACTTCTGTTTTTTGGAGAGTACTTTTTCACTTCATTTTATTTTTATTTGAGTTGAAATGTAGTTAATCAGATTATACATGGAGTAAAAGTGAGGGCCATCATTAAATACGTTTTCTGCGATGTGTGAAGAGTTTGAAGAGAAAATAGGGATAGGTGGTTAGGACCGACATGAGAAATGCTGAGAGCAATTATTGACTCATGGTAGGATGAGAGGTGGCTCAACAGGAGGACACATATGGAGGGCAAGCTCTGGAGTAGCAAGATTATTTAAAGACATCTGTATTTTATTGAAGGCAGATAATGGGGAAGCAGGAATCAAGATGGAAGTGGGAAGTTGTACCGCTGTAGGATAATTAGTGATAGTGGAATCTAAAAGCTGGTAGAAGGTAGGTAGGAAGGAGATATATTCTATGAAGAAAGATAGATAGGTCGTGTTTAATAGCCTACAGTCACTGCATCTGACCTCAGTATTGAAGGAGCCATGCCATAGGGCCCTACACCTACAAGTTTACTGAGAATGTTGTCAGTATGAAAATCTCTGTGAAATAGTCCATGCCCCCTAGGGCCTCTTACTAAGTCGGCCACTGTCCCAGTTTGCTTGTCCAGTAGACTGTACTGCATATATCAGTTGTTTAATGTCAGGAAATGACAGACAGCCTGTTTTACTTGCATGTTTTTGTTAATTGTTTTATTTTGATTATAAACGAATTGATCTCAGTTATAAATTGACCCGAGGGTGGAAAGCCCACTACGCTCCCCTATCTTAGCCGCAATTTTACGCAACCCTCTTACTCTAATATTACACTTCCTACATACACATTTCACTTGTGACTTTTATTCCAAAACCCTCCCCAATGACAATACTATCTACCTATCTATTCCACATCGTATATTTTTATTTTCACAAATAAACCTTCATTTCTTCTTATTTTTAATACATTTTTATACTCTAGCCTTTAGTACCCCTCTGTTCCAAATATTCCAGAGAAAATTCCAGGACACCTACTTCTCTTCTTATAGAAAATCCTTCTCTCCTTACCTATCCTGTTTCCAGCTTTCAGAATCCACCATCACTGAATATCCTCCTGTCCTGCAACTTTTGTTTCCTTCTTTATTGCTACTTTCCCACTACCTGACATCTATAAAATATAGATTCCTGAACTTAATTATTCTACTCTACAACTTATCTTCTATTCTTCTTCTCTTACTCTGCCATCTTTCATCCTACCATGACTTATTAATATCTCAACATCTCTCTAACTCTGTCCCAACCACCTATCCATACTTCCTCTTTACACTCTCCTCAGATTGCACCTCACCTGTTTAATATTGCCTGTCATCTTTATTCCAAATATAGACTGATTAATTGCACTTCAGCTGAAACCAAAACAAAATTAAGTGCAACAATCCTTTTTATAAAACAAGTATGCATAATTCCCAATTGTACTAAAATCCTTCTAGGATGAGATACACACCCTGATCCTGGCCCAACCTATCACAATGATCACAAAGATAATTCTATCCCACACAGTTTTGTAACCCATAAACAGCCAATCCCCTACCCCAGTGATCTAATTGTTGCTGCACTAAATGTTAGTAGTATAAGAAATAAAACTGTGAAAGTACAGGCCTGGATTACCCAACATATGCCTGCTAGTCTCACTGTAACTAAACCTTGGCTTAAACCCAACATAAAAGATTCCAAAGTTACACCTTCTGGCTATAATATCATCTCTAATGACCATATAAAGAGGAAAGATGGTGGCATTGCTTTAATATTTCCCAGTACCTACCACATTTCCCTTTAATAAAAACCAGCACTAAAATTCTGTTCAGCAGCTTCTTACTGCTTTCCTCAAAATAAACAATTATAAACAAATATGTATTGCTGCCCTTTATATCCCTCCTGGCAACAATACAGCTATACTGGAAGATGTCCTACATTGGATATCCATAACATTTCCACAAGAAAGAAAATTACTAGTTGACGTGAATGTCAATTTATTGGACATAAACTCTAACTGCCCTACATCTAGCATGAACTTATATGGTTTGACACAACTAATTAATAGCCCCTATTAGACTGGCTCCTAGTATCAGCCCATAGAAAATACTCCATCACATGCACAATGTCAGACTCTTTCTGTGTCATCTCCCAGTCTATATAACCAGACATCTCACACATCCAGTTAAATAGCATATTTATAAAACAATATATAACCTTTCCAAGTTTAATCCAGAAATGTCCATTAGTACACTAGTATCTATTAACTGGAACTTACTAAAAATCTTAACCTTAGAAGATGCTGCAATTGAATTCAACACAACCTTTCTAAATATCTGAAATAACCATGTACCTCCTAGAAGGAAGAGAATGAAAACAAATAATGCAAGCTGGCTATCCAAAAAGAGTAGCATGCTAATGCAAGATATAGAAACAGCATGGAAAGAACGGTAAAAATATAAAACCCATCAATATCTTAAACTTCAGAATGATTCACAATTGTACTAAAACGTAAATAAATGAAGACAAAAAACTATACTATAATAACTTTCAGAATAATACTAAACACATCCCTAAAAAATGTGGACATCCATTAAAGAAATCCTAGCCAAAAATTCATCCCAAACCCTTTACTGATAACACCACTCAAAACTGCAATACAGTTCAACTCTTGTTTTTTTAGATAGTATTGCATGTCTAGCTAAGGATTCCTCAACATCTAATCCCAACCCTGCCCAACAGGCACATATCACCACATCCACTTTCACCTTCAAACTTGTGACCACATCCTATATAAAACTACTCTTAAACAAACTTAAAATGTGCTCTTCTTCATCTGATAACCTTCCAAGCGAGTACCTAAAATCAGCAGCCAGTAGCATTGCCTAACCTGTCTCAATCCTTATAAATAGGTCTATCCAGGAATCCCATATTACCTCTCTCTGGAACACATCACACATTGTCCCCCTGCATGAAAGAGGAAATTCAACAGACATCAATAACTTTAGACCTACAACAATCTTATCTCCCCTCACCAAAATACTTGAAAATATATTAAAAATAATTGCTAGACTATCTTATGCATGAAGAACCCCTATCCCCTACACAATATGGCTTCTGTTCTTCCCATAGCACTGCCCTTCTAACCTATATAGATACTGTCAATAAAGCTAGAGATAATGCCAAACTAGTCTCTTCCTTATTTCTAGACTTGTCTAAAGCCATCAACACTGTTTGTCACAGCAAATGTCTACTTCAGGTGGCCTCACTAGGTCTCTATCTGCCCACCATTTTGTGGTTCAAAAGCTACCTGTCCAATAGGTATCAGTCAGGAAAATGGTACCCAACACTGTCTCCTTACCTCTCAGTCATCAAAGGCTGTGTCCTTGGTCTACTCCTCATTAACATTTTCACCAACACCCTCTATACTTAAATAAAAACAAAAGCGTCAAGTGACACACAAAGTAAAATAAAATGAAAATAAATATTCCAGCCACAGGAAGCAAACAAATACTAAAAAACTTGTTTAATACCACAACAGACTTAGCACTTTCACCTTACATGTAACAGCCTTCTATACTTACACACAGCAGACCACCCTAATGCAATATTCAGATGATTCTACTCTCATTTGCACATCTGACAGCATGGCACACCTCCAAAAGATTATACAGGAAGCTTTAACAGCCACTGAAACATGGCTTCATATCTCAAAATTCATGCTGAGCCCAAAAATGGCTGAACTCTCATGAAAAATCAAAATGTAAAGTCCTCTCTCTCTCTTTATAATACAACACTGAAGTCACTTCTCTTAGTAAACTACTAGGTGTGATAGTAGATGATAGTCTTGCATTGGACCTGCATATAGAAAATTGCATAAGAAAAACTCATCAGAAACTAGGGATGCTTTACAGAGCCAAAACTTTCTCACTTATGCAACTAAAACTACACTTGCCACTACTTATCTCCACCCCACTCTTCTTCCATCCTTACTAACCTCCAGGCTTCACAAAATTGAAACTTGAACAATGCTATTACAAATTTGCTAAATTTGCAGCACATACCCCTTTTAGAACTCAACACTGTATAGCACCGACAAGCTTAAATTGGTTAGAACTACCACATCAACTAGCATATACTCAACATCTTACCACCTATAAAATTATCCAGCATCCATCTGCCTGTCCAGCATTAAAAAATTCTATACAACTATGTTTCCAGTCGGTCATTGCGATCCAGTGACCAAAAACTCCTGTCTGTCTACAAACTTAGCAAGTCTGCTGGGTGTTGTCTGTACTTGTACAAGGTTGCTAAGGCCTGGAGCTACCTACCTGTATCCATCAGCTATACACCCTCCCTTCCATCTTTCAAAACCACTCTGAAAAATTTCCTAGCTACAATCTGGCTCTGTTCCTGCTCAAAACTAGGATAATCTATATCCATAAATGTGAACAAGTACCTTTTGATTCCTTATTGCTCCTTACTCTCTCTTCTTCACTTACTTTCTTACAGCTATCTAATTCTCTTCCCTGACTTTCTCTCTAAATATACCATAAGCCTGTTTTCCCTCACTTCCTATTGAAATTCCTATTTGTATTAAACTTTTTGTTGTGTCTTTCGGCTTTTCCCGGTTAGGGGTTGCCACAGTGGAACTCCGGTCCGCTAATGATTGGCAGTAGATTTTTGCGTGCCGAGTTTCCAGCTCTGACGCAAAACCTTCAACAAAGGTATGCCCATTCATGCATGTCTCCACACAGAAGACGCTCTAGCTGAGAATCAAACAGGGCAACGTCTTATTGTGAGGCGACAATGCTACCGCAGCACCACCACTGCCCTATTTGTATTAAACTAACCTACTTTAATTTCTCTATAAACTGTCTAAAATTTCTCTAAATATTAAATGACTGGTGTACACCTTCTAGCAATTCTTAACCAATGTTTTTATATTATGACTAATTTGCATGTAATTAATTAAACTGCAGAAGTTTTTGTTTTATTTTTGAAGATTGTAAAATTATTGTTCTTAAAATGTTTTGTAATAACTTGGAGCTTTCCTCCCCAAGCTTTTGCTGAAAATGGGCTTCTACCCAGTCAAATTTCCCAGTAATCAAATGTCAATAAATAAATAAATAAATATCTCCTTTTATGGTTCTGAAATGTAAGAAATAGGGCAGTTTAAAGGGATAGGGTATGAGGATGTAGTTAAGATAGGAGAGGGTTTATTTGGGGGACAGTAGGAGTTGAAATGTAGAATAATATATACTGTTGGGAGGGGTCTGAGTAAGAATGGACATAGTGCATAGCAGTACAGGAGGGAGAAAGGTTTTTGAAAATAATTGTAAATGTTAGACGGAAGATGGCAAATAAGGAAACAGAAACAGGAGTGTTTGTATGATAATAAGGTTGTTTAGGGGGATGAGGGAATGTGTCACTGGTGAAACATGTATGTGGGAGGTATAATGGTACACCAAGTGGGGGTGGGGTTATTTCAGAGAGCAACCCGTTTATAGCCAGTACAGAGCAATTAACAAGGAGGCACAGAGTAGAACAATTTTTTTTTCATATACTGAATGCAGACACCAGAAAGCTAGGGAGACTGACTAGGAATATACAGTGTAATCTATTGGCCAAGATGAAGGACAGTGGGCAACTTAGAGTGCAAGGACTACACCTTTGGGGGGAATGTCACAGCCACTTTCCAGCACAGAGCAGGAGCATATTTGACTAAATGTTAATACACTGCAGATGTTCATGTCAGGTTGGGAGGTTGGCGTAATGTTTAAGGTGTTTACCTTACAGGCACAAGGTGTGGGTTCTCATGTGGAGGAATTGGCTAGCCTTAAAATGGGCCACAAGGGAGGTTAGCCTAGTACTAATCTATGAGCCTATAATAATAAAAAAACTTGCTTACATTACACAATGACAACATTGTCATTGAAAACTTTCACAGAGGTAGGTCTTGTGACAGAGCTTCTGCAGTACTGGGGTCATGGATGGATGTAGTAGTTACAGACTTTTGCACAATGACAATATTCTCAGTGAAAACTTTCACAGAGGTGAGCCTTGTGGCAGAGCTCCTGTAGTTTTGGGGTCAGTGATGGATGTAGTGACATAGGCTCTACACATTTGTGACTGAATGTGGAAACAAAAGTACTTTCTAATAGTATTTGCATTGGCAGGTGTGATTTATGAATTTAGGCATATGTATTATATTCTATTCATGTTTCAATTTCTATTGCATTTTTTTTAGTTTCTTTGTGTTCTCAGTTGAGGGATTGTCTGGCACCAGTTCCTTGGACCTCTCACCACTTGATGCTGGAGAATCACTAGCTTCTGATTATGATGGCAGTGATGAATAGGCACAGTCTGAGGTTGCAGATTGTATGTCTGAAAGATTGTGGCTTCTACATCCCCTCCCCACAGTATCAACACATGTGTTATGCCTATGCCTACACACATGACTCAGGCCCTGGTTAATGGCCAGGGTAGTGTTGTAGAGCTGGCAGAATCTTCCCATAGCCTCTCAGAAGGTGAAGTACCACATGGGTTTGCAGAAATGCTCAGAGAAGGTATGCTTACCACCCTCCCATGTGCATGGTCATCATGAAGGCACAGGCAAGTACCACCAGGGCATCAGAAGAGATGGACTATCCCATGTCATGCATTTTAATGTATGAGAAAGCAGGAACTCACATACACACAAACACACACAAACACACACACACACACACACACACACACACACACACACACACACACACACACACACACACACACAAACATTTCATAATGGACTTTATTATATCTGGAAATACTAACCCTGAGAGACTCCCTGGGCTTGATGGATGACATAATGGACCATGCAGTGTCTGCTCTGGATTGTCTGTTGGGAGAGGGGCAGCATCCATGAAGCTGCTCTGCAAGTACATCTTCAGATGCAAACCAGTGTGGTCATGGGCATGCCAAATCCTGCTCTAACAGTGGTACACCTTCCATTTCTACATCTGTAGATGTACCCAGACTTAGACACCATGTGGTCATAGCGAGGGATGTAGTCATGATGACTGCTCACCTAGCAATCATATTTCACATCAGGAATTGCATCAACTTTTAAACAAGGTTGTGGAATTAGCAAACTCCTGGCAGAGGTAGTTCACGTTGTCAGGGGCATCCACAATGGCCCTGATCCTCTACGATGCACAGCTCACACATTTCCTGGAAGCTGGGATATAGTGCTGGCACAAATGCTGTGACTGTGTCCCTGCAGGCTCACATAATGACACACACATGCACAAACATTTCACAATGGACTTCACCGTATCTAGGAATACTGACCATGAAAGAGTATATAACTGCACTGACCTCATTTCTCACAGTCACACACATTTCCTCTGAGTCACGATTGCCCTCCTATAACCCCCACGGCACTGCAGATGATGATGACACTGTCCTGCTCTTTGCATAGTCTGTGATTTAGGGTTGCCTATGTCTGATGCTCATAGTGGCTAGCTAATGCTTGCTTAGTCACAGGCCATGTTTTCATTGGGATGCGGAATCATTTTCATGTTCAGTATGCTTAACTTCAGCACTTATATTAGTAGTAGTTGAAGTAATAGGAATAAAAGTAGTAAGTAGTAGTAGTTGTGTATTACAGGTTGTTCAACCCCTTGACCAGATGATGTTGAGACTGTTTGACCTCAGCTGGGGTGTCTGCCTTAGGCCGATTTTGTCTGATACACATAGTGAGCAGACAATGCATGTTTTAGGTAAATATGTTTTCTTGTACTGTAGTACTCTAATTTGTCATTTGTGTCTTAATTTATTTGCTGTTGTTCGGTTCTCATAAGGCTGTATAGATATATTGATCATCTACCTGTACAGATGATGCTGGCATTGCCCTACCCCTGTGGGGTTGTGTGACATGGGTCTGCTTATGCATGGGTGAAAACAAAATACATATGAAATAAAGTCTGTGTTTAGTTTGAATATACCATAGTTGTTGACTGTATTTGCTGCATATATCAGTCATGTTTATAACATTCCTGTATACATAATCACTGATTTTTTACTTAATGCTTACTTCTGCTTATGTACTGTAGTATATGTTCATTACAGGATCATCACTCCCTTATTTACTGTTGTTGAGAATGTACTACACTGAGGTTGCCTATGTCTCATGTTCTCAGTTGCTAGACATTGCAAGGACAAGTTTGGTTTGTTTTTATCCCTCAGCGTTACTGTTTGTATCTGCTTATCTCTTAGTTTAATTAAGGTGTGAGTGTATATGCAATTCACTGCCATGGTATATTGTGCACACCTCCATCTGCAATGATTGTCCCCAGCTGTTAATTCTGTATCTGACACTTCATCTGTGTCAGCTGGTCTTGTCTGTGGTGCTGGGAACAGCAGACCCAATCTTGGGGCACCCTGCTGCAACTGTTTTCTTAATATAATATTATGGAGGATGATGCACACAGTCAGTGCTTTGGCAGAAATTGAGTAGTCACACTGAAGGCCACCTAAAGGTGTATACAGACAGCAGAACTGTGATTTGAGCAGACCAAATATATACTCTATGATATATCTAGTCCATGCTTGTACAGTGTTGTAACCCTGCTCAGTGGCGTCATGTAAGTTTCTCATAGGAGTCATTAGCCAAAGTTCTAGTGCATATTCTGCATCCCTCACTAGATGTCTTACTGGGAAATCGCCCCTTGAAAAACCATAGGTGTAGGTCAGAGATGTGCTCTATGCAGGAGTCATGGAAACTGGCAGTGTGGCCTGCACACACATTATAAATTATACTTTGTGCCTTACAGACCATCTGACAGTTAACAGAGTAATACCATTTTCAGTTCACTTACCTGATTCCCAGTTCATCAGGTGAGCTTTTATTTCAATGCAGGTGCTGTCTATGGCTCCAGTACCATAGGGAAATGGGCTACGGTATAAAACTTTACATGGTGGCAGTTCTGGTCTCTTCAGTACATGGAAACTAAATATACTCCCCTACATGTTGCAGCATTGCATTGAGGAATTGTTGGAGTATTCCTAAGATGGAGACCTATGAAACCACCACTGTGTCCCCATAGGTCACTAAAAAGTCCCTTTAGCTAATATATGTAAGGCCACACATACCTAGTTTCTGGTGTCATTTGAGGGGGATCCAGTACCTGACAGCATGGGAAGATATGATCGACAGACCACTATGTTTTGCTAGAAATGGCCTGCATCTGTCTCACCTGGGCTTTAGGTATCTGGCAAAGGCTCTAGCCTCCCCTTTTTAGAAAAAGTCCTGAGGTCGATAAAACCAACATAAAAAGTTCAACAAAACGCAAATTAAAGGTCATGCTGCTAAACTCTAGGAGTCTAAACATGAAACTGCACTCATTGCAAGCATTCTTAACCCTGCAAAATGCTGACATCTGTGCAGTCACAAAAACCTGGTACAAAACTGAGGAAAGCAACCTAGCTTTACACGGTTACTCATCCCATCATACATTCAGACCCCAAACTGTGAGCAGTAAAGCCAAAGGAGGTGGAGTTTCAATATACATTAAAAACATACACACCTCCAGGCTGGTCAAACAGTATGACACACAGGAGACACTCCAGGTGCAGTTAACCATTGACAAGACCTCTATTCAAATCATAGCTAGCTACTGACCAGCAAATCTAACTCCAGATGCCTATTCTGCCTATGTGGACCTGTTCAAGTCCTACAAGATTCAATCCTTTACCCTGATCCTGGGTGACTTTAACTTCCCAAACATAGAATGGAAAAACTTCTCATGCCAGAACACAAATGCCCAGAAATTCCTCAATTTTGTCAATGTAAATCCCTTAGAACAGCTAGCTGATACCCCCACAAGAAGTGATAATATCTTGGACTTGGTTTAACGAGCATGAGTAATCACTGCAGCATCCCTATAGTATCATCCTCCCTGGTAAGATATGACCATAAAGTGGTCACTTTCAGAGTCACCATCCCCCCCAACCTGTCTCTAGCTAGGATCAGACATAAAATATTCTCAAAAGCTGATTACAGCTGCCTGAGGAATGGTATAAACAGCTTCATAGCCCTCTCCCTGTCTGTAGGAAGTGGCACCGATATTCAAAACTGCACCAAAGCACTATACAAGCATTTATATAGATGCATGGAATCAGGAATACCCAACAGGACTAAATCATCTTCCACAAGGAAGAGTAAACCTGTCTGGTGGACATCTGCAATAAATAAACAGTATAACAAAAGGAAAATATTGCTGTCCAAGGCCAAGAAGGAGCAGGTGCCCAACTGGAAGCAATGTCTCCTTAGCCTGAACAACCAAATAAGAGCACTAGTTAAATCCTCCAAACCAAGCTTCAAGTCCAAATTGGCCACATCTACTAGAGACAATCATAAGGTCTTTTTCACATATGTCTGCAACCTCAAAGGAAGAACCCAGATCTGTTCAGAACTGGTGGTCAAGGACACCACATATGCAAATGCCGTAGATACAACAAACTTGCTGGCTGACAGATTCAGCAAAAACTGCACCCCTCTGTCCCCCCATCAGTAAATCAGGACATCCCCAATACCTGCCCATGTCCCTTTATGTCTAGGGAACAGGTAATCTGCTCTCTCTAAGGCAAAAAATGCAGCCTCCATGAGACCCGATAACATACCAGGCTGCATCCTACATGAACTCAGGCAGGAAATTACAGCACCATTAGGCGCCCTATTCAATAAAAGCCTGAGTACTGGCTCCATTACTGCTGAGTGGAGGACAGCCACTTTTAATCCTTTACACAAAGGTGGAGTGTCCACCAATCTGGGAAATTATAGACCCATCAGGCTAACTAGCCTAATCTGCAAGGCCATGGAACAGATTATCATGGACCTCATTAACAAGGACATTGGCAACCGCCAAACACTCGACCCCACACAGTTTGGTTTCACCAAGGGGAGGTTGTGTCTGCTAAATTTGGTCGCCTTCTTTGAGACAGTCACCTACCTTGATATGGCCAAAGCCTTTGACACTATTCCACACTCAGGCATAATATCTAAACTCTCTCAACTAGGCATCAATCCGTATGTTACCAGATGGGTAGAAAACTGGCCCACTGATAGAACCCACCTAGTCAAAATAGGAGAAGCCACCTCAAGCAGTAGATCCATAACAAGCGGTGTACCCCAAGGTACTGTCTTGGGGCCTCTATTTGGGATATATTTTTGTGAGGTGCAGGCCAAAACAAGTGGGCTATAGCTGACCAAGTTTGCAGATGAATGCAAGCTGGGTGCTGTCATCAATTCCCCTAGTGATGTAGACATCCTCCAAGATGGTCTCACTAAGACAAATGACTGGTGCCAGAAACATGGCCTCAAGCTGAATACCAAAAACTGCATCATCATCCCCTTTGGGGAGAGTGACATCCCCACAAACGATCACATTAATAACAGTGTCCTAAGCATGCAATCAGTCATTAGAGATGTGGGCACCCATGTTGAGAGCAACCTGACTTTTGACCACCATGTTGCTTCTGTTATATGGAAAGCCTTCTATTTGGCCCACCTTATAAGGTGGCTTTTCCTATTTTGACTAGGTGGGTTCTATCAGTGAGCCAATTTGCTACCCATCTGGTAACATACGGATTGATGCCTAATTGAGAGAGTTTATCTATTACACCCGAGTTGGGTTGGGAGGGTGGCCTAACGGTTAAGGTGTTTGCCTTACAAACACAAGATGCAGGGTTCGAGTCTCACAAGGGATAATTGGCTAGGCTTAAAATGGCTCGCAAGGGCAGTTAGCTTAGTACTAATCTATGAACCTATGAACCTATACTGCATGTCCGCAAGTCAAGCTCCACTCAAGTAACTCGCATGTGCGACCTCAACCTGGTCTGTGACATCAACAGGACTTGTTGATGGCACAGATTTGTGTCCCAGAGACTCCCCCATCTATGGAATAGACTCCCTCTCCACATCAATCAGAGTACCTCTTTACCCCTTTTTATGTGCAACCTGGATAACTGGATAGGAAACAGAAAATATACCCCTGGGATTCCACCCTCCCTGCTGGACAGGGACATCAGGTGCTGACTTGTCTAAACATCAGCTAAACTCTTGGCTAGGCTTATAACAGCCTCAGGATCAATAGCCTAGTAACCTCCTATGATCCTATGATCATCATATTTATAGTTGCATTACTGATTGTTGCAGTTCACTGCTGTTCACTCTCTCTTGTATTCCAAGTATCCTGATGTTACTCCTTCAGTGATTTTAAAGAGCATCCATCTTATTAGCCTGTCTTTTTATTATGCCTATTAGTTACTGTATTATGTGAATCTATTCCCACAGCTCAGCTTTAATTGCTCCTTTATTTTTTCTCCAGATCTTGCAGCTTTGATTGAAGATTAGCTTATCCTATTTGTTGTTGTTGTTGTACAGTGTGTTTCAATGTGCTCACATTTTGGCCCACTACATTACCTTTTTGAACAAAATGCATGATTGTTCTTCCTTATTTTCCAATATAAGAGCAGCCATCTGTTCATTATTTTGTTCCTTCTCACTTATCTTTCCTTTCCTTCTGGGTTGACCTTTTCTCCCTGGGAACACAGTTTGTATCCAGATTTCTGTAGGTCCTGTCCAGAACTTTGGTCTTAGGCTCTCTTGTGCCTTACAATCTACTATGGCCATTTTTAAACTCAGTCAGACATATGAGCTGTGCATTGTCAGTAAGGTAGCTAATGGGCACAAGGGCTGTCCGTGGAAGAAGGTGTGTGTGTGTGTGTGTGTGTGTGTGTGTGTGGGGGTGGGGAGTTGTTCAGTGTATATAAAAGTAATAAATTGGCCACAATTTCTTTCACTTTCCATCAGAGTCACTCATCAGCATTGTACACAATAAGTATTTGCCTTTGGTGGTCTGGACAGGATATGCATGATAGCAACTGATAATTAAAACAATAAGTAGAATTACCATCTGAAAGTGCTTGGTCCTTTGGTTAATTAGTTATTTTGCGGAGAATGCATCCCCTCCTTGCTACCAAGTGATTTTATCCAGGAGCTATGGTTTCCTAAACCACACCAAATACATGCTAGAGGTGAAGTGTGTTTGTGTGTGTGTGTGTGTGTGTGTGTGTGTGTGTGTGTGTGTGTGTGTGTGTGTGTGTGTGTGTGTGTGTGTGTGTGTGTGTGTGTGTGTGTGTGTGTGTGTGTGTGTGTGTCAGTCTGTCTTGTGGTAAATCTCACTCATCAAGAGCAGTGTCAATATATGGGTAAACATGAGAAAAAGTTATATCAGTTTTATCTATGGAAACACACGCACATGCATACGCACACACAAAATAATTATTGTGATCATTATAGTTTCACTTTCCTTATATTCAAATGCCTGGCTTACATATGTATAAGGAGGTTTGCTGTGTGTATATTATGTCTGACAGCAATAAATGGAAATATTTTACTGTGGTCATTTACTTGTTTACTTTCAGCTCAGTATTAACATCTGTGGTATAATTGAAGGTAGGTGCCATTTAGAGATGAGGTGAGGAGACTTTTTCTGCTTATGTTTGACAGCATCAAATTAAAATATATGCCTGTAGCTAAACATCCTTTCATTTCCATCTCAATCTAATACCTCAGTGGTACACAGAAGGCGACTATCTATTTTTCTTGCGCAGAGGAGGCTGGCATTATTCCCAGATATGATCTAGGCATTCTTAAAATCAAGTGTTTTGTCATTTTAATTTAAATACTATTTAGCCAGTTTTCAACATTAAGCTTTGGTCACACCTTATTTCTTCCTTGAATGAAAAAATAAGATTGAATTTCTTTCCTCACTCATGACTTTCTTTCAAATCATGACTGGATCGGAAGACTACGAAAACAAATTTCTAAAATGTACCTTAGAGCATCCAGAATCCCATTGATTCTGGGGGCCCAGTGCCTCCAGATCACAGCTTAATTCTGGTACTTCCTCCATAGGTATTACAGAGCAGTCATGAACAATTAGAGTTTGTTGAAGGATGAAGCAAAAGCTGAATATTAAGGCAAAGTTAAAAAAAAAACAAGAAAGAAATAATTTGTTTGGATTTTGTGGGAAGGCCAAGAAGTGGGGAAATGCGGAAAAATGTATTGGGGATAAGCAATGTTTAGTGTGGTGGTTCATGGAATCCTTTAATGTCAGATTCCCTTTCACATAATTCAAGACCTGCTGCCATACCTCTCAAGTGTACCTCATTTCCAGGAACGTTCATAATTTGAGATCTTAAAAAAATCATGTTCCTAGAAGTTCCACACATTTAGTGTTAGCAATATTTTAACTGATATCAATGTTAAATAGAACTAAATCATATTATTTCATTAAAAGACCTACTCTATAAGTACAAATATCACATTTTAGCCATCCTATGAGCTTCCTTGTTGAAGATGTTAGTAAGCCATTAGTAAATGTTCCACATTTTGCCCATTTGTTCTACCTTATGAGAGGAGGTGTTCCTCATTTTGGAGCTAGAAGGTTGAGAGCTATGCTGATCACAATCTGATATCTAAGATGTATATAGTCAATAAAGTTGCTAGACTTATTTGATACTGAAGATGAAAGTGACAGATGCAGTTATTGTGATATCACAGGTAAATGGTCATTGACACACAGTAATATAGCCCTGTCATATTCATCCTAGCCCCATCCATTCAATTGATTCCTACAATTCCACTTGGTTTTAAGTCAATAGCCATTACTGCAGAGTAACAGTACATGTTATCAAGTACTGATTTTATCAGTGGGCAGGGAAGGTACCACTGCCCATCGAAATCACATCTTATCGTATTTTGCTAAGTTGATTCACAAAGCAATCAGCTATGGCACGAACAAGAGGATTCATTTTTCTTCACAGTTATGCAGTTGGAGAGTTTATTTATATATAATTCAGAGGGTGCAGTAGTGAAGTCAGCACATTGTCAGGTGTGGGTACTGAAGCCCACCACGTGAAGCAATGATTTTTTGCTTTCTATGGCCAACATTGCTCTTTGAAATGTCTATGATTTTCAAAAATCATATGGCATTTAGTAGAGTTATGGTATGTTAGAAGACGTATTGTGTTTTAGTTGCTGTGTTTACACAAGTATGTCATAGAGGTTATAATGCTGAAGTAAATTTAATGTGGTTTTGTTTCAGTGGTATGGCATGGCCCACTGCAAGAAAGTCCCAAGGAGACCCTGCACACATGGGAGGGATTATATCTCTCAGTCCACCAGAGAAAATCTGAAGAATCCCACAAAATGGGCTGGAGGCTGTTGTTGGAGCTAAAAAATCTGATGTACTGTACTTAGCTTGCTACCATTGTGACTCCAACTAGGTCAAGAACATACCTCACAACTGTACAGATTTCAGAGAATATCAGATTTTTTATCCATACTTTTGGTCAGTTCTTTATAAAATTTGTAGATTTCTAGCAGATCATTGAAAATTAAAGTAACTGAATAATGACATACATTTGAGTTTCAGACTGCATATCTTTCAGAAAATACAAGCCAACACAAATCATGTTATTCTAGCTATTCTCTAATTTTATGAGAGTAATATTTTGAATCTGTGTCTATTTTTGGGCCTTTAACACCCCATTATTTAATGCTTTGACCAGATTTCTTATGCTAAGGGGTTAAGAGGTATTAATTTTAGCAACTGGATAAATGGATAGATGGATTGACGAATGACTGGATAAAATGCTAAGTATTCTTGACTTCTCATAAGTACAAGATTGTGATACAATGAGAATGATGTTTGAAATCATGTTATCATTTAAGTGCTATCAAAGAGGTAGAATATACTAGCTGAGGAATTGGTACAGAACTACTGCTTCATAGCTATTATGCAGATGGGAGGAATCTCATATGCTGAGATAAGAAATTGAAGAAAGAAACAGATTTAGTGCAAAAAAGAAAAGATAGGATATTTAATCTAAATAAGGAAAATGTTTGACAATGATCTTTTTATTTATTTGACAAAACACTGAACACATATACCATAAACAGCAGCTTAGCTTAGATGATTAAGACTGTAGCCATTGAATGACATCTACCCTACAATGGTTCATTTCATCGCCTCAGATTCCTTTTGTCTCTTGTCCAGCTGTAAGTCACTTGACCAGACATTAAAGTATGAAAGATGCAGTTGTACCTAATGCTGCTTATCATGTTTCTAAAAAAAAAGCTGATGTCACATCCTTGACATATTTTATAAGTAAACAAATTATGTAGCACAAGGAATGTAACAAATGCTGCAGGATTCAGACAAATGTTTTCACAAATGATCTGCATGAGAGATAATCATCTTGAAAGGAATGTCAAGCCTTCACAAAGAAATAAGATGAAATACTGTAAGCAAAGCAAAACAAAACTGCTACAGACTTAAAGGGAACATATGGGAATAATGTAACAAACACATAATGGTACTGGCGGGACAGATGGTTTCACCATTCAGGAAATTAAGAATGATTTTTATTGTCAGTTCATACTTGTAAATGTTAATTGTGATGTGACCTTGCAGAAGAAAAAAAAAACCCTTTCCCATAAATGTAATACCATTGTAAATTTTCCTGACAGATCTTCTATTGCACTGCTATATTATTGTTATTCAGTTAGATGTGTGGTAACAGCTAGTCTTTATAAGCAGTTCATACGTCATAAAATGTTTAGTTTCATTTTGCTAATGTAAGGCAAGCTTTATTTCACTAACTTGAAACAGAATGACTTACATAAGCAGTGGTTACATTTCCATACAAGAAAGTAAAATCACAACAAATGATTAAGAGATATCTGACTGAAAAAGCAAATGTAGAGTTAATGCCAACATAATAATGCTTACGGGCTTTTTAGGCATGTATCCAATCCCCGGGCATGTAGACTTGTTCTCTAGAATTCTACTTATTTCTGGATAGTTAGGAATGCAATAAATAAGTTAAATGTGTACTATTTTTAACCATGTTTTATAAATGCACAAAAGTAAAGTAATTCAGGGATTATTTTTCCAGTTATTTTTCATTTTGACATGCCACTGACTGAAGACGTGTAAAGCCATCACTACACAGATTTTCCACATGATCTCTCATTAATCATTTGTAGCTCGCAGGTTTGTCATGTATTATTTAAAACTGCTGGACCCCTGCAGTAGCAGTTGATGTTCAAATGTAAATATAATTAATTATCAATTTTGTGTCATGTGCCCCCTCAAGCATCATATATAACTAACCTGCTTCACACAAAATCAGCAAAACCTAGAAGTCTAGGGTATCTCATATTTATTCCTCTGATTACAAACTAAACTATTTGAGCCAGTGATCTTGGATTGCAAGTGCTCTCTTCTTCACTTAGATGATACCTGATCCATACTTTAATAATAATATACAATATACACCTTTCTACAATGGTGGAAAGGACTAATGGAAGCAGAAGTGTAACTAGGGTGGGGAAAGATGGCAGCCACCTCAGGTACAAAGTGTTACATGGAGCTTATTGGCAGATCTCGATCAGTCTTCAGTGTAGTACCTTAGATGCATTCAAAAATGAATGCTGGTACTGCTTTTCCAGTTTGAACTGAAGCACTTTATTGCTTCATGTGTGGCTTAAACTGCACCTGCTGCTCATTACAATCATAGTTGTGGGTGGAAGCCAGATCTGAGCATGTTGGAGGCCTCCAAATAGCTACACCTTTAGATGGAAGACCCCTGGCAAATAAGGCAGAAACGGAAAGAGTTTTCAGCCAGGTAAATGTTAACTAGTTGTAGTATGATACATGAGTAGGCATGTTTAGGCCATCCTAACTTGAATCTTTTTACTCAATTTATTTGGCGTTACAAAAGAAATTGCTCGGGATTAATTTAGTCAGTTAGCAAAGGAGCAAATAAATAAATAATCTTCACATATACACATCATTGTTCACCGACTTCTCCTGGATTTACCACATACCCATAATACAGCACAACGTCCAACACTATGCCTATATATGTGTGTGTGTGTGTGTGTGTGTGTGTGTGTGTGTGTGTGTGTGTGTGTGTGTGTGTGTGTGTGTGTGTGTGTGTGTGTGTGTGTGTGTGTGTGCGTGTGCGTGAGTGCATGCACACAAGTATACATAGATACACACACCCATAGATTGTGTGTGTGTGTGTGTGTGTGTGTGTGTGTGTGTGTGTGTGTGTGTGTGTGTGTGTGTGTGTGTGTCTATATACATAGATATTTATATAGATATATATATATATATATATATATATATATATATATATATATATATATATATATATATATATATATATATATATATATATATATATATATATATATATATACACACACACACACACACACACAAATCCCTCTGAGTTTGTTGAATGATACTTTAGTTGACATATGTCTAATCGACACAATTTGGTCAACTAAACAGACGGTCAAGAGGCGTGCAAGCTCGACAATCCCCACTTAGGGGAATATATCCTTTTCCCCAGGTATTGTGCAATCTCAGAGTTAAAATATATAATTTTCAAGGGGTGTGAGGGTACAAAGAGTGGTGTTCTCACTGATTTTTTTTTTTTAAGTTTTGCTATGCGCTCAAGTTAATTTTTGGTGCATGAGTAGTACTGTGTTGAGATACATAATGTCAGTCAATTTGATTCAACATTATAGCAATAACCAACAACATTGGTGTGGTATATTGAAGATTTAGAGGGAAAAACACAGCAGAGATAACATAAAAAAAACTGTAATATGGTTAGCTCTTTTACATCACAGATGCTTTGTCAGACCATGAATAAAACAAAATAAGCTAAAACCATTTTATATACTTCCTGAGCTCTACCAAATTGCTGTTAATTAATTAATTACATCTATTTAACAAGTTAAAGAAACAGCATAGGTATCCAGACTGAGACATACTACAGCTTGCTAACTCAAACGGTTTTATACACAAAATAACATTTCATCACTACAATGAAAAATCAATGAAAAAATATGTATGTACATAAAACAAGTACAAAGTTTTTAGTAAAAATGAACAATATAAACAGATTTTATAAACGTCTTGTTTTTAAATAGGGCTTGATCAATGTTCTATCATTAAGCCCTGGTTCTTTTTCTGCCTGTAACTCAATAATCCATCTCAACGCTCTCAATTCCAATTTATTTTTCATGTCACCCAACCTTAAATCTTGAAAAATGCATTCAATAACTTTAAAGTAAAAATGATGCATTCCCCCTGCACAGATAACATGTTTAGCTAGGGGGCTTCTATCTGGTTCATTATTCCTGATGACAGCCAAATGCTCTCTAACCTTCTCTCTTAGTTAGTGAGTGGTCATGCCAACATAAAAGGAAGGGCATACTAAACATACAGCCAAGTATACTAAGTTCCTTGTTTTACAATTTGCCTGGACTTTAAATTCATACTTCTTATTTGTTACAGGATGTAAAAAAATCTGTTATCACTCAGGACGTCACAAACATTGCATTGCCCACATTTATTAAGATCATAGATCACTTCCTTGTACTTTTTTGGTTGACAAAGTAACCTTTTGAGATTCTTTTTGTTTTTATAACAAAACGTTGGTCTCTGGCCTACTATCCTAGCTATCTTGGGGTCTGATTGCAGGATAGATCAGTTTTTATCAATCACATTTTGTACCTTTCTAACATTCCCAGCATATTCTAAATGAATGGGTAGATTTTTAGCAGTATAATTTTCTTTAAACCATTGGGGTGAGATATCCTGAGTATGATGTACGTTTTTTTCCCTACCATTCATTATATATTTAACTTGCTGAATCCCAGCATCTACCTCACTTCACAGATATTTCCTCTGTAACAATTCATTTCTAAATGTTCCCATATCCTGGTCACAATGCTCCTCTTCCATATCTAACCTAGATATACACATGGCCTAACCTTTTATGATATTCCTATAGATATAGGTAGGATGCATACTGTCTCTACTCAGGGCATTATTTTTTCTGCATTCTTTTCTAAATAATCTGGGAGATAACTTCCCATTAATGTCCTTGAATATAGTCACATCCACTCATAATCTTCTATGTCTTTAACAGTTAATATTGTAAGTTTCTTTTTCACTTTCTTTAATAACTGTATATTTGATGAACTCCTAAATGTCTTATTGTTTAAGTATCTTATAACATAGTAGAGACTCTTACACACTGAGTGCAGTCACTGCCATTACTTAACTTTTTTGTGATTTTTATTAAGTGTATGCTTAAATAAACAGGTAATTTGAGGTAATGAATAATCATTTTCAGATTTCTTTTTTTAGAACATGTTTTAATCTTTTCCCCTTACTGGTCTGGAAAAAGGAATATCAGCTATATATACACACACAGGAATGTATATGAATTTGCCTTTGCCCCACTGTTGTGTGATCATGGCATTACAAAGGTTTTAATATTTTGAGTTTTCAGTATTGTGAAATACCTCCATAGCTAGATATATTGGTAAGCTATACAGTTGTATGTTTCAGCACGACTATCAAACATTTCTGTTTTCCTAACACTGGATTTATGCTGGTTAAGCTGACCTTTATGCCTAATCATTATACAGGGCTATGAAAATAAATATTATTTCACTATATAATTATTGTTAAACAATGGACCAAATGCTAAAAGAGTTGCTTTCAGTGTAAGTTTGCCCTGATTCTGAAAGACTTGCCCTCAGTATAAATTACTTACTTTGGTGTAAGGCCTATCTATAAACAGACTTACTATAGAGACCATATTCCAAGACACCTGCTCTCAGTGTAAGTGGTCTCTTATACTGAGATTGGGTATTTTGAACTCTGGAACATTATTTCAATTATTTGAAATCTTTCATTTTCTTACTAAAATTTACAATACAATTATTCAAGAAAGAAGAATCTTATATGCTTTTTAAAATAATGGTATTATTTAAGTTTGTTTCTGATTGACCACTTGGGAAGATGAGAACCTCTGGGAAAAGAGCTATTACGTAATCTGCACATGTAATCTTACTTACACAATTATGCTTGCACAGTATATCATTTTAGAGTGGTATCTGGCACTTTGAGAGTGCAAGACACATGTTTATTTTATTAATGTTTTCTAAATTCATAGAATCATAAATTGTTATTAGGCGGACAACCTGCGTGGGGGAGGGGGGCTATCTAAGCTTGGACAAGTTTTCTCAAAAGAATAATGATGTGCTGTATCCAAATAGGACATTGAGGGCCAGGTATTTATAAGCTACCACTGTCCATAAGGGACATGAGTGCCAGGCCCGGTGAAAATTTCTTATTCCCATCCACTGGTCTAGGTTGCTCTTAATCTGGGTAATAGACAAACTCAGCTTTACAAAACTGGAAATCCTGTTCCATAGGAGGGTCAGTCTCTGGGCCACATATGTCTCTCTAGAGACAGACAAAATTCAGGTCCCTAGAGTGTATTTCTGGTACTTTTTGACTTACAAATATGTATGAGATTCATAAGCATCAAATTTTCAGATTCATAGGTTCATAGGTTGGTACTAGGCTATCAGCTCTAGGACCTATACAAGCCTAGCCATAACAATTCCCTGGCTAATTCTTCCCACACTATTTACTTCCCTGGTCCCCTGTCTAGCAGGGTGACTGATGTGATCCCCGGGGTGAATTTCCTTTCTCCCATCCAGTTGTCAAGGTTCCTTTTGAAGAGGGCCAAAGAGGCACTCTGATTGACATGTATGGGCATTCTATTCCAGAGTCTGGGGAATCTGTGGGTCAGGAACCTATCCCTCCAGCATGTTTTGTTTATTGTGATGACAAGGTTTAGATCCCTGGAACATGTGGCTCTGAGGGATTGGGATTTCTTTAAGTGTAGCATGTCCAACAGCTCTGGGTTTGACATGGCCTTGTATGTTAAGCAGAGATCGCCTCTGAGTAGACGATATGCAACAGACTATAGCTTGAGTTTTTTAAGGCGGTCAGCATAGGGCATTTTCTTTAGGCCTGTGATTCTTTTAGTGAGATATTTCTGCAGCCTTTCCAGTTGTTGCAGATATCTTGAGAGGTACATACCAAATGGGGCATTGTATTCTATAATGGGTCTAATGAGGGATGAGTACAATGGGACAATAACCTCATTTTTTCTGGATGAAAAGCCCTTAGTGATGAGGTGTGCAACATAGAAGGATTTTCTGACTGTTGTGGCGATGTGGTTATCGAAGGTGAGACCACTGTCCACCTGTGTCCCTAAATCTCTTTTGGTGTTTAGTGTACTGCCATCTATATGGTAATTCACGGGTACATGTTTTTTCCCAAAGGGGATAACTATACATTTCTTGGCATTGAGCTTGAGCCCATGGCTGTGGCACCAAGCATCTGTTTCTGTAAGGCCCTTTTGTAGAGTATCCACATCATATGGGGATTCAATAATGGCTCCCAGTTTGCAGTCATCTGTGAACTTTGTTAGCCAGAGTCCCTTAGTGTTGGCCTGTACTTCAGAAAAGTAGATGCAAAACAAGAGCGGTCCCAGGACTGAACCCTGAGGTACTCCACTTGTCACTTGTCTGGAGCTGAATTTGGAGTCGGCTACTTTTACAGTGTGGGTTCTATCAGTAATCCAGTTAGCAACCCATTAAGTGATGTAGGGATTAATGCCCAGCTTAGTAAGTTTATCTATGATTCCAGAGTGGGGGATGGTGTCAAAGGCCTTGGCAATGTCTAGATAGGCTGTGTGGACCACCTTACCATTGTCCATGGCCTGGAGACTGATTCGAAGAAGTCAATCAGGTTCAGGAGACAAGATCGGCCCTTCACCACCCCTCAGCTAGCTATAGGAGACTGAGCAGAGGGAAGGGGATTTAAGGTGCTCTGCATAAGGCAGGTTATTACACCTTGTGTTCTTTTTGTAAGGAACCTCTGAGGTTGCTGTAGTTGCTGCATATGCCTTGTCAGGTACATACCAAAGGGAGCATTGTTCTCTATGATTGGTCTGATAAGGGCAGAGTGCAGTAGGATAATGACATCTTTAGACCTAGATGCTATGCCCTTACTTATAAGTTGTGCAGCATAAATATATTCCTTTACCCCTGTGGCTATAGAGTGGTCAAAGATAAGGCTACTGTCTACATGTGTACCCAGATACCTGACCACTGAGTTGACTCTCATGGGCATATTATTAACATGGTAATTAACTGGGATGGTTGACTTCCCAAAGGGTATAATTATGCATTTCTTAGCACTGAGTTTAAGACCATAATTTTGACACCATTTGTTAGTCAGAGATAGACCTTCTTGAAGAATGCTTTTGTCTGTAGGGGAGTCGATGATAAACCCCAGCTTGAAATCATCTGCAAACTTAGTCAGTCATAAACCTTCAGCATTTGCTTCCATTTCAGAGTAATACATGCCAAAAAGGAGTGGGCCCAGTATGGAGCCCTGTGGGACTCCACTAATAACTGACCTCTTGGTGGAAGTGGCCTCACCTAGCTTGAACTCCTGGGTCCTATCTGCAAGCCAGTTGCCTGTCCAGTGGGTAATAAAAGGGTTTATACCTTAATTAGTGAGCTTTCCTATAATGTCTGAGGAGGTAGTGCATCAAAAGCCTTTTCCAGATCAAGGTAAGCTGTGTGCACAGTCTTACCTTCATCCCTCTCAAAAAAATCCACTAGATTTAATAGACGTGAATTTCCTTTAACAAAGCTGAACTGTGATGGGTCTAGCATTTTCAGGTTACCTATGTCCTTATTTATCATCCATATAATAATTAATTCAATGCCCTTACATATGAGGCTGGTAAGACTTATAGGCCTGTAGCTACCAAGATCAGTGGATGGACTTCCTTTGTTCAGGGGAATGACTGTAGCCATCTTCCATTCCTTTGGCATAAAACCTGATTGAAGGCTCCAGTTAAAAAATGATTCAAGTGGACCAAAGAAGTCATGTTTCAAGTTATTTATTAAACATCCCAGAAAGTTATTGGGGCCCATCAATGCAGTGTTTTTGGCCTTCAAAGGGATCTGTTCCCAAGTAATGGTTGGGGGGAATGTGCTATGCAGTATCGGGGGGGGGGGGGGGGGTTCAGCTGAACCTGTCAGCAAAAAATTTGTCAATGGCCTCCAGTTCAGTGTGGGTGATGATACTTACAATAAGTTCTGTGCATTGTTGTGTATTTTCACTGAAGTTATGGACATAGCTACAGAAAGCTTTGTGGATGCCCTTTGCCTGAAAAGCTATTTTTTATCAAATTTAGCCTTTCAGTATTAATTAACCCTCTTAGCTGCCTGTTTAGATTGGTCAGGAGGATTTTAGTATGTATGGGTTTGTTCTTCCTATGCTTGGCCAAGATTTTTTTATTTTGTTGTATAACCAATTGATATTTTGAGTCCACCATGGTGGCTTGCCTTTTGAGTTTGTCTTATTCTTAATGCAAGTGGGCACAGCTCAATCTATACAGTCATCAATATGGCTGTACAGAGATTTTTAAATAGTTCAGCATATGGTGTTTACTGGGTTTGGAGATGCTTGGAATTTATCTAATGTGTTGCTTAGTAGAGAGAAGTTAGCCTTGGAATACTTCCTAAAGGTTTTTGGTTTCACTGGATCCCTGCATTTAATTATTTCAAGTAATACTGCCTTATGATCAGATCTAATGAATGAAGAGGTGGGTGAGGAACATTGTCTCCCCATGTTAATCAGTACAAGGTCAAAGCAATCTGTACCCCTGGTAGGAGAATGGGCCAACTGATCCAGGATGTTGGTTAGCATAGTTTAGGTGTCATTAGGCTTATGCATTAGAAGTGGTGCAGGACTCCCAATCTATAGAGGAGTATTTGAGATCCCCATAAATATCATATTGAGTTGAACAGTGAGGGGCTTTAGTAGATTGAGATAGGTAGTACGGGTTTCCTAGGATGTGGAAGGGGACCTATAGGTTACAAGGATATGGTGCAACACCCTGTTTATGGTGAGTTGCACATGTCATGTTCAGTGAGTCATACATTTTAACTAGTCTGGATGTGAGGTTGTTTTTAATATAGACATTGACTCCTCCATCCTTAATTCCCTCCTATGCAGTAGGTGGTCTAAAGGTGTGAAGCACATTATAGCCTTGCATTGCTGGGGTACTCTCCTTGACTTTAAACCATGTCCCCATTTCTACACAGATGTGTACACTCTCCAGGGAGAGGAAGGCTTGCAGGGAGTGGAGTTTCTTGTTAAGATTTTTAGCATTGAGCAATACCACCTTCAGATATTCCTTCATAGATTCATTTAAGTTGGTAGATGTATCAGTCTGGCATTGCATAATAAAGGCACTATGGAGGAGGAAATGGTCTTTGCCAATATTCAGAAGCCAAGATGGGATAAGTGCAGACCATCCCTGGCAAAGCAGCATGGTCTGTCAACCATATCCTCCCAAGCACCTCCCCTGGATTGACAACAGAAGCTAAACCAATTGCTAAAAATCAATAATTTTCTGTTGATAACATGGTATAATCTTTACAGAAGGTAGTATGCTACTGCTCATACCTGCCTGACACACATAATCAGTGAGCTCGATCATGTCTTGTTTCATATAGTCAAGGGATGTACATCTCAGGTCATTAATACCCACATGGACTATGGCAGAGTCATGCAGGTACCTGTGGTTCAATGATCTGAGTGCCTGAGTGACCTGATGGATCCTAGCCTTGGAAAGACAGCTAATTGTGACTCTATCCTTACTCAGTTTGGTGAGGGAGGCATTGGTGTGCCTCATTATAGAATCATCAATGACTATGAAATTTGGCTGTGTGCTGGTTTACTTTAAGGGCTTAGCCGTGGAAGCATCAGATACAGAGTTAATGTGTGTAGCTGCGGGTGGTGTTTTAGCAGAGTGCTTACATGATGACTAAGGACCCTTTCTTTGATTGTACTGTGCAGGAGGTCTTAGTGTTTTAGGAAGATTACCTGTAAGTGCCTCAGCATAAGTAGTTTTATGTGAAGAGTCTTTACCCTGTGCAGTAGGCGTGGGGCAAGTGTCACGGATAACCTCTATTGGACTAGCTCTGCTTGTATGAGAGAATTTTGCCTCCAGTGTTAAAGTGTATTTACACCTCTCACAATCTTTATCTGTTTTATTAAGAATAAGTGGGCTGTCAGTGTACATATGGCAAATGCTATAATGCATCCGAATACCCATCTCAGCCAGACTTGACCACAAAGAGAGTCAGGAAGTACATATCCATGGCAACCTATCTACTAGGGAAGAGTAAGGAAAATCTAACTATTGAATGGATCAATAAGACAAGGAACACGATAAGCAGTGCTCAGTTATGTACAGACTAGATGCTCTAGTAGTTAAAAAATCTGTCTAGACAGTAATGCCACTGGACTTTAGACCACAAACCTTCCTGATGCAATATAACTGTTTTAAAGCCCAAGTGCTTAAACCAGAACAAACAAACTTAGAATAAGTCATAATAAGCCTTCACCAGCATTTTTCAGCTCAGAAGGGAGGAGGCTTCTCTCTTGTCCCACAAGAGTGTAGACAACAAATCTTCTTAACATAAAATAACTGGCCTGTAGCCAAAGTGCTTAATCTAGAACTAAAACACTTTTAGAATAACAGACAGTAAACCTTAAACCCACAATTCTCAACTCAGAAGGATGTAAGCTACCTCTCCTGCCACAAGAGAGTAGACCGTACGCCTTCCTTATGTAGCATAACTAATCTGAAGCCCAAGTATTTAAATAAAAACTAGGAGGCTTAGAATAAAAGTTACAATGTTATCAGACAGCTAACAAGCAGTAATAAATGCAGAAGATTAAATGCAGTTGAACACTTTAAGAATGTGCAGCAAAATGCAAAATAAATATGAAGAAACACAAATACAGTAAAAGCAGCTGAAAAATGTGCAATTTTTTTTAGTAAGTGGGAGTGGAGGAAACAGAAGATAATTCAAGTTTAAGAGACTAAGGGTGAGGGCCTTCACAGCTGGTCTCTCAGTGCTTAGTAGAATGAGCTGATAAGATGGGACCAAGAGGAATTTCCAAAATTATATTTATAGCAGGGGTGGGCAACTCATAAGCAACCAAGTTCAAGCATACAAAACCAGAAGTGTGAATTGTTGGGAAAAATCAAATGCAGACAGAGACCAGCAATAGTAAGGCAGAGAACAGCAAGTCAGACAAGCACTACAACAAAATAAGAATGTGTTTTCATTTTGAGGATATAAGACGTGAATGTTAACTAGTGGTGCTTCTGCTAATGGTTTGTATTTATGATTATTCTGATGAAGTACTCATTTTTGTTGGTGGACAAAAAGCTAACTTTAAATTTTGAGCTTAAATAAACCATTTTTTATACATCCCAGTGGTTGACACCTGGTTTTCTTTCTGGAATTGGCAACTCTTGGTTTGTTTTTTTAGTATTACATCCTGGAAGCATTACCATGATGACTGCTGGGCATTCTGGACAGGCGCCTAGGAGCTTTTGATGAGATTGTTCAGTGCTTTGATACCCATTGTCTTGGTTTACTATTTACCTACAAGGGTGGTAAAGAAATTAATCATTTTTAACTGTATCAATGCTTAGTAAACCTAATGGGTACACCACAACAAGGCTGTATCATAAATCTTTTCACAGATATGAATAGCTATATGATGTTAGGAGTTACACCCCACATACATTAAATATAATGTAATTTTTTCCCAGTTTCTCAGAATGAAAAACATCTGTCACGATGGTCATAATTTTCATACTTATGAAAGAGGGCCGTAATTACTACTTTCTGCATTTGGCAGGTTTGAAAACCTCTCAAGTTAGTACGGAGGAAGATTATTAAATATAAAGCATGTCGGAAACTAGTTCAGGACAGCACTATGGTTACACATTTTTTATACCACTTTTGGTGCAACTCACTAGAGGATTAGGATAATATTAAAAAAATCATTGTAAATGCTAAGAAATGATTTGGAAACTGGGTGGTTGATAAGCCTGACACAGGGTATCAAAGAGGATGGAATGTATGACAATTACAAGTGGGTTTTAACAGGTTTACTCCCTCTCATAAACCACAGGGTTAGTTCACTGATAATCCAGGCAAGTGATGTTTTCCTTGAATGGGGTGTGCCCACTGTAGCCATGTATGTAGAGGCAAATATTTCACCTTGGTAAATTCTAAGACTTTCTAAATCTAGCAATGTATTACAAACCAATGAATGGGGTAGCATATCTGGTAGTTTGTCATTGTGGCTCTTTCATGTGGACAAATTTTGCACAATTTGAAAAACTGAATTTTACAACATAGGTTCATAGGTTCATAGGTATGTACTAGGCTATCTGCCCGAGGGCATTTATAAGCCTAGCCAGAGTTTGTCAGCTTTCGCCGCCCCATTGATTAATTAACTGAGCCTCTGTCAAGCAGAGCCAATGAAGTGATCCCAGTGGGTGTATTTTCTGTTACCCATCCACTCGTAAAGGCTTCTCTTGAAGAGTGTTAGTCACACATTTGAGTGATTTAAAGAGTAAACACAAAGTATGCTACCCCCGCATAAATGAATTCATGCAAAGGTGGTCATTAACTTGATAGGAATTGATAGCATTTGGGGCACTACCCTAAACAATACTGCTAAACATGAAATTTTGGATAAGAAAGAGTGGATGTGGATAATTACCCTGGGGAAGCATTTTCCACAGGCAATTAACAAGTCTCTTTAAGCATTATTAAATGTAACATTTAAACCATCTTTCTGATTTGACTTTTGAATGGATGAATGGTACCACTCTTTTCTATTAATTTGAATGTCTGTTTAAGTTTAGCTTAAACTCGGATTTTTGATTTTTTGATCATGTGATTTCTTTTTATGTTTACAGCACTTTGGATTGTACTGCTGCTAAGGACACATTGAAAACCCCATTTTCAGTGGTGAAACCCTGGTCTGCAGTAGCATTAAGCTTCTATTAAAATATTTGGAACATTAATGGATTAGCAATCAGTTGATATATATATATATATATATATATATATATATATATATATATATATATATATATATATATATGTGTGTGTGTGTGTGTGTGTGTGTGTGTGTGTGTGTAAGAGTGTGTGTGTGTGTGTGTGTGTGTGTGTGTGTGTGTGTGTGTGTATAATAAACTTCCAAAGTTCGGATTTCAAAAGCCAAAATCATAGAAAAATTCACTAAACTAGACATCAACCCCTATATCACTAAGTGGGTTGCAAACTGGCTCACAGGTAGAACCCACATATATACATATATATAAAATCTCACTCTATACATGTACATCATCTATCACCTATCTAATCTATCCATCTGCTTTACAATAGTTTTACAATAATCATTACACATTTTTTTAAATTAAATAAAATTTTAACATTTTTAAGTTGTAGCATTTCTAATAGAGCAGGGTTAGACATAGATTTGTAAGCCAAGCAGAGATCGCCTCTAAGTAGGCGATATGAGAGAGAGAATAGTTGTATATATATATATATATATATATATATATATATATATATATATATATATATAGATATACACATATACATATCTTCATAGAGAAAAAACACATTTGTTTTTTTTTTCTTGGGCATGCTTCAATTTATGTCGATTTACCATAAAAAGCCATTTAAGACTAAGAAATTCATATTGCTTATGTAATTCTGATTTGATGTTGCTCTTTGCCAATATTAAGACAAATTTGCTTAAATAGAATAAATATTGCAACCCTATGGACATTAATAAATTTTCAAATTAAAAAAATAACAATCTGATAAGAATGAAGCTCTCAAAGACAAATACTATTATTCTTAAGAAAACTGAAATACAGCTTGCCAAGCTTTGACTAAATAAATATATATACATACATACATACATACATACATACATACATACATACAATAATAAATAAAAAATTATCCATCTTTTATAAAAGAGTATTATTTTTCACCAACAATACTCCAAAAAAGTAACGATTACTCAACAAAGCTACTGAGATTTTGAACTGGAAACATGAACACAGACTTTTTTAAAACCATAATTTATTCAGATTTATGTATTTATTATTTTTTTGTGAACAGATACACTACAAAACATAGGCAAATAGCTTAACACCCCAAAATGAGGACAAATAACATCAGACAAACATTACAGGTAATACCATTTAGCATTGCTTCTATGTTGTCTATATTATAGTCACTTAATGATAAGTATGTGAGTTTCAGACTTTTTTATCCTTCAGAAAATGCTTGCAGTTTTGCTTTATTCAATTTGTTTAAATGCGCAGATTTCTTTGTTTTGTTTATAAAAATTCAATAAAAATAGCTTCAAAACAAAAAGAAAATTATTGCTAATGTAAAGCTTATTATTCTAGCAAGTTTTCAAATATATACACATGTATATATATATATATATATATATATATATATATATATATATATATATATATCTATGGGTCTACTACGGTTGATTGAAAACTCACTTGACTGAAAAAAACTTATTAGGACCCTTTCACTGAAAGCTTTCTTCACTGAAAAACATTTTGAAACTCATTTTGTTGAAAGTCATAAATGGCCTTTTCCTCACTGTAGTGCAACCCTGGAATTAGTATATAACATAAGGGGGGTGTGGGAGACGTAGCCCCCCACATATTATAAACATTTTAAACTATACACAGTGATACTTACACGTGCAATAAATAACTTTTTCCAAAAGAGAATATATAACTAAGATATGTGAGGGGCTTCACTCCCACCCTCTCCAATGTGGGGGGCTGTGCCCCCACACCTCCCCTTACTTTATATACTAATTCCAGGGTCACACTACAGTAGGGAAAAGGCCATTTATTAATTTCAACTAAATGAGTTTCAGTCAAGTGAGTTTTCAGTGAAGTGAGCTTTCAGTGAAGTGGTCCTAGTAATTTCATTTTCAATCAAGTGAGTTTTCAATCAACCGTAGTAGCCCCATATATATATATATATATATATATATATATATATATATATATATATATATATATATATATATATATATATATATATATATACATATATTTATTTATATATACATACATATATATATATATATATATATATATATATATATATAAATATATGGTTCCCCTTCACAAGATCGAATTACTGAAAGCTCAAAATTCAATAGCTCGAGCCCAGACTCTCGAGTTTTCAGTAACTTGAAATTGTGAAGGGAAGAGAATGAAAAAAAAAACAGTTTACTTACATGTTTACAGGAGGCCAAGTCCCCCTGCACTCTCCCTGCTTAAATATATCAGCTCTGTGACCGCACTATAGCGGAGGAATGGAAATCCTCCCATTGTGCGCTTCTGCATACAGCGTGGAATGGGAGATTTCCCTCATCCCTGCTGTAGTTCGATCTCGGAGTAGGTATATTTAAGTAGAGGGGTGTGGGGGTGAAGGGGGGGCTTGCCCACCCACAAAAACTTTGTAAAGACATTTTTTCCCTACGCTTTAAAATTTGAGTTTCTGAAAATTCGATCTTCTGGGTTCGGTCATCTGAAGTTTGAGTTTTCAGAAATTAGAGATTCTAAAGGGGAACCACACACACACACACACATATATATATATATATATATATATATATATATATATATATATATATATATATATATATGGGTCTAGGACACATGCTCGACTAGCATATGTCCGAATCACAAAACATTAAACACACATACATGAAAGAGCTTAACATTGAAAAGTGCTCCGTGTATGTGTAGTTCAAAAAAAAAATTCTACACCCCCCTCACCCCCCAGTATGGGGGGCTGTGCCCCCACACCCCCTCCTTACCTTATATACTAACTCCAGGGTCACACTATAGTGGGGAAAAGGCTATTTATAACTTTTAATGAAATGAGTTTCAAAGAAATGAGTTTTCAGTGAAGTGAGCTTTCAGTGAAGTGGTCCTAGTAATTTCATTTTCAGCCAAGTGAGTTTTCAATCAACCGTAGTAGACCCATATATATATATATATATATATATATATATATATATATATATATAAGAAAACTATTTAAATCTACTCTTGATTTTAAGGTCTTTGTCTCTCATTCTTGAGCTTAGAGGGTGAGTCAGTATAGGTGATGCTATATATTGCACTGTATGGTTCCACAGTAGTGAGCTGGCATACCCTACTCATTATATATTCACCCATTCATCCATTTTATCACAAATACCTGAGTGTGCACAGTCATGCAGAAGGCTATAATTAAAGGTCACAACTGTGTATGTGTGCGAGCATATATGTTTGTGTGTGTGTGTGAGTGTGTGTGTGTGTGTGTGTGTGTGTGTGTGTGTGTGTGTGTGTGTGTGTGTGTGTGTGTGTGTGTGTGTGTGTGTGTGTGCGTGTGTGTATATGTGTGTGTGTATAAGTGTTTGTGTGTGTGTGTGTGTGTGTGTGTGTGTGTGTGTGTGTGTGTGTGTGTGTGTGTGTGTGTGTGTGTGTGTGTGTGTGTGTGTGAGTGTGTAAATACAGTAGTTACAGTCTAAAGCAAGGAATCAATTGTAGTAAACATTAGCATCACCATTTGAGCCATGTTATTTGGATGTAATCCTCGGTTTCCTTGTTTTGTTGACTGCTGACACTATGTCTATTATTTGGCTGTGAATAAATTGAATAGTATAAAGCGTGCAAGCATAATATTAATATTTTAACTATGGATTCTTTTTAATTTATTTTTTTTATGCAGACATAACACACATATGAAATATACTGTGTTGGGCTACAACAGCCTTTGTTTGTCTTCAGTGTGACTCTGACAAAATCAGTTCACCAGTCAATGCTGTTGGGCTACTTCTGAAGTGTGATATGCCTGTACAGTAGACCATCCCAAGCAGTTAGAAAGTGTCGTACATATTTGCCTTTTGAATTCTTGCATTCTTCACATCGTCACTAATTAGTTCTTCAGTATATGCTGTTTGACTAGGAATTGGCGCACATCTGTCATAGTTTAATTAGTAGCCAGTTACAGTCTCACAAATGTGAATTTCATGCAAGAGAAGTTTGCTGTTGCTTATGCTATCTGTATTCAATGTGAGAATGTTTTGCTTAGCAAATGGCTGTCTGTGGGTCTTACTGTAAAATGTTTTACAAAAACTTTGAATGAAATCCAAATCTCCTTGATTTTGTACAGGTAAAGGAAATAGTATGCAAACTGACATTTTTGAACAGTATATTATGGTTATTGCGGCGAAATAGCTAAGTAATTGGATATTGTTTTGCATTATCCTGATTAGGGCCACATTTGATCACATGCAGCATCTGTGCACTAGTAATGCAGATGTTAAGGCTTTTCTATCAGACTTCATGTAATGAGGGCTGTAGGTTTAACCCCTCCCCGTGTGACATGGGTGGGTGTTTGTTATACTTTTCACTACAGTGCCTACAGTGGTATAAGGTTAATGTATGCATGAGCTGCATGTTTCATTGCCCCTGTAAAGTCTCTCATACAACATCTTACTCTTTTTTAATTTCTCCAAGTTTTTTGGGTTTCTAATACCATGACAGGAATGGACCCCATTTCTAAGTCAAAGTATGTTTAAAGTTTATGAAATTGGTATTGTTTCAGTCTTTGACGTTAGCCAAAAGAGTTCTTTACAGTACCCGTAATGAGCCATGAACTAACTCCTTCTGTAATTCATAAAGAATTATATGTATCTGTAGCATATCTAAATACAACTGCAAATTCTTCTGTATGTGACCCATTGCTCCTACTACTGCTAGGACTGTCTGGGTATCCTTCTTCCTCATTGCCCTTGTTTCTGCTTGCATATATTGGTATTTTATGATGTTGTGTCTCTCTGTATGTAAGACATTGTAATCACCGAATGTAGCAATGTCAGTGATCAATACCACTTTTGGCTTCTTTTCCTGGACTAATATATCTGTTTTTCTAGCATCTATTTTTTGAACTGTTGGTAACGGGTCATCCCAAGTGATATAAACTTCCTCCAGGATTCAGTAAAAAATGTGTAGGCTTAGTGAACAGCCTACATGGATTGTACCCATGTACACGGCCATGGTTCCTCCTCGGCAGCACACAGTACGTATTAATTATGGCGCCCTGCTGCGAGAGATCACAGTAACACAGATAATTAATCCATGTAAGCAATAGTGTAGAGGCTGTTCCATACATGTGGACTATCCAGAAAAATTCTGGAGAGTTAATAAGCACAATGCAATATCTTTCAGCCCATTAACCTGGACTGAAAGGTGAACAACAGATTTTACGTCATGAAATTGCAATATTATTTTTTTTTTACATTCATGTGCTTGTTTGTCTTATGTGGCGAATTGCACAGCTAGGTTTAGCTTTGCTTATATATATATAGTAGACATCTGCTGCACATCTAAAAATAGAAACCGGATGTATTAAAATGTAAATTTTTCCCTTGTGCTTGTTTGCATGGAGTGCCACGTTGCTTAGCAATGCTGAGATGTGCTTATATATGCATACAGCAGACATCCACCAGACATCTAAAAGTAGAAAATGGATGTATTCAGTTGTCGTCATGTGGTGTTTACCAATGCACACACCTGTGCAGCAAAGCTGAACTACACTTACAAGCACCTTGTATTATATGTGAAGATTCACTATCCCAGTGGCTAGATAGGTTGAGTCATGACCTACAGTGTAGTAGGTACTGACTATGAGTCCTGAGCAGTCATACTTTTTGCATATAGTCCTGTTAAAATGTGTCAGGTGACTGAAACATCGGCTTAGTTTAAAATAAAAAAAAAATGTTTTATTTAGAAAAGATGTGCGATGCTAAGCAGTGCTTAAACATTGTCAATGGACTATTTCTGTTTGCGCTTTGTTAAGCTTGCTTACACATGGTTTGAGCAAGTTTGCATGATGCTAAGTGATGCAGCACTTTTTTGAGTGTTACAGCATGATGTGCAATGGTGGGAATACAGCCTATTTAAAAGCCAATAGGCAGGAATTACACATCATTGTCTGGAGTTTAAACTTTGCTGTGGATATGCCTGGTGCTGTTAGTGAAGGAACACCCTTTCATGCACACAAGTGGGGAGTGCAGGAGTCCAGAGTTTTTGTTGGACTCCTGGTTATGAATTATGAAACCCAGCTGCCACAGGCAATTACCAGGGCTCAGAGTCTAAGTCTGAGGCCTGGGATCATTTGGCCAGGGAACTTACCAGTGCTACTGGTATCCCCCGCAGTGATGAACAGTATTGTCACCACTACAATGACGTGAGGCATAGAAAGAGGGGTATCTTGGACACCTGGGTTCAAGAGGCTAGAGATGGGCACACCTGCAAATATGCAAATATGTTTGCTAGTAATTTAGAAATATACAAGCTGAATCTGTGCAAAACTGGTATGCATAATGGTTTGTGTTGCTCATCTGGTCAGGATAAAGCAGACGAACAGTTGTGTGTTCGGTTCAAGCAGATTTATTATATACAAACACATCCGGATTGAGGCTTAGTAACTTAAACTTAGATAAATGTATAAACAGACTGACTACTGCACTCATACATGTTAACACTCTGGCTGTTCTGTCAACATGGCACTCCTGCCTGCATGGGCTCTCTATTTATATGCATGTGCCCTCAATTTAAAATGCTTCTTAAAGTTACAACACATGCTTTGTTCTACATCCTCCCTCTTTGAGAAATAAGTCATACACTGAAAATGACAACATTCATTGAAATGCAATTGCACAGAAATGATCCTTTGACATGCAATTACACAGAGCTAAATGCAAATAAATCAATCATGTCCAGGTTGCTGTGTGTTTTACACTAGGTATAGAAATATGACCTGATCATGTGGCATAAAATTTAGAACTAGGTTTAGCAACAGGGACTGTCTTTAATGAATGTTCAACTTCAGGGACATCTGGGACATCATCAGGAATGGGAACGGGTAATAAGACATGTCCTTCAACAGGACATTGTCTGGGTTGCTCTGAGATCTAGAGTCAGTATCACAGGTACAATGCTGCTATATCAGTTCAGACACTGGAAGAAGATGTCTGCGATTTCTCCTGTATGCTATACCCTCAGGTTCCACTAAGTAGGATCTTGGCTCAGCACATATACCACTCACTTGACCAATTTGTTCAAAACTTTTCACCATTTGCATCCTCACTATCTCTCCTTCTTTTAATGGATGAATAAATCTGCTCATTTTATCATAGTTGGACTTCTGAAAGGAACACTTTTTAAATAGCTGGGCTTTAATTGCACTGGTGTTTTTAGCATTAGGCACCAACAAACTGGAACTGATAGGGAAGGTTATTCTGGTTTGCCTAGATAGAAGTCTCTGAGCAGGCAAGCCAAGTAAGTTGTCACAGAATATATTTCTGAGATTAAGCAAATTCTAGAAGATATCATTATTGTCACACTTTGACCTCTCTAGCAATTGCTACTGCATGCTCAGCCAAGCCGTTTGACTGTGGATATTCCAGACTGCTAGTAATACGGATAAAGTCGCACTCTTTTGCAAATTTCTGAAATAGCTGACTGGTAAACTTGGTACCATTGTCAGAAATAACTTTGTGTGGACTACCACGGACTGAGAAGTAACATTTCAACTTAGTAATAACAGTACCAGATGTTAGGTTAGGTGGCAGATTGATCTCAAACCAGTTCAAACAAGAGTCTACCAACACTAAGTAATTTTGATTATTCCACTCGAATAGGTCAGTGGCTACTGTTGACCATGGTAGTTCAGGAATCTGGCTGAGGTGAAGTGGCTCTTATTGCAAATGCGGTTTAGTACTATTGCATACTGAACAAGATAAAAGCACTTTACCAATGTCTTTTGACAGAGAAGGCCAAAATACTAGTTCTTTTGCCCTTCTTTTGGTAGCTTCAGAATCTGGGTGGCCATAATGCAAAAGCTGGATGTTCTCACGTTGTAAGGAAGTAGGAACAATAACTTTAGGACTTTTGAAAATGATACCATCTTCCATCAACATCTCATCTCTGTAAGGAAAATAAGGTTGCACTTCTGTTGGTACACAAGATTGCTTTGATGGCCATCCAGCATTGATGAAGTGGTTGAGATTTTGCAAATTGATCAGTGTTTGTATGATCTCTTAGCTCATCAAGTCTTGTGGTGGAAAAATTACGCACCTCCATGACATCAAAGTCAAGATTCTCTGCATCAAGCTTTTCTGTGGTATTTCCAGGTGATCTGGATATGGTATCAGCCAGATAAAGAAGCCTTCCTTTTGTATATACCATTTTGAAGTTGTACTTTTGTAATCTGACCATCATTCTTTGTAGTCTTCCTGGAGCTGTATGCATAGGCTTCTTTAAAATAGTGACTAGAGGCTGATGATCCGTCTCATTCTGGATGGCTCGGCCATAAATATAATCATGGAACTTCGAACATATGAACACAATTGCCAAACATTCCTTCTTAATCTGAGCATACTGCTTCTCATTTTAGGTAAGTGTTCTAGAGGCATAGGCTATTGGTCTGCCCTCTTGAAGAATAACAGCACCAAGACTGAACTTTGAAGCATCACAGAAAAGAATTACTTGTTTCTGGACATCATAGTATCTTAACATAGGTGGACTGGTAATTTTCTGTTTAAGGTCATCAAATGCTCTCTTATGTTGCTGCAACCATGACCAGGTAACATTTTTTCATGTCAGCTCTCTTAAAGGTGCTAATAATTCACTGAAGTCGGGTATAAACTTGCCCAAATATTTAACCATAAAAGAAAATGCTGTATGGCTTGGACATTATTTGGAGCTGGCATCTCAGGAATGGCTGTTTGTTTGGAAGGGTCTGGTCATAAGCCTGTACTGGTAAATAAATTACCTACATAAGAAACTTCTGGTAGCCTGAATTTACATTTCAGAGGACTGAGCTTTAAATTCACTTCACACGCTCTATTCAGAACTTTTCTGAGGTTTCTGTCATGCTCTGCTTCACCATTGCCTACTAGTAAATCATCCACTATTATAGCACACAGATAACCTGAAAAAAATTGTTCCATAGCAGAGAAAGAGGTTGGCAAAGAAGAAGTGGGATTGTCAAAGAGATGAAGAAAGTAGACAAGAGTATAAGGAGATGAGGTGTATGGGAAAGAGAGGTGGCGAAGGCTAAGGATAAGGCATATGAGGAGTTGTATAAAAGGTTGGACACTAAGGGGGGAGAAAAGGACCTCTACCGATTGGCTAGACAGAGGGACTGAGCTAGTAAAGATGTGCAGCAGGTAAGGGTGATAAAGAATAATGAGAGAAACGTACTCACAAGTCAGGAGAGTGTGTTGAGCAGATGGAAAGAGTACTTTGAGGGGTTGATGAATGAAGAGAATGAGAGGGAGAGAAGGTTGGATGATGTGCAGATAGTGAATCATGAAGTGCAGTGGATTAGCAAGGAGGAAGTAAGGATAGCTATGAAGAGGATGAAGAACGGAAAGGCTGTTGGTCCAGATGACATACCTGTGGAAGCATGGAGGTGTTTAGGTGAAATGGCAGTGGAGTTTTTAACTAGATTATTTAATGAAATCTTGGAAAGTGAGAGGATGCCTGAGGAATGGAGAAAAAGTGTTTTGGTACCGATTGTTAAGAATAAGGGTGATGTGCAGAGGTGTAGTAACTACAGAGGGATTAAACTGATCAGTCACAGCACGAAGTAATGGGAAAGAGTAGTGGAAGTTAGGTTAAGAAGGGAGGTGATGATTAGTGATCAGCAGTATGGTTTCATGCCAGGAAAGAGCACTACAGATGTGATGTTTTCTCTGGGAGTGTTGATGGAGAAGTACAGAGAAGGTCAAAAGGAGTTGCATTGTGTCTTTGTGGATTTAGAGAAAGCATAAGACAAGGTGCCTAGAGAGGAGTTGTGGTATTGTATGAGGAAGTCTGGAGTGTCAGAGAAGTATGTAAGAGTGGTACAGGATATGTACGAGGGCAGTGTGACAGTGGTGAGGTCTGCGGTGGGAGTGACAAATGCGTTTAAGGTGGAGGTGGGATTACATCAAGGATCAGCTCTGAGCCCTTTCTTATTTGCAATGGTGATAGGTTGACAGACAAGATCAGACAGGAGTCCCCATGGACTATGATGTTTGCAGATGACATTGTGATCTGTAGTGAGAGTAGGGAACAGGTGGAGGAGACCCTGGAGAGGTGGAGATATGCTCTAGAGAGAAGAGGAATGAAGATCAGGAGGACTAAGACAGAATATATGTGTGTGAATGAGAGGGAGGATAGAGGAATGGTGAGGATGCAGGGAGTAGAGGTGGTGAAGGTGGATGAGTTTAAGTACTTGGGATCAACAGTTCAGAGTAATGGTGAGTGTGGAAGAGAGGTGAAGAAGAGAGTACAGGCAGGATGGAGTGGGTGGAGAAGAGTGTCAGGAGTGATTTGTGATAGATGAGTACCAGTAAGAGTGAAAGGGAAGGTCTACAAGAGGGTAGTGAGACCAGCTATGTTATATGGGTTGGAGACAGTGGCATTGATAAAAAGGCAGGAGTCAGAGCTTGACATGGCAGAGCTGAATATGTTAAGATTTGCACTGGGTGTGACAAGGATGGACATGATTAGGAATAAGTATATTAGAGGGTCAGCCCTGGTTGGAAGGTTTGGAGACAAAGCCAGAGAGGCAAGATTACGTTGGTCTGGACATGTGCTGAGGAGGGATGGCGAGTATATTGGGAAAAAGATGCTAAGGATGAAGTTGCCAGGTAACAGGAAAAGAGGAAGGCCTAAGATAAGGTTTATGGATGTGGTGAGAGGACATGCAGGTGGTTGGTGTGACAGAGTAAGATGCAGAGGACAGGAAGAAATGGAAACAGTTGATCTGCTGTGGCGACCCCTAATGGGAGCAGCCGAAAGAAGAAGAAGAAGCATGCTGAAAGACTTCACTGGCAGAATTTATTCCGAAAAGCATTCTAAGAAATCTGTATCTACCAAATGGGGTACTGAATGTAGTTAGTAGTGACAATTTGCGATCAAGCATTATTTGCCAACATTAACTCTTTGCATCTAAGACAGAAAAAAAAGTAGCATTTGGCATGAGGTTATCAATCTCCTCAACTGTACGCATAGGATGGTGATGCCTCTTTAATGCTTTGTTTAAGTCTCTTGGGTCAATATATATTCTGATTTCATCTAAGCTTTTCTTACGAGCAACTACCATGGAAGATACCCATTCAGTTGGCTCTGTGACTGGACAAATCGCACCTTATTGTACCGTTTTATCTAACTGGTCCTTGACTTTATCCTGCATAACTATCAGAACTTTTCTTTCTGGTCTGACCACTGGACTGACCTCTGGGTGTAACTTCATGGAGTACACAATTGGAAGTTTGCCTAGCTTGTCTTCGAAAATATCAGCATACTCTGAGAAAATATCATCGGTGAAACTGAAACTAGTCCATGTGTCACATGATGGCCTTCTTTGGTAAAAAAAAAAAAAAAAAAACAGTTTCATTCATAAACTATCTCTAAGACGTAATAATGACTGCACAGGTCTTCTGACTACATAAAATTGCAAGCTGTAACTGTTCCCAGCTGAATAGCATGAAACACGACTGAGCCTTCGGTTTGAATCTCTTCACCTCCATAATCAAAAAGCTTCCCACAATTAGCAAAATTAAGTTGCTCACCAGCTTTTACTCTAGCTAATGTTTCTGCTGACATAACATTGCACTTTGAACCAGTGTCTACTTTGAGCTCGATAAGTATACCATTGATCAGGACAGTACAAAACACTCCATACTTTGCCAACAAATCTACTGCATTAACCTTATCACCAACCACTGATACACCATCTACTTAGAAAGTAGAGTTGCAGCTTTGTATATAATCAACTTTCTTTTTTGAGTGACCTTTCTTAATACATGAATGAGGCTTGCTTGATTTGCAAAACTTTTGAAAGTGGTTCCATTTTTACACTTGTGGCATTGCTGGCCAAATGCTGAACACATTTTTCTTTTAGACTCATGATTGGCACCACAATTATGACAGTAAGCAATAAGACTTGACTTGGGATTTGCTGACTCATCATTGTGCTGTACTGTGCATGTCCATTTTACTGAGCTAATCTTAGAACATGCTGGAAAGGTACGGGATCTCTCTGGAAATCCTGCAGGGGCTGCAGCTGCCCTGTGTTTAGGCCTTTTTCTGCTAGCCATATTCTGCATGCTGTCTGTTTGCTCTAGAGGCTGTTGAAACCATGCTCTTATTACTTGCAAGCATATTTAGGTGCCTTTCTATAAGCTTATGTATCTGACAAATCTATATGGCTTTACTCAGCATTAAGTGACTGTCATGAAGCAAAATCTTTCTCACTGCAGCATTATTAACACCACACACAAGCCTGTCCTTTATCAGTGTGTCTTTCAGATCACCAAACCTGCATGTTTTAGCCTTGTTTCTCAAGTCAGTAATATAAGCTGCAAAAGTTTCTCCTGGCTTTTGCTCTCTTGTATAAAATAATTGCCTCACCAATGTAACAATTGCCTGGGGTTATACATTTCTCTAAATTTATGGTTCAAACACTCAGGTTCCTCCCTTATGCATCTTGTACAAGAATATGGTGGGTTTCCCCTTCTCCTGCATATACTGCTGGTGCATACAGAAATGAACATTCTCTTTCAAAGGCTTCTGACCCCACTAAGTTAAGCAAAATAAATGCTCTCGTATGTGCTTCTTTATCAGAAAAAGCTGTTTGTATGAAAATATATTCCTGCTCAAATACTCTCCATTTCTCTGTAATATCATGATCAAACACAAGTGGACTGGGTCTGCAAAATGCCTCTGCCGTATCAACACACAGTAATAAAGACCCTTGGAATTATACACAAGCATATACAGATATACTCCAGAAATTTATGCCATAACTTGTAATTATGCCCAATAGCACAACAGACTCTTCAAAATAACTGCAATTTGTAAAATAAGTTTCCATAGCACAAGAACACTTTGAAACCACTGTACTTTGCGAAACCATTCCTTAACAGTGTAAGAAACACTTTGAAATGACTGCACTTTGAGAATAAAATGTACACAGCACAAGAAACTTTTCAAAATAACTGTGTTCCGACTGCACTTTGGAAAATAACTATACTTTGCACACAGTAAACCCCTTGAAATAATTGTACTGTAATAAAGCACACACTGCAAACATTTTGCACATTCTGAAATATTTCAAACAACTCTAGTTATACCTTGAATAGCTTTGGTCAATGCGAAATAGTAGTTCATGTCAAAACATGGTCGTTTAGTAAAAAACATGCTGTCACCTTGATTTTCTAAGCTTATTTTGCTCTGTTATTGTATTCGTTATCCCCATTGGACCTCTTATCTTGCTTGCTATATTTTTCTTGTGCTCGTTTTACTTTAACATGCTCGTTATGTAAATTAGAAGTAACTCTGAGCACATACATAAGAATTTCTGCTAATTCTATCAGATATGATGGTTTTGAATATTTCCTTTAATCAGTAATGCATTTTATGCCTTTTGTTTGATTAATAATGCATGTTGTACTTTACAAATGCTTCGTATCACTGTCTTTACAAAATAAATCATTTATGCGAGTCTTGGTTACCTGAAGTTTGTTTCTGGACTTTTTTAATCATTTGAGCACTGTATCACTCAACCTGCTCAATACACCTCAACCATTAACTCTATGCCTCATGGCTTGAAGTAGTTGGACTCTGCATCCTGGTTCTGACACCATGCCGCTTGTCCGATTAGGATAAAACAGATGAACAGTTCTGGGTTCAGTTCAAATAGGTTTATTATATACAAACACATCAGGATTGAGGCTTAGTAACTTAAACTTAAATAAACTTATAAACAGACTGACTACTGCACTCATACATGTTAACACTCTGGTTGTTCTCTCAAAATGGCACTGCTCCCTGCATGTGCTCTCTATTTATATGCACGTGGCCTTACTTTGAAATGCTTTTTAAAGTTACAACACATGCTTTGTTCTACAGTTTGCTTCTCTTACCACAGCTGTAGAAGAGAGGGTTTGCAACATCCAGTCCAATGCAGGGTGCTTGGCCAGGATGAGGCGAGAGTGTCATAAGCAGGGAAACATCAAAGTAATAACAATGCATAATGCAATTATACAGTAAAGTAACTAAAGAGTTTGCAGTTTTAGCAGTCAGGTATGACATACCTGGGACATCTTACATTGTCATGAATGTGTCACTGTCTACCTGAAAATGTAAAGCAAGTTTAAACAAGTAAGCATGCAGTACTGTGTAGTATAGCTTCCAAATGTCAATTAATGTTGTGGTCTACCCAGCTTAAGAGTCATTGTTCTGGTCTGCTCATTGCCTGAAATATGCTGTAGGTTGCACTCAATAAGTGAACAGGGTATATGGGTAAGGTAACAGAAGTCTTACACAGCTATCCATGGTCTACATGCCAGACTTGAAACAACATTAATCAATAACTTATAAAATGTGATGGTGCTTTCATAACTGTTTTCAAATAAAGCACTTAGCATTCCTGTAGTCACTGCCTTTGAAATATACTGTAGATTGTACTCAGTAAATAAACAAGGTATATGAGTAAGTTAACAAAAGTTGTGGACAGCTATCCATATGTCCAAATACCAGATATGCTGCAACATTATCAATAAAGTTTAAAAGGAGATGGTACTTTGAGAAGTAATGTTTTCAAAAAAGTGTTCATTATTCTTGTATTCAGTGCTTCTGTGTTCTAATCCGATGGCAGTCAACTGTCACATGTGAATGAAAAGTAATGCGCCAAGAAATGGCAGACATAAATGTAGTGCAATACCCAGATTAAGGGTCAAGCTTTAGTTCTGATAATTTACTGAAATATGCTGTAGATAGCACTAAGTAAATGAACAGGTTATAATGCTGTAGATAGCACTAAGTAAATGAACAGGTTATATGGGTAATGTAAAATAAGTTCTACATAGCCATACGTGTGTGGAAATGCCAGATTTCAATTGACAAGAAACCATAAAAAGTGTAAAAGGAGATGGTGCTTTGATAACTAATGTTTTCAAATAAAGTGCTCATTATTCCTCTGGTCACTAGTTGTGGGATCCAATCTGATAGCACACACAGCTATGCATGTCTGTAATGTACAATTTTACACAACATATCACAATAAACATTTGAAAGGAGATGGTGCTTTGATAATTCATTATATTCAAATAAAGTGCACATTATTCCTGTAGTCAGTGTAGTCAGTGCTTGTGGGTTCTAATCCTATGGCAGCCAATTGAGAAATTACCAGCTGTCTAGTGTAACAACTGTACATGAACATATCTCTCAATTGTCAAGATTTTTGCAGAATGTAATGTACTGCCCCAAATGTCTTGTCCTTGATTTCCAGATATATGACATTAGCATCTACAGAATATGTGCAGCCACTGTATTCACAACTGTAATGTTACATATGTAATAGTATGTAGTAGTAGTCCCTTCATTTCTTTAATTTATTTATTATATTTATTATTATGATTTTATATAATTTCATATTGCTTTGCAGTTAGAATACATTCATCTATGTTATTTATTGTTGTGATGCTCATTATATTCTATTATCTTCTATTATGTTAATTCTAACATTTGTTTGTGTCCATTCCTCCTACACACATATCTATGTCCCTTCCCCAGTGTTCTACTCTCTCCTTATAAAAAAAAAAAAATATATATATATATATATATATATATATATATATATATATATATATGTGTGTGTGTGTGTGTGTGTGTGTGTGTGTGTGTGTGTCGTCCAATACATAGCTCTCCATTTTGCACACATGCCCAAGGAACACACTTAATTTGGTCCAGCTGACTTGACAACACACTTATGTTGTCCTTACACCTCTCTCTGGGGGTGACAGTCCAAATTCAGTTAAAAGATCTGCTAAAGTGCAGAGTCGTTGCTGTATAAAAAATGGATAGCTATGGTTCATTCCTATACCCTTCCTGCACATACCTACCTGCCTTTCACTATGTTTTCCCCCTGCTTGCACCCATTTCACCAGTGTCCTACCTCCCCATTTTTCTTTTCTTTAAAGATTTATTTACGAGATGCTGTGCACCGCTCAGCATTGCTTAGCTATGCTAAATAGCAGTATATATATATATATATATATATATATATATATATATATATATATATATATATATATATATATATATATATATATATCTATATATGAAAAATTACACCTGCACCCTATTTTGAACCCAGGATCATTGCACCTAAATAACAGTGCATTAATGTGCCAATATACACAACCAGCTCTGTAATACAGCTGCTTTGAGTGAAATATACTACTTGCCAATTTTCCATCATTAAGCATGTGTAAGCAATGCTGTGCATCATGTTGCATCACTCACATTTGCTAGAAGAGTAATGGAAGAATGGGAATGTAATTTGGACTCTGGTATGGGAAAACATCACTATAAAGCCCGACACATAATAATAGATGTAAGTGAGGTATCTAACAGCAGATAACTGTGCAATTATATCTACAGCACTTAAAAATATACCTGCTAAAAGACTAATTGAAAAATAGGTGTTTAACTGGGACTCTGGTGTAGAAATACATCCCTATAAAGCCATACACAAAATAATGCATGTAAATGTGATATGTAACAGCATGTAAGAGTGCAATTATATCTACAACACTTAAAAGTACACATTTTGTAACAGTGATTCAGTAGCTCTGTCTGTTAAATGGTTTGAAAGCATTAATTTTTGGTCCACATGTTTCTGGGTTCAAATCCAGTGGTGTCTAGAATTTAAAATACATGTATGTGTACATCACCTTTATGAATTCTGATATGCATGACTATCTTATCACCTATTTATCCACCCAAAGCAGTACAGATGGAATGTCTGATTTTCAGTGATGGAAGTCAAAGGCCTACAGATAGGAACACAGGTAACATATTCCTATTACAACAATAGAAAGTGCATACAGTGTCAGGTCATACATTATTATGCATTCAAGGAGGATTTTGAAGTATATAACTCCAATGAGGCCCAGCAATATCAGACTGCATCACATCATTGATTTGCTGCTACAGGTATTACAGACAACCACAGCTGTACAAGTAACATACACATATGGAGGTTGTGCTAGAAGCAAGGTTTGCCAGCATACACATTCCAGATGAATACCATAACATAACACATGACGTAGCAGTTGTCCAAATGGTATGTACTGGTGCATGTACCCCTACCTTGTTCTAGGACAAAACAACCATGCTGCCTTTGACTATGTTAATGATACCTTTGGCTAACATACTTAACTTAAACACATACCCCAATTTCCTGTGGGATGGTTTCCCTCAATCAGGCTCTGGCTGTACACCAAGGCTGCCACAGGTCATACCATTACACATAAATGTTGCTGTCCTCCACATTCTGCAGCCTTTCTATGCTTATTGCCTGCAGCAGTAGCATCAGCTGCAGCCAGTAGCACACACATCTGTATGTAATAAGTAGCTCCTACAAACATTCTCTAGGTGCTGATGTAGTATCTTTATCCCAGTAATTTCCACCCCAACATATGAGAAAGGCAATGGATTCTGCATTGCGGCCTTATATCTTGTTGAATAGTTGCATGGGATTGGCTGATTATATTGCAAATCAGCTGTGTATGCTGCAATTAGCATTCCCGAACCACAGATTGGTTCAGAGGCAATCACCTGATAATGAGAGCCATCTTAAAAAGCAAACTCCTAGCTAGGGGAACCATTGTGTATGAAAGTTACTTTCCACGGTGAACTCATTGACACAACAATTATATAAATAAATTTTTCAGCAGAAGAATATTGTACTCAATCAGGTATGTAGCCATTTTGTTTACAACATGATGGGGATTACATCAGTAAGCCTTTCTGAGAAATGTACAGCTGGCATGCCATTGTTCTGCAGCTATGTAACACCTACAGAGAATGTAGACTACAGCAAGGATATCATGCTGCCTGTTAACTAGTGACACATCTCCTGGATAATTCCTTTGTTAGCAGTTGTAATACTACACAGTATTTATTTGGCATTGTATGTTATACATATGTTATGGGGGTGTCCTGCTATGAGCCACACTATAAGTTGACTCCTGTCTTGGGTGTGTGAGCATATGTGAGTATCTGTCATGGCACAAACAGGAGTAGGTAACTATTGCTACTATCCTAGTTGATTCCAGATCCTTTGTATGTTTGGCACTGTTGCATAATAGATGTGTAATCAAGCAGGAAATACTGATAGCCTTCCTTTAGTGCTGTATCTGTATGTACTGTACTCCCATGTATGTAATCCTGACATGTGTTCTCATTTGTTGCATTTCAGGTGATATTATGCATACTAGGTGGTGCCTACCTTTCAGTGAGGCTGAAAACAGCATTATGACATCACTACCAAATGCTGCTGCCCAGAGGGAGGGCTAATAAACAAGAGTGACAAGCCTTGTGGGATGAGTTGGTGAACAACATAAATGCTGTGGGGCATCAGAACTGCACTTATGAGCAGGTGCAACACCATGCCATGGTCATGAACAATTCTGCATGCAGACAGGCAGCGGACGTGGCCAGGGATCGCCAGATCACCAGTGGTGGGCCTGAACCAGAACAACCTCTATCAGACATAGAGGAATTCCTGGTGAACCATGCAACACAGGACAGTTCCCAGGCATCCATCACACAATATGTTGTGGATGTGGGTGCCACAATATCCACTCAAGATGAGCATCTAGGCATGCTTAGTTGCATCAGCATTGCAATACTGTATCATTTAGCATGTCAGGGTATATATAGTTTTACATGGGTGTCAGCTGTTTCATGGGGTGGAAGGAAGGAGGTTAGCTGCAGTTTAAGCTAATGTAGATACTGTGAGCCATATACCGGTTAACATAGCAGCTACTGTAAATGGGAGATATTTGGATGTAGTACCAATCTTATACTCTAACATGTGGTACTGTTTACATTACTCTCCTCAAATGTTTTTCAGGACCATCAAGAATAAGTGGCTGTGTTCCTGCTGATGGTAAGCAGAAAAAAAATTGTCAGAGATGTAGATTTAGTTCAAGGTATTAGATAAAGTGTCATCCTAGGCCAGCTGGCTGGATTGATGTATTTTCTGCATGATTGACAAATGTATAGATATGTTGTGACTGTGCACAAGGAAGGGTCATTTAGGCATGACCACATTTATTGATTTCACAGTATTGTCAGGACTTTTCAGATGGCCATACCTGTAAACTGTACAGAGTTCTGCAGAATGTCAACAGTGTGCATAATTTGTCTTGGTAATGAGAGTCTAGTTTAAAGACCTATTATTTTCAAATACTTACAGATTTGGGTAGAAAATTATGTCTTCATGTCCTACTATATCAGCTTGTGGGTTATACAAGTCTGTAGTAGTGACTGCAGCGGATTCAGCTTAACATAGATTGCAATCTAGTACTGCATAGCATAGTACTGCAGGTATTAATTTGATGTTTTTCCCTTTGTATCACAGGTGACCTGGGAGGTTGGTCATTGTCCCATTCACAACCTGATGCCAGTGTATGTTCAGACTCTGATGATGGTGGCCAAAGTGGGGCATAGTGGGGGTTGCAGGGACTGACTCTATCACAGAGATTTGCATCCTTCTTCTGCCCTCATTATCACTGTACACAGTCAGTATGATTATGCATGCCCAGTCCCCTGAGGCCATGGATATTGGACAGTCAGAGAGTGGGGACATTAAACAGGGAAGTGTGACTACTATGGCTGCAGTGAGTGTCGACATTGGCCATAGCCAAACAGATGTCAAGGTTCCACATAAGGGTCCACGTAGCAGGCCTGCTGTCCCTCCACCACCTGTTGCAGGTGTTTCATCATGTGTCACTCGGCACATGTTTAGGGCCATCATAGAGGCACAGACACATTATAAAAGAAATTCCAGATGAATGCTCAGGGTTATGGATGCAGCACAGTCTGACATCCGTAACTGCCTACACTGCATTGCCGATAGCCAGGATTGATTGAGTGACGCAGTGGAAAGATGTTGATCTGAGACAGATCACACAGTATCTGTCTTGGAATGTACATTGTCTCTGATGGAACGTCTGGTTGGAGTTGAGTGTCGGACTCATGGACGTAGATCAGCAACTACATCTGCTGAGTGCCCACGTGGCCATCCTCAATCACGTTCCTGTCGTAGCAGAACATCCAGCACACCAGAGAGGAGTGTGCTGTCCACTCTGAGACATGGCAGGCCATAGGCTCATGGTCCTAGGCGTTCCTGTGGAGAACATTGTACCAGCAGACAGCAGTCACCCTCAGGTAGTAGCCCCACATCTGACCTTGGGCATGGAGGTGCCAGTGTAGCTACTGGCAAAGCCAATTCTCATGTTCTGGGGTAGAAGACGATCACACACACACTTGCCAGCCTATTGGGTCAACCTAGGCCTCCTGAACCCCCACACAACACCCTGTGCAAGTGATGACACATGTGCCACATCCCTGCCATCCTTTTCATTGATGCAGGGAAATGAAGCTCTGTCTGTGATGCACAGGGTGACTATCTAAATTAATATGTATTTGTTTCATCCATTTTTGCCTTTGACATGCCACTTCTACTGGTCACTAACAGATATTGTACGCTGCCATTTGTAAAGAGTAAACCACATTATTTTGTGTACATTATGTTGAATGATGTTGTAATGGCTGTATACTTGCACAATGAAAGGTGTTTCCTGGAACTGTTTATGTTTCACTTTCAGGATGTGTATAACATACCTATGGGTACACAGCTGCAATAAACTGATCAATGTCAGATCACAGGATGGGATGTCAGCAAAGAAGAAAAATGTCTTCAGAAAGGTAAAATAGTATAGGTTCATGGCTCCATAGGTTCATATGTGTATAACAGGCTAACAAGAACAATGGTTCTTTCAGCCTAGTCATGCATCCCTAATCACTGACAAGGTCTGATAGCCTTGGTAAGTATAAGCAGGGTTTTTGGAGCTGGGACTTCTATAAGTTGTGGTGTGGGAGATAAGCCATCTACAGTTTCCCTGTATCCAGTAGAGACATTTGTCCAAAACCAGTTACGATTGTCTTTTTTACACATACCATTGTGTAACTTGCACATGATGTGCATTATAGTGGAAGTGTGCTTCATATACATGGGGAGTCTGTTACATATAGGGTGTATTCTCTAGGTTACATACCTGTCTCTCCAGTGTGTCCTATTTATACCACAGTCAAGGTGTAGGTGTGTAGACCAGGTAATTTCCGTGCTAGTCCTTCCTTGGATATGCAGGAGGTGCACAGTGGGAACTGACATCTCTCTGTATTGCAGTAATACACCTCCCCTACAAAGCATGTAGGAGACAGAATACTCTGTTATGGCCTTGATGCGTTCTGCATAGGACATGTCATGTACACTGTATATTGGATTACTGTGGAATCTCTGTGGATGTTACAGTTGTCAGATATGCCTGTGCAGGTACATACCAAAGGTGGCATTGCACTCAATGATAGGTGTGATGAATGGCAAATACAGTACAACAATGACTTTCTGGGATTTACTTGCCATACCTTTACCTATAGGTTGTGCAATAATGAATGAGTCCCCATTTCTTACCAACCCATGGAAGTCAAAGGCTGGATCACTCAGTGTGTTCACAAGTCCCTGACTAGGTGGGTGAACTGTTGGAAGTGTGTGGACAATGAAAATTTTACCATGGGTGCATGACTTCCCAGTGGATAGTATTGTGCATTCCATGGCATTTAGTATTAGTCCATGGCTCTGACAACAACTGAATGGTGAGTCAGTCTGGGTTTCAATGACAGCTCCTAATTTACAATCATCTGCAAATGCAGTCATTTAGAGGCCATTGACAGTTGCTGTGACTGCAGAGAAGGAAATGCCTAGAAGGTGTAGTCCCAGGAATGATTTGTGAGGGAAGTCCACTGTTGAGTGGCCTCACTGTAGTGGTGGACTCACCAATGCTATCATCCCGGCTAAAGTCTGTCAGACATTTTGCTATCCACCGGCTGACATAACAGCTTGTAAATAACCTCTAGAGTTTGTCAACAATGCCTGATGACCTAATAGTGTCAAATGCCTTGTCAGTCCATGGTAGGTGAGTTATTTTTCCCTCATCCATTGCATTGTTTACCACTGAATGAGGTTCACCGGTTAGGGTAGGCATGATCTGGGCTTGACAAAACCAAACTGGGTTTGGTTCAGTGTCTGTATGTATACTACATTGTTATTGATCATTTTCATGATAATTCTTTTCATGGCTTTAAGTATTAGACTACTGAAAGTTCTAGGGACAGTGTTCGTCACTGCATGCTAGTTGCCCTGTGTGCAACTTGGTATTGCATTTAATTCCATCAGGGTTTCCAAAAAAATGTCATCCAAGGTGTCTGAATCTGTACAGAGCACAGGCAAGCAATGGATGGAAAAGTAATATATACACCCTATGAAGGTAAGGACAGAGTATTTACACAGTTATTCTGCAGTAAGAAACAAATCAAGCAGTGTGTACTGAAATGGCACAATTACCTTGTGAAGAATGCTGAAAAGAGGGGAGTCCCCTGAATTGCTGGAGCCTGGCTACTACTACTGCTGGTCTCACCACAGCCACTCTCTCCTGGGATACCATGCTGCTATACTTTTTCTATCACCAGAAGCAAAACATTAGTACCAAGCTCAAGATGAGAAGTTTGTTCATCCACACACTTTTCCCACATCATGCAAAGTTCTGTAGGCTTGACATAACCTTTTACAGGTAGATGCTTTGATTAGCAACTGGAACAATCATTTGAGTTTTGCATGTGTTATGCCTTGTATTCTGAGGTTGTTAGCATTTGACTAGGGTACTGACCTGATGGTGATTAGGAGCTGCAGTGTCACAATATAATGTTCAATGTCAGGTGACATAGACATCTGAGGTTGCTCAAACAAGCAGAACAGCAGCAATGATCCATGTTAGGTGACATTTTCACAGCAATGCATGCAGCCTGCCCTTCAACAGCATAATGGTGGACATCTGTGTGACATAGATGGTAGGCCTACTGCAGAGGAGTGGCCACCCTTGGCCAACATGTTTCTCCCTCCCTCATGTCTTAGGTATGTCATATCGTAAAGTTTTGTTACCAGAACACATTTCTGTGTTCTCGCATCATGTCACATAGCATCCAACTTGCTGTCTGGTTGCTTGACAGGCATTGCAGACTTGCAAGGCCAAAGTAATGAGTGCAAATTTGTACAAGTTCTCTCTGCATGCATGGACATCCACATCTTCACTAAAAGGAGTGCCTACAGACAGTGTGTTTGAGACTGTCAACCTCAAGAGAGTAGTACATTGTCACATTTGTAGGTATGTTATTACAACCGTGCCTAATAACAGGATTATGGTTAACGCAAGGGCCACAATCCTGGAAAGGCATCATACTCAATCAACCAAGTTATGGCACAGTCAGGTGCTGTATTACCTTATGAGAACAACATAATGGTGATAACATGTTATATTTCAGCATATGTAAGGCCACTGCCTAATGATGACCTGCTGTGACATACACACAAGCGAGATTCTATTGCTAATGGCATTATCAATGACTGCTGATGAGATGTGTAAAGCATCCCTCAACCCTCTACTCCTTCTCCATGCAAACACAACATGTGAGACATGTGACTATATTAAAAATCTTGAATCCATGCTGTCTCACACACCAGTCGGTACATATGACAATGAGCAGTTTGCCAACATGCACACCTCACCTCCTACTCCACCCACACCCACATCACACAGACCTACATGTGCGGAGTTCCTTACCAGACACATACGCAAACACCGGACACCTCAGACACCCAAATGCAAGCTCACTACACATAATCATACCTCTGCAGAACATAGTACACATAATAGCTCATGCACCACTGTCACCACTGATCAAACACCTAAGGCAAAACACAAAACTAATCCTATTACTCATAGGTGATGACATCATGTGACACACTGATATCCCCCTCACCGGGTTACTTAAGGGAAAGGTCACAGTCAGCTGTCTGTGAGGTGCCAGGATACACCATACCACAGATGCATGCAAGACTGTTAACATCAGGTACCAATATGACTACACCATAGTTCCTGTTGGTGTGTACAACTTGAGACATACCTCTCCAAACTGTATGCAGAGACATGACTGAGCTTACAGACTCTGTGTCTCCTGTGGGTATGCTCATGGCCTTCAGCTGCATTTGAACTTCACTTAGGATGATGGCTCAATATACATGGAAAATTATTGAATTCAATAATTACCTTAGTGTGTGGTGTCATTGTAAGGGGATCCACTACATGTCAGCCTGGGATGACTTGCTCAACATATTTCAATGCCCTGGCAGAGATGGTCTTCATCTGTCACCCTGGAATTTTGTCTACTGGCCAATGCTGTTGACATCCCCATAGTGCATATTTTAGGTGATGTCTCATGGGAAAGCTTTCCATTGAGAAAATGCCATCTGGAAACTACATCCTGGTTATCCTGCTACACACTAGGAATTTCAGCATGAAGCTCCACTCACTGGAAGGTGTCCCCACCTTGAAAGGTGCAAACATTTGCACAGTCACAGACACCTGGCACAAGGCTATGGACAACACCACAGCAATACCAGCCTACACGTCCTTCAACATGTTCAGACCTGAAACTTAAAGTGTGCAAGGTAATGCAGGTGGTGTATACATATTCATTAAAGATAGATATACATACAGATTGTTTAGACAGTGCAATTCCCAGGAGACACTGCAGGTGCTACTGAGTGGAGGAAGGGCACCTAATCAAGCCATTGCCAGCTAAAGGAGCAACTCCATAACCAAATGTGCTTATTTGAATCTACTTGTATCTATCAAGTAAGTGTGCTTGGGGTGACTTAAACTACCCACGAACTGGGTTGATTACTCATGCTCAAACTTACTTGGAAAAAGGTTGGTCGACTTTCTTTACTACAATGCCCTGGCCCAGTGGTATGGCATCTCCACAAGAGGAGCCAATGTACTGCATCAGATGCTTACCAATATAGGTGACCACTGTAGCACCTACCCTGTGAGGTCCTCCCTGGTGAGATCTGACCACAAATCAGTCTCATTAAAAGTTAGTATCACAACTGCCCCCCCACCACCCCCGCAGCAAATACAATAATAAACTTCAACAAAGCAAATTATAACTTCCTATGGGATGATATAAACAGCTTGACTGCACTTCCCCCTCAGATGGAACAGGCAACTATGCCAAGCTGTACACTAATGCTTTATGCAAACACCTGTAGAACTGCATAGACTCTGCTGTACCTGACAGGAACAAAACAAGCTCCTCATGGCACAGCAAACCTGCCTGGTGGACAATTGCCTTTAGCAGGACATTGCCATGTAACAGTAGGAGGGAAGGAGCCCCCTAAAATGGAAATACACCCTCCTCAGTTTAAACAAGCAAATAGTGCTGTTGTGAAGACCAGTAAAAGAAAGTAGGTGACAAAATTAGCCTCCTCCACAAAGGACAACCACAAGGCATTGTGTAGGTACATGTGTAACCTAAAAGGAAAGGGCCAGATTGTTGGTGAACTCATAGTTAATGATACAACATATAATAAGCCTGTAGATATAGCTAACCTGTCCCCACCACACGTACCGCATAACATCACTGCAACCAGTCCCATACCTTCTATATCTAAATAGCAGGTTGTAAATGGCTTCTCTAAGGAGGAAAACACAGCATCTATTGGACCTGCTCACATCCTAGGCTGCATCCTATATGGGACCCAACAAGGATTACTAAGATTATTGGGAACTCCTTGCAATCATAGTGTAACCCCCGGTTGCATCCGAGCTGACTGGAGAATGGCCACTGTTATTCCCTTGCACAGAGGTGGTGCAGCCACTGACAACAGGAACTATAAACCTATTAGCCTGAGTAGCCATTCTATAAGCCCATGGCACAGATCATGTGCCTTATCAGCAAAGATATATGTAATCTAAAAACACTTGACCCTACACAGTTTGGATTTGTGAAATGGAGATCACTCCTTTTAAACCTCGTGGAGATGTATGAGTCAGTCACGAAGGACCTGGATGAATGGCCTTCTGTTCATACCACCACCTGGACTTAGCCAAACTGTGTGACACTATCCCCCCATTCAGGCATCATTGACAAACACATGCAACTAGGCATCAACAGTAATATTATTAGAGGGGTCACTACATGTCTCACTGTTAGAACTCATAGAGTCAAAATAGGGGAATCCACCTCCAATGGCAGAGGTGTAACCAGTGGTGTTCCACAGGGCTCAGTCCTGGGTCCTCTACTGTTTGGAATCCATTTATCCAAAATACAACCACAAAGTGAATGTCTGCGGCTGACAAGGTTTGCTGATGCCTGCATACTGGGAGTGGTCATAGAATATCAGAATTATGTCAATATCTTACAAGAGGGTTTTCATGAACAAATGAGTGTCACTGTACTTATGGACTTAAACTCCATGCAGATATATGTAGTATAATTTATATCAGTAACACCAATGTTCCTGCTAAGTAGCACATCAGTAGTAACACCTGATATACATACCTAGGAGAGAGAGACTTGGGCACACAGGCCTGGCCTCATAGGTTTACACCTGGCTTACCTTAGATCACCATGTCTCCATAGTGGTATGAAGGGAATTATATCTTGCTCATGTCATAACTAAGGGCATGCTCACCCGAAAATGAAGTAGTCATAACCTCCATGTACTTTTTCCCTCAGCAGACCAATTTTGAGTGCAATAGCCATATTGTCATGTACCTTTCCAAGCACCAGTGGTGATGGCAGACAATACAAATGTCCCTCACAAGGGAAATTCAAGTAGTCAGCATCTGTCCTATGAGGGTTGTCTGAAATCACAGTTTCTTTAGTCTGTGTCATACAGACTACTCAGAGGTTATCTCTGCCTTGCATATGTGGCAATGTCTGACCCTGCTTTATTGGAAATGCTGCATATCTGTAAGCCAAATAGTACACAGATTACTCGCTGTAAGGACCTTAACCTGGTATGTGACATTAATAAAACATGCTTGTGGGAAAGATATGTTGACCAGACTTTAACAAACCCCTGAAACAGACTATTACCTAATGGCAAACAGTGCACCTCATTGACCCACATAACGCAAGCACTCAGGTCTCTCAACAGCAGGTACAAATACGACTCTGTCATTGTCCACACTGGTGTGAACGACCTGAGATGTACCTCCTTGGACTACATGAAAAGAGACATAAAGGAGCTCTCTGATTATGTAGCCCAGGCAGGTATGACCCTGACCTTGAGCAGTATCCTACCTTCACCAAGAATGATGCCACAATACAGTGACAAGATGATCAGCTTTAATAATTGGCTTAAACTCTGGTGTCATTCAAAGGGGATCCAATGTCTGTCTGCCTGGGATGACATGCTGGGCAAGCCACCCTGCCAAGGGACGGCTTGCACCTGTCACCCTGGGCTTCGGATATTGGCAAAGGCTCTTGCCACCTCCATAGTGCCTTTTTTAGGCAAGGCTCAAATTCTAAACCTACCACCCTAGAACACAAAAAAGGAAAAAAACTAAGGGTAATGCTGCTCAATGCCAGAAGTCTCAACCTCAAGATGCACGCACTCGAGGCCCTTCTCAGTATGGAGAACATCAATGTCTGTGCTGTGACTGAAACCTGGTTCAAGGCTCCTGAGAGCACCCCGGCACTATCAGGTTTTACCTCATATCATGCGTTCCGGCCCCAGAATCCGGACAACACCAAGAAAGGAGGGGGGGTGTCTATATTCATCAAGAACACCCACACCTCAAGGTTGGTGGCAACGCACGATGCATCGGAGACCATCCAGGTGCAATTAACCATAGGCAAGACTGCTCTACAATTTGTAGCATGTTACAGGCCTCCCTCTCAATCTCAGGAACCTCACGTAGCTTTCCTGAAAACACTGGAGGGGATAAATGTATCTCCAAACACCATCATACTAGGTGATTTCAACTACCCGAATATAGACTGGGATCACTACTCAAGCCCAAACACCCTAGCCCAAAGGTTCCTAGAGTTCATAAACTCTAATGCCATGGAACAACTAGTCACCATCCCCACAAGAGGAGATAACATACTAGATCTCATCATCATGAACATGGGGTCACAATGTTCAACACCGGAGGTATACCCTTCACTGGTGAGATCAGACCATAAACTAATCTCACTGGAAGTCCACATCCCGCCCCCACCTGAGATAAAAAAGACCACAGTGAAGAACTTCTCAAAAGCCGACTTCACACTTCTAAAGGCTAGTGTGGTCTCTTTTAAGGCCCCCGAGACTGCGGAAACCATTACTCAAGCCGCTGAATCACTTACAAATGCCTTCTACCAGCACCTTCAGGACTGCATGGATCAGGCAATCCCAAACAAAACAAAGACTCTTTGTACCAAAGACAAGCGTCCAGTTTGGTGGACCCCAGCCATAAACAAGCTCTACAACAAAAGGAGGAAGCTACTACAAGATAGAGCAAAATCCTTAAAAGGAAAACACCCTTGATCATTATAAGTAAAAAACTAAGATCTCTCATAAAATCATCCAAGGCAAATTTTGAGAGAAGAGTCACTAAGGACTCAAAGGACAATCATAAGGCCTTCTTTAGCTATGTTAGAAACCTGGGAGGAAACTCCCAGATATGCTCAGAATTAGTTCAAAATGATGTAAAAATTACTGAACCTACAGACATTGCCAACATACTGGCTGACAGGTTCAGTGCAAACGCCCCAGCATATAAACAGGTGAGATATCTATACCAGAGAATTATAGCCCCCTAAACATCTCTAACGCTCAGGTGAGAACTGCTCTCTCCAAGGCAAAAAACACAGCATCCATGGGACCAGATGGTGTCCCCAGATGTGTGCTCCATGAACTCAATGAGGAATTAAACCCGCAGTTAGGGCAGCTGTTTAATCTTAGCCTCACCTCAGGATACATGCCTAAGGAGTGGCGTACGGCAACTGTGGTCCCACTTCACAAAGGTGGTGCCTCCACCGACCAGGGAAATTACCGCCCCATCAGTTTGACAAGCTTGATCTGCAAAGCTATGGAGAGGATCATAATGGAACTCATAAATAAAGACATAGGAGACTTGCAGACTTTGGATCCGACCCAGTTTGGCTTTGTCAAGGGCAGATCATGCCTATGAAATCTGGTTGACTTTTTCAAAACAGTCACCAAGGCCATCGATGAGGGAAAGGCAGTCCACACAGCCTACCTTGACCTGGCAAAGGCTTTCAACACAATACCCCACTCAGGTATCATTGAAAAACTCATCAGCTTAAATGTAAACCCATACGTCACAAGATGGGTTGCAAATTGGCTAAGTGACAGAACCCACAGGGTCTGAGTTGCTGGCGCCATGTCAGACTCAAAGCCTGTCACAAGTGGTGTCCCACAGGGCTCAGTCCTGGGCCCTCTCCTGTTCGGCATCTACTTTTCAGAAGTACAAGCAAACACAGGAGGATTATGGCTGACAAAATTTGCAGATGACTGCAAACTGGGCGCCATAGTTGAGAACACATCTGACACAGATATCCTTCAAAAGGGTCTTATAGAAATGGAAAACTGGTGCCAGAGCCATGGCCTAAAGTTAAACGCCAAAAAATGCATAGTCATACCCTTCGGGAAAAACAAGGTTACCCCTAGCTACCATATAGGCGGAAACCCACTAAACACAGAAGAGGTTATCAGGGACCTGGGTACCCATGTTGACAGTAACCTTTCATTTGACACTCACTTAGCCAAAGTAGTTAGGAAGACCTTCTACATTGCCCACCTGATCAAGAAGGGATTCACATCTAGATCAAGGGAAGTCATCGTCCCCCTGTACTTATCACTCATCAGACCAATGATTGAGTACAATGCCCCATTCGGAATGTATCTGACACGACACCTGCAGCAGCTGGAAAGGCCCCAAAAGTTCCTCACCAAAAGGATAAAGGGTCTCAAAAATATGCCCTATGCTGCCCGACTGAAGGAACTTCAGCTCTATTCAGTCGCTTACCGTCTGCTCAGAGGTGACCTGTGCCTGACATACAAAGCCATGTCCAACCCAGAATTGATGAACATGCTTCACCTCAAAAAATCTAGATCCCTCAGAACTACAAGGGCAGGAGACCTAAACCTTGACACGGTTATTAATAGGACATACTGGAGGGACAGATTCATCACCCAGAGACTCCCTATGCTGTGGAACTAAATCCCGGTACATGTGAGGCAGAGCACCTCGCTGGCTTTGTTCAAGAGAAATCTTGACCAATGGATGGGAGACCGCAGATATACCCCAGGGATTATCTCAGTGTCACTGCTTGACAGAGGCACAGCAAAATAATGGGCATAGTATCCTCCAAACTAAAGGGGTGGCGAAAGCCACAAAACTCTGGGCTAGGCTTATAAATGCCCTTGGGCAGATAGCCTAGTATGAACCTATGAACCTATGAACCTATGAACCCTTTTCAGATACAGTCTGTATGACTGGATGGATGACAGTCATTTGACCACTGGAATTCTGCCTGTATCTCTCTTGGACAGGGGCAAATATGTGCTTATTGTGTAAATAAGGGTAAGAGCCTAGTAAATTCCAATGATGCTATGATCCCATACAATGATGTAAAATGCTCTGACTAACATCCACACACAGCAACCTGGCTACAGTGAAAATAGTACCACAACCAATTAATGTTTACAGAACACTGCACAACACACACACACACACACACACACACACACACACACACACACACACACACACACACACACACACACACACACACACACACACACCACAAGCTAGATACAATTAGATTAGAATCCCTACTTATCTAATGGTACACAATAGAGATCACAATACTTAACGCATGCACCATGGCTCAGGTCTGACATTAACCTCCTTTTAGGTACTTTTATGCAGATGACATTAGCAGGCCTTGTGGTGGCCAGGAATTTGGAGACTTGTGTTACCTGCTATGACCAAAATACTGCAAAACCCTACCTCTATCTAAGTCAGTGTGGTGATCATGCTTATTCTGCATGGAGATGCACATACACACACAAACACACCGAGTGGGCTGGAGTGAGATCAGAACCCCTACCTATTTAGTCTTACACACTACACATTCCAGTACTTTTCACACATGTCTGGGCTTAAATCTGACATTAGGATGGCAATAGACAGGAGTTTGGAGGCCTGCATCAACTGCAAGGGACAAACAGTGCAGAACCACTGCAGTTTGGAAGTCAATGGAGGAATCTCAGTTGTTTTGCAGGGAGATGCACATAGACTCACAAACACAAGTGAGTTGGAGTGAGATTAGAACCCCTTTTTATCTAGTCTTACACACTACAGACTAAACACTACTCACTGCACGCACCACAGCTCACATCTGTTTTATAAATGATTGCAGGCAAACTACTTGTGGAGGACATAAACTAAGCCTGTGTTGAACACTGCATGCATTCTGCAGAGTGAAATTGCTTCTTACTGTCATCTGCATCTAGAAGCCTAGCAGGCAGATAACTATATTTTTATCCTCGCTATGTGGCAACAGTAGCCATTTTGGTCATATGTGGCTGTTTGTATTTGGATGACTAAGCCTGTGGGCAAAAACAATTTGCCTTGTCAATGTGTGAGTAGACAACATTATACATTACACTACCTGTTCACTTGTTGGTGTATGTGTGGTGACATCCAGTAGGCATAGGTGGCTGTAAGTAAGTGCATTAACTACTGATGAGCCCTGACTTTTGGTCCTTTGAACAACATTATATATGTGTCACAGTGCAGTTTTACGCAAAATTATCAGGGTATGTAGGGCAATACAGACATACACACATATAAACATATCTATTTATGTATATAACGGGGGCATATATATAAATGGAGGTGTGTGTGTGTATGATATATATATATATATATATATATATATATATATATATATATATATATATATATATATATATATATATAGATGTGTGTGTGTGTGTGTGTGTGTGTGTGTTATTGTTATGTAGATATAAGGGGAGAAACAGAGATGTATGTCTGTATAGTTATATATCTATATCTAGATAGTGAGAGACAGATATATATATATATATATATATATATATATATATATATACACATGTATATATATATATACATGTATATATATATATATATATATATATATATATATATATATATACATATATGTATGTATCTATAGCCATATCTATATATTAAAAGTCATTGTGCTTGAAGAAACAGAATTGCACCCTGCTTAACTAAGTGTATGAGCATGTCCCGTGGGATATTCACTAGTTATAAACTGAATCCAGCCCACACCTATCTGTCTTCCAGTCCAGGATTTTGTGTGCGAAACAAAATGACATCTGTGCCTGTTTCTGCACTGCTGCACTTCACTCAAATTGCCTAATAATTTCTAAAGTTATCTGATGTGATTATGTGACAGAGGTTAATAAAATTACAGCACGTACAGACTGACAGTCTATAAAACATAACTTATTAATACCTTACTTTCAAAAAAAAGTGGATAAGTCTAGATTAGAACCATGAATGCTATCACACATGCTAATTGCCCCAGTCCTTTGAACCACACAAGCTTCTTGATAGACAGCAGTCATTCATCACATAGTCACCTGCATAAATATGTACATTGTTATTCCTGCATTACCTAATACATACATTGTAAGATCAATTTCTTTGTTACTGTCCTGAGACTGACTGAAATGCTCATATACCATTGATGAGCTACTGTTACAGCAGTTACAAGGGAACACTGCTGTGTTGTGGTGGGGGAGCAACACCACATGTTCTGCTAGGATACACAAAAGTCTGACTATGATTTAACCCCACTGTCTAACATCTCCCTTGACTGATGTACCATGAATCTGTTGCAGTAGGATTGCATGAATATTCCATCCATGAGGCCTAGTGAATAGAAATGGAAACATTATAGTGGAATAGGTATCTGACTAACCCACTATAATTATTTGCATAATATACCAAGTCCAAACATACAATGACATATCATAATAACCCTTATGATTACTGTGTAGGTTACGGACTTACCTTGCAAATGCAGCAGTTGACACAACTGTAGTTAAGGGCTGCCTCTGTCTGATGCAACCAGTGCACAGCTAATACATGGATAGGTAAAGGATGTGTGAGTTGCCTGGCATCAATTTTAATATGTGTATGTGAGTAGGAGTAATGTGTCAGTCTCTAGGTCACTAGATTGTCAGTGAATGTGCTATGTATTGTCTTTTAGCCAAAACCAGAGCATACTGAGCATGCCTACATCTGCCTACAAAAACATCAGCAGGGGGTTCTTCCTCTGAGTTCTCCCATGACTCTGGCTGTGATGACCTAGGCACTGGTGGTGGACTGTGTATCCCTTCCCTTTGCTAATCCTGCTACAGCTGTTTCCACATGATCAGATTGTGTAGCATAGCTAGCATAGCACATACTGTGAATATGTGTGCACATGTGGCTGGAGAATATATCTAGGCACCAGAACCGTGACTTCAGAAGCCCAAACACATGCGCTATGATGTTCCTAGTTTGTGCGTGTGCATCATTATGGCATTCTTCTGTGTGTGTATGTGTGCATTTCTGATGGGTATCATTATCTACAGTTCCAGGGCATGGCCAGCATCCTCCAGTAAATGGCCCTGTGGGATGTCTCCCCCTAGCAAACATCTGGTACAGCTGTGATGTGTGCCAGATATGAAAGTCTTGAAAAGTGACAGGGTTGCCAGCACACAACTTCAGGATAATCCCCTGGCCATTGTACATGACCTGGCAGTAGATGGAGTGGTACCCCTTGTGGTTAACATACATTGTACCTTACACACCAGGTGGTGCCTTAATGTGTAAATTAGTGCAATCTATGGCACCCAGTACTTTAGTGCAGTGTATTACATGGTAGAAGTGTTACATATTGCTGGCCCTCACCTCAAGAGAGAGGGGAAATGATATGTGCTCACTGGCATGTGGGAGCATAGTATCCAAGGACTGGTGGAGTATCCTGGATGCAGATGCCTGAGACACCCTCATCATGTACGCAGTTACTCTCTGAAAAGTACCTGTAGCTAGTATCCTAAGGGCGACACATACTTTTGTTTCCACTGGCATGGGTTCCCCTCTGTTAGCTCTGGCTCTGAGTTGAGGGTGGGAGACTGAATGAGTTCTTGTAATATGCCCCTGTCCATCCTGCAACGCTCTACAATTTCCTGTTCATGTAGCTCTTCATAAACAAGCTATACAGTAGAAGGAGGAAACTAGTACAGAAAAGAGTAAAATCCCAAGAAGAGGAGTCATCCCTGATCAGTATCAGCAAGAAACTACGATCCCCTCATAAAGTCATCCACGGCAAGCTTTGCAAGAAAAATTGCCAAGGACTCCAAAGATAACCACAAGGCATTCTTTAGCTTTGTCAAAAATCTAAGTGGTAATGCTCAGATCTGCTTGGAGTTAGTGCAGAATGGCACAAAATACACTGAACTGACCGATATCGCCAACATCAAGGCAGACAGGTTCAGCGCAAATGTCACCCCCCTCTCACCCCCAAAAGAGCCCATAACCATACCAGAAGAATGCAGAGTACCTGAAATCACAGACACTCAGGTTAAAACAGCCCTCTCCAAACCAAAAACACAGCATCAATGGGACTGGACGGTGTCCCAGGCTGTGTCCTACATGAGCTTAAAGACAAACTAACCCCTCACCTAAACACACTGTTCAAACTCAGCCTCTCCACAGGCCACATAGCCATAGAGTGGTGCACAGCAACGGTTATTATGCTCCACAAAGGTGGAACCACAGCAGACCCCAGGAACTATCACCCTATATGCCTGTCTAGCTTGTTCTGCAAGGCTATGGATTGCATCATCATGGAGCTCATTAACAGAGACATTGGGAACCTCCAAACATTGGACCCTAACCAGTTTGACTTTGTTAAGGGCAGATCATGCCTCTTAAACCTGGTGGACTTCTTTGAGACAGTTACCAAGGCTATAGACGAGGGAAAAGTGGTACATACAACCTACCTAGACCTTGCTAAGGCCTTCAACACCATTCCCCATTCTGGTATTATAGACAAGCTCACCAGGCTGAACATAAAACCCTATTTCACAAGATGGGTTGCCAACTGGCTCAAGGACAGAACCCACATGGTGAGGGTTGTGGGAGCTAGGTCTGACTCTAAACCGGTTACAAGTGGTGTTCCCCAGGGCTCAGTCCTAGTACCCCTCCTCTTCAGCATATACTTTTCAGAGATACAGGCAAGCACAGGAGGACTATGGCTGACCAAGTTCAAAGACGACTGCAAACTAGGGGCTATAATTGACTCTCCGGCTGACACAGACATCCTCCAAAAGGGCCTCACTCAGATGGATACCTGATGTCAAAATCATGGCCTCAAGCTAAATGGCAAAAAGTGCATAGTCATCCCCTTTGGAAAAAACAAAGTACCCACAAACTACCACATAGGTGGTAGCCCCCTAAATACGTAAGACGTAATAAGGGATCTGGAGACCCAAGTAGATAGTAATCTCATCTTTAATAATCACCTTGCCAAAGTGGTTAGAAAATCCTTCTACGTGGTCCACCTAATCACAAAAGGGTTCGCATCCAGATCAAAAGAGGTCATTGTGCCCCTCTACTCATCACTCATCAGACCTATCTTAGAGTATAACACCCCATTTGGGATGTACCTTACAAGACACTTGCAACAGCTGAAAAGATCACAGAAGTACTTCACCAAGAGGATCAATGGCCTCAAACAGATGCCCTATGCAACTCGACTGAAGAAACTACAGTTGCACTCGGTTCCATACCACCTACTCAGAGGTGATCTCTGCCTGACATACAAGGCCATGTCCAACCCAGAATTGGTGGACATGCTCCACCTAAAGAAAACTTTATCCCCTCAAGCCACATGCTCTAGGGGATCTAAACCTCACCACAACAATAAATAGGATGTGCTGGAGGGATAGATTCCTGTCCCAGGAGACTTCCCATGCTTTGGAACAAGATCCCAATCTACATTAGGCAGAGCTCCTCACTAACACTCTTCAAAAGAAATCTTGACGAGTGGATGGGAAACAGAAAGTTTACCTCAGGGATCACTTCAGTGGCTCTGCTGGACAGAGGCACAGGGAACTAATCTAAGGGGGTGGCAAAAGCCAACACATTCTGGCTAGGCTTATAAATGCCTTCGGGCAGATAGCTTAGTACCCACTTATGAACCTATGAACCTATGGAAGGTTACCCTGGGCCTGAACACTCTTCTCCTTTTTGTCCTAGACCTGTTGTCAGCCACACCAGTAGCCTTGGCATCAGCATTTAGCACATACAGATGTAGTATAGCTGCAGCAGCCCCTAGCATTATTTCCATTAAAATTCCCACGTCTGTACTCCAATGGTCCAGAGAATTGGGGAAATCAGAATGTAGGGTGTATGCATACTTTATACAGGTCTGCTGTAGGTCCACCATGTGTGATTGGCTAATTAAGATGCAGTTCACCTGCCTAGACTGTAATCAGCTTGATTTAAATGCCCTGCTTTAGTGCACGATGTAGCACTATGCACCATGCCATGCAGCATAGCTTATACACAATAGTAAATATTCATTGAATATGTCCACTTTACATTGATTGCTGCCTACGTCATCACTGTCACATATGTAGTGTGCTCGCTTGAACATGTTAAGCTATGCACTACGCAGCATAGCTTATGCAGCAGTCCAAATTATTAAGTGAATATATATAGTTTTAATCACTTGCTGCCTATGTCATCACTGTGACATGTGTGGTCTGTCTGCATGAACATGATCAGCTCTACAACACATCGCACAAGCACAACCACCAGGAAATAAAATGTCCTAATGGTAACAGGACACGCACCCACAGATGTCATCCACATCCCATGGAAATATCAACATGCTGTAGGAGCCTACACTAAGGGGATATGTGAATACGCTTACTTCTTTTTGCTATTCAAGAAATCTACCTCATTTGCATACATATCCATGCTCACAGCCTGGAAACTACATGGCTTGTATGAGGTGGGTAACCGCATCAATGCACCATTGAACAGAACCGATGCAAGGCCCTATAATACATTTGTGAAAAATAGTCTAAAATATTTTTCCCTCTTTTTTTTAAAGCATATTTGCACACTGTGCAATATAGCTCAAACATGCTGAGATTATTAAAAAAAATATTATTAATTTAACTTATTCCCTTCCTCTTTCTGATATCCACAGTGTTACTTTTGCATATATCTGTATGTGGTATAACATTTTCAGGGGAGGCATGTCCATATTTGTGGAGTTCTACATCCCCTTCTGTCTGTGTAGACTCCTGTATGTGGAAAATTTCCACATAATCTACGGACACTGACATAGAGTCTACTTGGATGCCTTTCTGCTTGTTGGATTGCTCTGCCTGCCTCATTTGCATAAGATTCACTTGCTTATGAGGTAATTTGCGTTCCATGGAATTTTCCCTGTATTTACACGTGTGTGTCACTAAGCAGCACTTACTGAATCTAAAAATGTTAGTGTTCATGTACACATAGTGGTACAAAGCATACACAAAAAAAAACTGGGTAGGCTTTACCGAATTCCCACTTCAACATTTTCTATAATGCTTTGTGGCTCATGTTTCCAGATCTTAGCAACTGCTTCAGAATTATAATGTTTGCACAATCTCCAGTGTAACAGTCTTGCCACATTATTATGTCCTTCATAATACACCCAGAAACAAAATGTGCAACTGTTTCCAATTCTGTTTTACATGTTCAATGGACTTTGTAAGCCAACATGTATGTAGTCCACTATACTGGGCCGTGAATATTAACCTTTGATCTTTTGATTTAAATCCACTTGTCCTTAACCATTCTTGCATTAAATCATGAGTGCACAGTGGTGCAGCAGATAGTGTTGTCACCTCACAGTAAGTGGTTCCCTAGTTCAAGCTCCATTAGGGTGCCTTCTGTGTAGTGTGTGCATGTCCTCACTGTGTTTGTTTGGGTATCCTGCAGGTGGTCTGCTTTCCTTCCACATTCCAAAGACATGCAGTTGGTGAATTGGGCACTCTAAATTGGCCATAGGTGCAAATGTGTGGTGTGGGTGAATTACTGTGGCAGAGCTAGCTACCCAGCAGTGTAAACCTAACCTCTAGATTATCGTCACTGCTGAAGTGACACCCCGACCCCATGTGCAAAAATGGGAAAAGGGGTTGTGGATGGATGAGGTTTTTCCAGGAGTTGTCTTATCTTGCAACTATATTTATGTATTTTCCACATTTATTGCCTTGTCATCTGATCCTTTACCTTATATTCTTTCTTTATTTTGTTTTTTTTTTTTTTGGAAAATCCAGTTGCTGCATGGTTTTTATCTACATCTGGTTTGATTTCCATTCCCATTTGTCACCTATATACTTCTGCTAAACTAAGAAGGGAAGTCATCTTAGATTTGTTCTTCTCATGTTTTATAACTTTCTCTGTGTTTGGATCTTGTGAGGTCAGCAAATATGTATGCAGTTCTTTGACTGCAGATCTACAAATTAATCCGTTTCAAGGAGGCCCCTACCTCCTTCACAACAATGAATATATAATTTTGATATACACTGATTTGTATAATCATTTAATAAGCATAAACCATTTTTCTTGTTTCCCTGCCCATCTGATCCAGTACCTTTTGGGGACAGTCAATCACCCCAAATCTGTAAATTAGAACAGGAAGAGCAAATTGGTTTGTAGCTTGGACTTTGTTCCTAGATGTCACAGCTGATTTCAATATTAATTTTAGTCTTCTAAAATATTCCTTACTGAGCTTTATTCACATTTGTTCATGTTTTATTGTTGATCCTTCATCAATTCCCAAATATTTATATACTCCCTCTTTCTCAATTTCTTTTATATCACATCCCTGTTTGAGACTGATATTTTAGAGGTACTGCAGCTTTCCTGTTTTAAAGGTCGCTTTTGCATATTCATCAAGACCAAATGACATTCTTATATCATCTGAGAAAGTTTTGACCGCTTACAGTTGTGCTTTCAGTTCTTAATCTGATATACAGTTTTAAATAATCCACAAAGAGAAGATGGTAAGTCATTAGACTTTGTGGTTTTCTGGTAGCCAAATTATAGCCATAACCTGAGGACAGAACATTAATATCTGCTGGATTCCTGATGGACAGACTATTGCAGTTGGGAACAAGGATGATGTGGTAACCTTAAATGATGCAAAAACCTATCGATCCCATGCAGATGCGCAGTTCAAATTTGAAGTGAATGCAATCTCATGGAACAATGATAACAGCATGTTCTTCCTTATGAATGGCAACGGTTGCATCAATATTCTCAGGTAGAGCCACATTCCTTCACATTTAACAGCTCCTTGTAAGCATGCCTCTCAACTATCCAGATTATTGCCTTATATTCTGGGTCTGTTCCTCATACGATTTCTGTTTTTCTGGCAAATCATTGTAAACTGAAGTCCATAAATAATATACATTTGAGTTTATAGACTTCATATCCTTCAGAAAATGCATACAAACACAAATACTATACACAAATACTAAAGGTGTACCAACACCTTTGCCCAACGGTTCTTGGAATTCATAAATTCCAATGCCCTGGAACAACTAATCCATAGTCCCACCAGGGGCTTCAATATCCTAGACCTGGTAATTACCAACATGGGAAATCGATGCTCCACACCTATTGCAACCCCCTTGTTGGTCAGGTCAGACAATAAGCTAATCACCCTTAACATCCACATCCCACCACCAATCCCTAGTAAGGAAACCTCCATAAAAAACTTCTCGAAAGCCAACTTCCTGCTACTCAAGTCAGAAGTGACAAACCTCATGACAGCCATGCAGATGAGAACTGAAAGTTCGACTGCTGAGTTCTACACTAAGGCACTGTATGATCACATCCACTCATGCATGAATCATGCCAGCCCAAATAGAGCCAAGATGCTCTCCTGCAAAAAAAGGAAGCCAATCTGGTGGTCCCCTGCAATAAACAAACTTTACAACAAAAGGAAGAAACTGTTGCAGAAAAGAGGAAAATCCCACAATGCAAAAAAATTCCTTACCAGCCTCAGTAAGAAGCTGAGATCCCTCGTAAAATCCTCCAAAGCTAGTTACGAAAATAAAATTGCCAAAGATTCCAAAGACAATCACAAGGCATTCTATAACTATGTCAATAATCTAAATGGCAATGCTCAGATCTGCTCTGAGCTACAACAGAATGGCATTAAATATACTGATCCCAAGGATATTGCTAATATCCTGGCAGATCGATTCAGTGCCAACTTCACCCCCCTCTCACCCCCTAAATGGCCCATCTCAATACTGGAAGATTGCCAAATTCTGGTAATAGCGGCCACACAGGTAAAAAACGCACTCTCCAAAGCTAAGAATACAGCATCCATGGGACCAGATGACATCCCGGGCTGTGTACTACATGAACTACAAAATGAACTGGCACCTCACCTAAGTGTCATGTTTAATCATACCCTCACCTCAGGCTTCATGCCCACTGAGTGGTGCACAGCTACAATTATCCCACTCCACAAGGGGGGATCCACCTTGGATCCCAGGAATTGTTGCCCAATCAGTCTGTCGAGCCTGATCTGCAAGGCCATGGAACATATTATCATGGAACTTATAAACAAAGATATTGGTAACCTTCAAACACTGGACCGCACCCAGTTTGGGTTTGTGAAGGGCCAATCTTGTCTCTTGAACCTGATTGACATCATCAAATTAGTCTCCAGAGCTGTGGATGAGGGTACGGCTGTCCACACAGCCTATCTGGACCTCACCAAGGCCTTTGACACCATCCCCCACTCTGGAATCATAGATAAACTTACTAAGCTGGGCATTAATGCCTACATTACTCGATGGGTTGCCAATTGGCTTACTGACAGAACCCACAATGTAAAAGTGGCTGACTCCAAATCCAGCTCCAGACAAGTGACAAGTGGAGTACCTCAGAGTTCCATCCTGGGACCGCTCTTGTTTGGCATCTACTTCTCTGAAGTACAGGCCAACACTAAGGGACTCTGGCTAACAAATTTCACAGATGACTGCAAACTGGGAGCCATTATTGAATCCCCAAATGATGTGGATACTCTACAAAAGGGCCTTACAGAAACAGATGCTTGGTGCCAGAGCCATGGGCTCAATCTCAATGCCAAGAAATGTATAGTTATCCCCTTTGGGAAAAAAACATGTACCTATGAATTACTACATAGGTGGCAGTGCACTAAACACTGAAAGTGTGATAAGAGACTTAGGGACACAAGTGGACAGTGGTCTCACCTTCAATAACCACATCGCCACAACAGTCAGGAAATCCTTCTATGTGGCACACCTCATCACTAAGGGCTTTTCATCCAGAAAAAAGGAGGTCATTGTCCCACTGTACTCATCCCATATTAGATCCATTATAGAATACAACTCCCCATTTGGTATGTAGCTCTCAAGACATCTGCAACAACTGGAAAGGCCATAGAAATGCCTCACTAAAAGAATCACAGTCCTAAAGCAGATGCCCTATGCTGACCAACTTAAAAAAACTCCAGCTATACTCTGTCACATATCGTCTACTTAGAGGTGATCTCTGCTTAACATACAAAGCCATGTCAAACCCAGAGCAGTTGGACATGCTACGCTTAAAGAAATCCCAATCCCTCAGAGTCACACGCTCCAGGGATCTAAACCTTATCATCACAATAAACAAAACATGCTGGAGGGATAGGTTCCTGACCCAGAGACTCCCCAGACTCTGGAATAGACTGCCCATACATGTCAAGCAGAGCTCCTCCTTGGTCCTCTTCAAAAGGAACCTTGACGATTGGATGGGAGAAAGGAAATTCACCCCAGGTATCACGTCAGTCGCCCTGCTAAACAAAGGTCCAGGGAAGTAAATAGTGTGGAAAGAAATAGTCAGGGAATTGTTATGGCTAGGCTTGTATAGGCTCTAGGGCCGATAGCCTAGTACCAACCTATGAACCTATGAACCTATGAACTATTATTCTTGTAACTTTTAAGTTTATAAGAGCAGTTTTAAAAATCTGTCCCTGTTTTTGGGTTTTGTTCTCCCCCATTATTTTAAGCTTTGTCCAGATTTCTTTTGTTAAGATGTTGAGATGTATGCATGTAAGCAGATAAAAATGGAACTTGTTTTTGAAAACAACATTATGTAAATCTATAGTTATTCAGTAATGTATGTGGATTTAACTTTAGAGTTTAAACTAGCTGTCTTTTTTCTCACTGTGCCTGTGTAAAGATTTACCTGTCACGTTGTCAGAAGTGGGATCTGTATGAAAGGAATGTAGCCAGATAGGGGGAATGCTGCAGGTTTATTTCACTGCATTTCCCCAAAATATGCATTTAGAATATGTGGTAAATAAATAGAATTGACAAGGGATAGTACTAGAAAAAACTAAAACTTTGAGTGTGAGTACGTGTACTGCATTGCAGAGGGAGAATTATAAAATCTTTCTCTATTGTGCATAGAGTTAAAATAATTTTCAGTGTCCATTACACTGGTACATGGTTATTAGTTTGCATGGTCATAACAAAATCCACATTTGAAAAACAGTCACATAAGCAAATATTGGCTTTTCATCCAGAAAAAAGGAGGTCATTGTCCTACTGTACTCATCCCTTATTAGATCCATTATAGAATACAACTCCCCATTTGGTATGTACCTCTCAAGATATCTGCAACAACTGGAAAGGCCATAGAGATGAATCACTAAAAGAATCACAGTCCTAAAGCAGATGCCCTATGCTGACCGACTTAAAAAACTCCAGCTATACTCTGTCACATATCGTTTACTCAGAGGCGATCTCTGCTTAACATACAAAGCCATGTCAAACCCAGAACTGTTGGACATGCTACACTTAAAGAAACTCCAATCCCTCAGAGTCACATGCTCCAGGGATCTAAACCTTAGCATCACAATAAACAAAACATGCTGGAGGGATAGGTTCCTGACCAAAAGACTCCCCAGACTCTGGAATAGACTGCCCATACATGTCAAGCAGAGCTCCTCCTTGGTCCTCTTCAAAAGGAACCGTGACGATTGCATGGGAGAAAGAAAATTCACCCCAGGGATCATGTCAGTCGCCCTGCTAAACAAGTGTCCAGGGAAGTAAATAGTGTGGGAAGAAATAGCCAGGGAATTGTTATGGCTAGGTTTGTATAGGCTCTAGGGCCGATAGCCTAGTACCAACCTATGAACCTATGAACCTATGAACTATTATTCTTGCAACTTTTTAAGTTTATAACAGCAGTTTTAAAAATCTGTCCCTGTTTTTGGGTTTTATTCTCCCCCATTATTTTAGGCTTTGTCCAGATTTCTTTTGTTAAGATGTTGAGATGTATGCATGTAAGCAGATAAAAATGGAACTTGTTTTTGAAAACAACATTATGTAAATCTATAGTTATTCAGTAATGTATGTGGATTTGACTTTTGAGTTTAAACTACCTGTCTTTGTTCTCACTGTGCCTGTTTAAAGATTTACCTGTCAAGTTGTCAGAAGTGGGATCTGTATGAAAGGAATGTAGCCAGAGAGGGGGAATGCTGCAGGTTTATTTCACTGCATTTCCCCAAAATATGCATTTAGAATATGTGGTAAATAAATGGAAATGACAATAGAAAGTACTAGAAAAAACTAAAACTTTGAGTGGTGAGTATGTGTACTGCATTGCAGAGGGAGAATTATAAAATCTTTCTCTATTGTGCATAGAGTTAAAATAATTTTCAGTGTCCATTACACTGGTACATGGTTATTAGTTTGCATGGTCATAACAAAATCCACATTTGAAAAACAGTCACATAAGCAAATATTTTTCAGTTTTCATCCCATGCTATAAATGACTTTATAATGTGAATGTGATATTTATTGTTTTAAAATACCTGCAGTCCTGTTCATTATGTCCATCTGTTCTAACTAATGTGTCTTTGAGATGCTTGTTGAATCCGATTCTGCATGTTGGGCACTTTTTTGGTAGTTGAGTCTTTGACTTTTGAGGCATGTGCACCAATATTCTTCACAATGCCCTCCAGTTTGTTGGTGTCCGGGGCTTCTTTGTTGGTTCCAGTTATGTCTACTTAAAGATGGAGGAACACATTGCAAAGCAAGAGGTCCTTGGCTTGACTTTAATGGACTTTGGGTTAACCTTTGAAGTTGTAAATATGATGACTGCCCCCCCCCCCACACACACACCCCAGCTAAGCTTTTGCAAGGCTACAATGGATTCTGCTCCTTCCTCTGACACCTTTCTTATTGTGTCTCAGCCTGTTAATCTGAACCCATAGGCAGAGCATTGCTGATAACCACAAAACGGGTACCTTGGTGTGGAGGAGTCTTAGTAGTTGGAGCCCATCCCACAACATTTCAAAAAAGAGACTTTGCAAAAGGAGGCACAGTGACTCTGCTACTGAGTCACTCAGTCACTAATTTAGGTGATTGAGAGGACTCTCCCAAGTTCCCTTCTAAAGATGCCATTTTTGGCAAGATCCTAGAATTGATGTGACAGTGGGGATCATGGCCTACAGATCTACCCTCTCAGGATGAAGTGTTGTTTGAAGCCTATCACTCTGCACCCTGCACCTGCCTGGGTGATCTCTCCTGTTGTGACTGACTTGTGAATATGTTTGCCAGGAGGGCATGTCAGAAACTGTAATCCTCTGAGGTCACCCAACATTTTCAGTCCAGCCAAGGATAAAGACATTTTTAGTCCAAGGGTCCTCTGGCAGATTAATATATGACAAAAGGCCAAATCCAAAAGGAAACCATATACTGAAAAATTGTTTAATAAAACAAGAATAAGTACAAAAAACAATGCTCTTCTCTAGCGCTTCGGCAGTAAATGCCTTCTAGGAGTACAACATCAAGTGAAATTAGTGCAAATATATATACTCATCAACTAATTACCATTAATTAATTAATTAATTAAGCTATTACATAGCCAAACTATTATCTTAAAATAAGCCCATTATAATACATTAAAATAGAAATTCACAAAAAAAAAAGAGACTAAATCAAAAGTTTCCATGTACATTCGGCATTAAGTCCATTAGAGCTTAGGGTACCATATTTAAAATATAGATACTTTCTTTATAGAAAGGCCTGTTCTTATTGTCAACATCAGTGTGACGCCCATGCCCTAGCCCAGCAATCAAGGAGCCTCAATCCTCACCACTAACACCAGAGAAGGCATCTCATATATGATGAAAGGATAACAAATATACACAGTAAAGTGCAATTTCCCTTAAGAGCACACAAGAGGTCACAGTCAGTCTGGGGCTGGTCAATCCCTTGCTCCCCAGGTCTCCAATAAGACTCTCCACTGGCACAGCTATAGGGTCCAGATCTCAGCCTAGCTGGGCAAGCTAAAATCTCCAGCACCCTCTCTGTCCAACCAGTGCTTCATGTTCCTGCCCAAGTAGTTGACATGCACACACTTTGAGATAAAGGTATACACAATCACACAGACACTTCTGGGGAAGGCTGACACAGGTTCTCCTGCTGTGCTTCTTTTTCTAGAATATGGTAGTACCACTTGCCACCATCCAGCTAATATTTATCAGCTACTCAAAGGCCCTTAAAAGGGTGTCCAATTATTACTGTGCAATATTATTATCCAATTGATAGTATAGCCCAGGGTTAAAGCTGTAGGAGTGGCTATGTACAATTTTACCAAAGACATACATGTACTCTAAAGAGCTTAAATTATCTCTACACAAAACCAGCCACAGTTAAAAGGTTTTAAAATATTTAATAATAAATAATTAAAACAAGACAATACTTTCTTCTACACAGTCAGTGCTAGTCAAGAGAGTTTAGAGATCACACAGAAATACTTAAAATAATTCAGTAGTATGTTCTAACATCACAGAAAAACACTTAGTCTAATCTTTATAGTCCTAGCTATTTCTAGAAGAAAACACACTTCTAAAATAATTTACTTAGAGCATAAGGCAGTGCTATGAGTTGGATAGTCAGACAAAAATGCTTAATAATCTCTGGTTCTCACTGTTTAAATTGAAACTCCAGTTCTGCTAAACATTACATCATCTTTTACACCTTCTTGGTGTACCCAGGCTGACAGAAACTGCATTTACATTATTTTACACTTAGAGCAATAAAGGACATTCCACATGTAAATTCTGGTCATTAACTTTAGCCTTAAAACAATAGGCAAGAAGCCTCCATCTAGCCGGACTGGAGCCGACTTGTAAAACATCAAAGGCAGTGATGAAATAATTTTAATTTCAAAGGACCAACGAAAAATGCTTGACTTAACTTTCTTTACAGCAAATAGCAATTTTGCCACATTGTTTTAAGTTCAACATTCATATTTACAAATGATAGAATTATCTGCACAATTCTATCTGGCTAGCCTGGCAGCCTTCACCCATCTCTACCAGTCTTCACAATCAGTATCACCAGCATAATAGATAATTTGTTCTAAAATGCTTGCTTTTAGATGCTCAAAGTTACTATTATGGAATGCTTTAAAATGCATAGCAATTGGACTTTGAATCTTTTCATGCAAAATCTGAGGGTAATGCTACTCAATGCTAGAAGTCTAAACCTCAAAATGCACTCACTTGAGGTACTCCTTAAAATGGAGAACATCGACATCTGTGCAGTGACAGAGACCTGATTCAAGTCTCCAGAGAGCACCCCTGCATTACCAGACTATAATTCATACCACACTGTTAAATAAAATAAGATTTCAATACATAGGAGGTTCAGGTTAAAAAGTTTACTAGTGTACACCAGGAGGCAAAAAACATACAAGTACAGAATTTTGTCTGACATGAAACAGGAAGCACACAATTTTATATAGGTTTAACATTTAAGCTATGCCCACCTTACTGACGTGATATGTCACAGGGCATTTACATCACTTTAGCTTACAGTCCTCTATTCATAAAGCTGTTGATGCTGTATATTAAAAAAAAAACTTTTCCTCTAGATACAATATGGCCTTGCTATCCAGCTGGTCAGACATAATGTCTTTCTGTAAAGTTACTTCTTCAAGGTTTCATATCAGTTTGAATACAATAGCAGCTTCAGTCTTTTAATACACGTCTTTGTTCACTGTTACACTTTCTCACACAGCTGTGTGCTATCTCAGTAACACATATACAAGGCCAAATCATTCCAACAGGAAAGAGCAGAAGATTTCATTATTTCACACATTTAATTTCCTGACCCAGAAGATAATCACTTGTGAAAAGCATAAACATAAAAACTTGCTAAGCTAGCATTCTGCCAGGGTCAAAGATCAGCTTTGCTTCAAGCCACACTGCAGTTTCAAAACTACTTACATTTACACATGAATTAATCCTTACTATTATATGATTAATAGAATAAAATGCATTATATACTACTTTGCTTTTAAACTAGCATTTCTCATATATTCAAGTACACATTTTTCTAACATTTCCCCCCCTATTAATACTTTTTATTCTATTTTGAAGTATGCATAGTGTCATTTCATCTCCTAGCCTTTTCCACTTAGGATTTTCAGCTAGGTGAGTCATTCAATCTATACTTCCGGAAAAAATGTCATCTGAGATCAATCTTTCAATCTCAATATCTTGGTACAAAGTTTCAGTAACAGATACATCAATAAAATCTTTGATTAATCTTTTCATGCAGGGAATTCCACTGCAAACACATGCTCCTATTAGGAGTATACCCACACAAATGGCAATCAGAATATTCATTAGGATGGAACTCCACCCCCCCAAATAGATTCTGGAAAAAGTCCATCAGTGGGTTTGGGCCTGGTTCAGTCTTGGGTGATACTTGCTGAATTACCTCTAGGTGGTTATTGATCTCATGACGATTGTCAGGAATATAAGCACAGCATTCTTCTTTGATAAGTGGGCACGTACCACCTCTCGCCGCTAGGGTGAAGTCAGGAGCCATTCGATTTTGTAGCACAACAGTTCTCATTGCATTCAGTTCATCAGTCACCAGTTCTAGGGCAGAAAAAGTTGCATTACTCATTACTTCAAGAAGTTTCGACAACTTCAGCAGCTCCCAGATCGATTTGACTGCTCCATAGGCTGGGAATATTCCTGCCCAAGATATAACACTGTCACTCAAGTCCATATGAGTCAATTCGCTTTTGTCTTTTACTGAATTGTGGTCTTTCCAGCCAGCTTCGATCTTTCCAACTGGATTCACAGGTTTTTCAACTGGACCTTCAGGTTTTCGGGCTGCTTCTCTCATGTTTTGTATCTTACCCAAAGGTAATTCTGCAGTATGTCTTATTGCCGGAACCAAATAACCCAAAAAACAACTGCCGGACCAATTCTCAAGTAACCATTTATATGCCTTTTTCCCACAAATAAAATAACAGTTTTCTACTTTAGTACTAATATGCATCAGCCCTGCATGAAACATTTTCTGATCTATAACTGACAATTGTTTAAACAAAACTGGATTTTTGCAAATGTCATTCATAGTTGTTTTCAATGAGTTCAAATACGAGTCATAATTAGTATTGCAAAAAGTATTGCCATTACCATTCTTAATATAACATCGGTAAGATATGGTTATATTACAATTGCTCCAGCCCACCTGGAGAGTGTCATTTTTATAAAAACATACAACTTCTTTTTGTGTGACAGGTAAAAATAAAGCTATTTTGTCCTGTGATCTCACAGTTCCTGTATCGAAAAGTAAATTCTCCCAAGTCTCATTTATCCCCAAAGGGACAGTGGACATTATCAGTCCTCCATATGCTGTTGGTATAGCTGTACAAACCCAGCAATTTGAAATGTTCATAGTCTCTGCATATACACGTTTCATGGCTAGGTATGTGGTAAAATTTGGATGCCAGTCTATAGACGTTTCATCACGCCTTACCACTTTCACTTGTGTGGTTGTGTGTAGGATAAACCACAACAAGAGGAAAATTGTCACAATTACAGTCAATAAATCTACACTCAACAAAATGATTATGCAACATCTCTGGGGTTGATCTAAATTTCTATTCACTTTGTTTTTGGCCATTTCGGTCTGGTTGTGTATCAGTCACAAAGTTTTTATCAAGTTAAAAGTTCTTTACCAGTTTACAATGCGTCAAATTAACTCATGACGTCCTCTAACTGCAGTAGGCATTGCCAACAGAACCTGGTATGGTCCCTCCCACTTTGGACTCGCCCAATTCTTCCTTTTTGTCACTTTCAGCCAAACCCACGACCCTGGGGCCAAGACTGCTTCCACCAGTCTGGTCTGTTCCTTATCTGAAAAAGAGTTAAACTGCAAAACAGATTTATTTGTTAACAGTTTCCTCATATAACTAGCTAATAAACTATCAGCCTCTTGCTCTGCAGGCATGAGAGCCTTCCACTGAGGCACATAATATGCTCTCCCAAAAACCATTTCAAAGGGAATCAAACCCTTTACATTTGGAACCGTTCTCATACTCAGCAGTGCTAAAGGCAGACAGTATATCCAATTCTTTTGGGTCTCCTCTACTAGCTTCCTAAGTTTACTTTTTAGGGTACCATTGTACCTTTCCACCAGTCCTGCTGACTGTGGGTGGTAGGCACAATGGTTCTTTAAGGAGATACCAAAAAATCTCCCAAGTTGGTGGATTGTCTGGTTTACAAAATGTGTGCCGTTGTCACTATAAATCCTTTCCGGAATGCCAAATCTAGGGATTACTTCTTTTATCAGGGCTTTCGCCACTGTTGCTGCATCTGGGTTTTTGGCTGGAAAAGCTTCTACCCATTTAGAAAACATGTCTACAATAATTAAACAAAACTTTTTCCCTTCACATTTATTCAATTCTATGAAATCCATACAAATAGTATGGAACGGGTATGGTGGTATAGGAAAACTTCCTTGCTTGGTTTTAAATGCTCCTTGTGCATGGTGCTTGTTACAAGTATGACAAGCTGCACAAAATTTTTTTGTGTAGTTTGTGTATCCATATGTTTGGAATATTCGGTTTACTAGCTGTACCATCCTCCCTGTTGAGACATGGCACTGCCCATGGCTCAACAAAGCTGCATATCTAAATAAATTAGACGGCAATATCGGTTTTCTTTCTTTAGAAATGTACAGTCCATTCTCAAGAATTGCACCTCGTTTTACCCATTTTTGTTTCTCTGCTTTTGTAGTAAGTGTTTGCATTGTTTTTAACATGTCTAAATCTAAAATCTCAGAGGGTTGTAATTCCTCATTTAAAAGTAAAGTTTCTGAGTCTGAGGCTGCTTGCTTTGCAGCTGCATCTGCTTGTGCATTGCCTTTTGAAATCTTATCCTGCTGTTTTGTATGAGCTACACATTTACAAATAGCTACTTTGGTAGGTAACTGAATAGATTCTAATAACTCCAAAATAAATTGCACATGATTAATAGGTTTTCCACTAGATGTTATCATTCCTCTATTTTTCCATTGTTGTGCAAATACATGTACTGTAGAAAAAGCATACTGACTATCAGTATATATGTTCACACACTTGTTTTTTGCTAAAGTACATGCCCTCATCAAAGCTATCAATTCTGCTGCTTGTGCAGATAAGTTGTGTGGTAAGGATTGAGCTTCTAAAATTTCAGTGTCTGTAGCTACTGCATACCCTACCAGATTCTTCCCTGTAGGACCCCTTCTGCATGTGCCGTCCACATAATATGTCACCTCGGCATTATCCAAGGGCATATCTGTGAGATCTTGTCTAGGTAAAGCTAACTGTTCAATTTCCTGCAGGCAGCTGTGTGGTGTGCCATCCACAGGAGTTGGGAGTAGTGTTGATGGATTTAATGTCGTACATCATTCAATTGTCATATGAGGTTGACTCAGCAGAATAGTCATACACGAAAGATGTCTAGCAGGGGAAAGGTATGACACTTTTTCTTGCAGTAAAATTATTGCAACTGCATGAGGCACTCTCAATGTGAGAGGGTGGAATAACACCACTGAGGCCGAAGCCTGTACTGCCATTGCAGTTGCAACTACTGCTTGTACACAGTGAGGCAAAGATCGCGCCACTGGGTCTAACTGTGATGAATAATAGGCTATGGGGCGTTGCTTATCCCCATGTTGTTGTGTCAATACTGACGTCATATATCCTTGCTTACAATCTATGGTCTGAAAAAAATGTTTGTGATAATTTGGAAGTCCTAAAACTAATGAAGAAGCTATCAACTGCTTCAACCTGCAGAAAGCTGTTTCTGCTTCGGGTATCCATTGTAAGATATCTTGTGCTGCCATTGGTGTCTTATATATCAAGTCAGTCAGTGGAGCAGATTCCAAAGCATAATTTGGTATCCAGCTCCGACAAAAATTAGTTGTACCTAAGAAAGACATCATTTCCTTCTTGGTTGCTGGTTTAGGTACTTGCAAAATTGCTGTTTTTCTTTCCTCATCTAGTATTCTACCTTCACTGGATATTACATATCCCAAGTATCTAACTTGTTTTCTCCAAAGTTGTAACTTACTTTTGTTTACTTTGTGTCTTTGTGTTGCTAAAAATTTCAATAATGCTACAGTATCCTCCCTGCACTGTTGCTGGGTGGGGGCTGCTAGCAAGATGTCATCTACGTAAAGTAGAATTTGACTACCTCCAGGTGGGGTAAACCCTGCCAGGTTGCTAGCCATTTCTTGTGCAAATATTGTTGGACTCTCACAATATCCCTGTGGTAGTCGAGTATATGTATACCTTTTACCCTGAAATGTAAATGCAAACTAATATTGACTATCAGGATGTATAGGTATTGAAAAGAAAGCATCGCTAATATCTACCACAGAGAAATATTTCTGTTGCAGTTCTAAATCATTTAACAAGGTATGTGGGTCTGGCGCAGTAGGTGCTCTAGGTATTACTGCATTATTTACAGCTTGTAAATCTTGTACCATCCGCCATTCCCCATTTGCTTTTTTATCAGGAAATAGGGGTGTATTACATGGTGAATCAGGAGATTCTACCAGTACTCCTTCTTTGAGTAATGCTGCTATTATAGGCTTAATTCCTATTTCTGCATCCTTTCTCAAAGGGTATTGTCTTTTCTGTGGTCTAAAAGCTGATTTTGGGGTAATTGTAACTGATCCTGCTGTTCGTATAAGTCCTACATCTGACTTGCCTGTTGACCAAAGAGTTGTTGGAATTTCACATAAGGCCTTTTCTTCTTCTTCTAATAAGAACGCTAATCAGCTGCCCTCACTAGATTGCAAGTGTACAGCTGGATGTGTCTGTGTCAACCAATTCAGTTTTTGTTTTTGTATTCCTTGTTCTGATAGTTCTAAATCAGTCTGTTTCTCCCATCTTGTTACTTTTTCTCCTAAGTCTGCCCATTTGACACTTTTGTTCTTTGTCAAGCTGACATGTGGTAACCAATTTGATCTATACAATGCAAGGAATTCTTGAAGTAACGAACAGCTAACTACACTGTTCCCCTCAGTATCCCAGTACAAAGTACGCAAAACCAATCTAGTTGCACGATTTCTAAACAATTCTTGCTCATACTCTCTATCAGGTCCTGGTGTAGTACAGTAGTATAGAGTACAGTGTACCAAATGCTGTCGATCAGTGTCAAGGGAGGGGGCTTTACTGATGGCTATGTTCATCAGTTCCTCGGTTACTGCCCCTGGACCAGTCGTGACTAGGTCCTGGCTGTACCAGTAAAAAGATTCACCCTCCGATCGCACTACAAAGGTATCCATTTGTCTCTGTGCCTCCATACCTTGTACAGTTGGAACTACTGCTATGCCAGATATCTGCATAAGGTCCCTGCCCAATAGATTTACTGGAAACTTTGCAGAAACAACAATTTTACTTCTCTGGGTCATACCTGAAACAGGGTCAGTTATTGCTATATCATGGGAAAGTGGTTCCCTGTATAGCTGTCCATTTGCGGCTTTTACTAGTATATAATCAGGTGATTCTGAATGTTCTGGTAACTTGGAGGGGTGTATCAAAGTCTGTGATGCTCCTGAGTCACACAGGAATTTGACTTCCCTTCTCTCCACCAGAAGTGTAACTTCTGGTTCCGTATCTGCTAAGTAGAGCTCTAAGCTCAATAATGCTAAGTCCAAAATTTCACTTTCTTCATCCTCCATATCTACTTGCACTTCCTCTACTCCTTCTATCACATTTACATTTGTTTTTTGTTTATTAACTTTTCCTGATGATTTCTGACTTTCACATGATGTATCTTCACTATCATATAGTCAGTCCTCATCTCCCTTATCTTCTGTAATTATCTTTTTGTTTTGCCTACAATCCCTTGCTAGATGTCCCTTTTTCCCACACTTGAAGCATTCACCTCTCTTTTTTCTTTCTTCAGAATCTTCTGATCGTTTGTCAGACTGTTTGTTCCCCTGGGCATTCTTCTTGCCCTTTTTACCTGACTGTAATACAAATACTTCAGCTCCGTCTTCATCAGTGAAGACTTGCACCTTCTTTTTCTGTTTACTATTAAAATGTCTTTCAGCATGTCTAGCGTATTCAAGTAAGGCTTGTAGCCTCCCTGTTCGATGGTCTATCATATGCTTCGTAATGAAGCTACTAATAGGTGCAATGCAACCTTTCAAAAATGCATTTTTTAATTGGTGTTCATACGGGGAATCATTCGTTTGATTCTCAGGAACCGACATACCGCTATGATTATTAAAACATTCTAATAATCTAGCATAGTACCCATCTATTGTCTTATTTTCCTGTTGTATGCATTGATTAATGCAAGTCCAGTCTGCTCTAGGTTTCCATTTCTCAGAGATTCGGTCTGTCAGACCTTTCACTAGTTTGTCTAACTCTGCGTCACTATGTGGGAGTGGTTTAAATTCTGCCTTACGAGGATTCCAGTTGCCACAAATCATGTGCCAATCTGGACCTATAATTTGTCTTACTACTTTTTCTACTTCTTCCCCATTCAAGTGGTAGCTCAATCTCATGCCTTGTAAATCTTCTAAAAATTTTGTAAAATTAACTTTCGGATGGGGGATTCCCTCAGTAGCCTTCCGGATATCTTCCGGTGTCTATGGTCTATATACTAAGAGTGTTGGGTCCTGCCTGAGGATTTGGAACTTCTATAAGTGGGCATAATTCTTCCTCACACTCATCCTGTAGATTTCTCTCTATTTGGTAAGATTCTGTGTCCCTATGTGTTTTACGTGTCCGGGACCTAGTTTCAATAAGATCTCTAACAAATGGTTGTGGTCTTGCTGAAACTTCAGGATAGCAGCGAGCGGACAGCCTGTGTCACTCACATCATCATAAAAGGGTAAGGGAGGGGGGGCAAGGGGGGGAGAGAGAGGGGCTATATTTAAAGTTATTATCCTCTTTGTCTAGAAATAATGTTTTTGAATTTTTCAGCTTCTGCTCTCTACGATTTGCTTCCTCAATCCACCTGTGTGCCTGAGGAATGCCTAATTGGCGTTGCTTTTTTGCCTGACCTTCTGCATCAGATTTAAGCTGTTTAGGGAGTTTAACTAGTGAAGTTTTATCTAGTTTACCATCAAATTCATATTTATTAACCCATTTTGTATAATACCTAACGTTATCATAACATTGTAATTGCATGTATTTTGCGTCTTTGGTTAGGGGTGGATCTCGCAATGTTTTAGTGCACTGATTACCCATGTCAAAGAAAATGTTACGTAACCCTTTTTTATCACGTGATATCAAGTTCTCAGTTCCTGTTCACACTTTATCTAGAATAACTGCCTACCTTATTCTGTTACCCTGATCTATGACCAAATATACAGTACTTCCTTTTGTCCCTGATCTGCAAAACAAATCTTGACAACAATATACTGGAACCTAGTCCCTGATCTAAAACAGAAAAAAGGCAAATTCTTCCTACCTGAGCCTCTGGTATTAAGAAAGTCCAAGTTCCACTTTTCGGCCACAGATCAGAAAGTGGCCAGCCTCTTTACACGACAATTCAGTCGGAGGTCTTTTCACTCAAGAAGAACCATTTTGGTAACTTCTCCTGCGCAGTATTCGACCACCGATACGCTCTGATCTGCGGCATACCAAGGGAATTCCGTCTGCGAAGGACCAAACTGTTAAATAAAATAAGATTTCAATACACAGGAGGTTCAGGTTAAAAAGTTTACTAGTGTACACCAGGAGGCAAAAACATACAAGTACAGAATTTTGTCTGACATGAAACAGGAAGCACACAATTTTATATAGGTTTAACATTTAAGCTATGCCCACCTTACTGACGTGATATGTCACAGGGCATCTACATCACTTTAGCTTACAGTCCTCTATTCATAAAGCTGTTGATGCTGTATATTTAAAAAAAACTTTTCCTCTAGATACAATATGGCCTTGCTATCCAGCTGGTCAGACATAATGTCTTTCTGTAAAGTTACTTCTTCAAGGTTTCATATCAGTTCGAATACAATAGCAGCTTCAGTCTTTTAATACATGTCTTTGTTCTCTGTTACACTTTCTCACACAGCTGCGTGCTATCTCAGTAACACATATACAAGGCCAAATCATTCCAACAGGAAAGAGCAGAAGATTTCATTATTTCACACATTTAATTTCCTGACCCAGCAGATAATCACTTGTGAAAAGCATAAACATTAAAACTTGCTAAGCTAGCATTCTGCCAGGGTCAAAGATCAGCTTTGCTTCAAGCCACACTGCAGTTTCAAAACTACTTACATTTACACATGAATTAATCCTTACTATTATATGATTAATAGAATGAAATGCATTATATACTACTTTGCTTTTAAACTAGCATTTCTCATATATTCAAATACACATTTTTCTAACACACACCTTTCAGCCACCTAACCTGGAGCGAAACACTAAAGGCAAAGGAGTGTCCATATTTATTTAGGATATCCACACCTCCAGGCTACTTCTTCAGCATAATGCATCTGAGATTATCCAGGTACAACTAACTCTGGGCAAGACCACAATCCAAATTGTAGCTTGCTACAGATCCTCCACCATGCCCCAGAATTCCCACTCCTCATTTCTTGATACACTGGAAAATATTAGGGTGCAATCTAACACCCTAATAATGGGTGATTTCAACTAGCCCACCATTAACTGGGAAAACTACTCTTGTACCAATTAAAATCCACCAAAGCAAGTTACAAAAGCAAAATTGTCACTGATTCTAAAGACAACTACACACAGATCTGCTCTGAGTTACAGCACAATAGCACTAAATATACAGAACCAACTGATATTGCCAACATTCTGGCAGATAGGTTCAGTGCTAACTTTACCCCCTTCTCACCCCTTAAAGTGCCCATCTCTATACCGGAAGAATACAAAGATCTTGTAATCACAGCTGTTCAGGTAAAAATTACACTCTCCAAAGCTAAGAACACAGCATTCATGGGACCTGACAACATCCCAGGCTGCATTCTACATGAACTACAGAAAGAACGGGCACCCCACCTAAGTACCATGTTCAGTCATAGCCTCACCTCAGGCTTTGTGCCCACTGAATGGTTCACAGTGATGGTTATCCCACTCCACAAAGGGGGAGCCACCACGGATCCCAGGAACTACCCCACCCCATTAGCCTAACGAGCTTGGACTTCAAGGCTATGGAATGTATCATCATGGAACTTATAAACAATGACATTGGTAATCTCCAAACTCTGGACCCGACCCAGTTCAGGTTTGTAAAAGGCAGATCATGTCTCCTAAACCTGATAGACTTCTTTGAAGTGGTCACCAAAGCCGTAGATGATGGTAAGGTGGTTCACACAGTCTTTCTAGATCGTGCCAAGGTTTTCATCACCATCCCCCACTCTGGAATTATACATAAACTCACTAAACTAGGTAGAAATCCCTATGTCACAAGATGGGTTGCCAACTGGCTCACTGACAAAACCCACACTGTGAAAGTAGCAGGCTCCAAATCCGACTTCATACCAGTGATGAGCAGAGGACCACAGGGTTCAGTCCAGGGTCCTTTCCTGTTTGATATCTACTTTTCAGAAGTACAAGAAAACACAGGAGGTCTTTGGCTAATGAAGTTTGCAGATGACTGCAAACTAGGAGCCATAATCAAAACTCCTAACAATGTGGACATCCTACAAAAGGGCCTCACTGAGACAGATGCCTGGTGTCAAAACCATGGCTTCAAGCTCAATGCCAAAAAGTGCATTGTCATCCCTTTTTGTAAAAACTCTGTACCCATGAACTACCACATAGACGGTAGTCTACTTAACACCAAAAGTGTGATAAGAGACCTTGGGACACAGAGGGACAGTACTTTCTCCTTTGATAATCACATTGCTGCAGTAGTCAGGAAATCCTTCTACATGGCACACCTCATCACAAAAGGTTTCTCATCCAGGAAAAAAAGAGATCATTGTTCCCCTCTACTCATCACTCATTAGACCCATTATAGAGTACAATGCCTCTTTTGAAATGTACCTCACTAGACATCTACAACAACTAGGAAGGCCACAGAAATACCTCACAAAGAGGATTACCAGTCTCAAACAGATGCCCTATGCAGACAGTCTCAAAAGCCTCCAGCTTTACTCTGTCGCATATTGCCTACTCAGAGGCGATTTCTACCCAACATACAAAGCTATGTCAAACTCAGAGCTGTTGGACATGCTCCACTTAAATAAACCCCAATCCCACTGAGCTACATGCTCTAGGGACCTAAACCTTGTCACCAGAATAAACAGAACATGCTGGAGGGATAGATTCCTGTCTTAGAGACTTAACATACTCTGGAACAAACTACCTATCTATATCAAACAAAGCTCCTCATTAGCACTCTTCAAGAAAACAACTTGATGATTGAATGGGAGATAGGAAATTCACCCTGGGGATCACTTCTGTGGCTCTGATTGACAAGGGCACAGGACAATAATTTTCTTGGGTGGCAAAAGCCAGGGTACCCTTTTGGCTAGGCTTATATAGTCCCTAGGGCCAATAGCCTAGTACCTACCTATGAACCTATGAACCTATGAATCTAATCTGTTAAGTAGACAACTTAATGTTTTAAGGGCAAGACAACAGAGCAGCAGTGACAAAGAGTGACCCTGGCATATCCTCCTTTGAATTTTTAACCCTGCATTAATAATCTGTCCCTTATCATGGTTTAGCTGGAAAGTGGTTTGCCACTGTGTCATGGCCACTATAATGTAATTGATTAATGTAGGGTGTATCTTATACATCTGTAAGCACTCTTTTATTCACAAATGTGAGATGCTGTCAAATGCCATAGTTAGAGTCCTCCCCTTTTTACAATTCTCCATTATGACTTTTTTTTAACAACAAGCAATCCTTTGTTCCATATGATTTTCCTTTGTTACCCTTTTGTTCTATTGCCATGATTCAGTTTTCTTGAATGAATATAAACTCTGTTAGCATCAATTCCAGTGTATAGTTTATACATCATTAGAAGACATGTTATTAGTCTATAGTTTTTAGGATATCTTTCAGGTTCACTCTTAAAGAGGAGTATTGTTTTTCCTCTTGTTAAACAGGTTGGCATATGTTTAGGATGCGCATATAGATAGTTTTCACTCACAGCTAAATCTTCATGGAAAGATACTAATTCTTTTACCCAGAAGTTAGGTAATGCATCTGGGTCTGGGGTTTTCCAATTAGAATTTTTTTCTTAATTTTGTTTCAATTTATGTGGCTGTTACTTCATTCCTTTTCATATACTGTACATTTGAATTTCTTATTCTTTCTTTTACTTCTTCTAACCATTCATCATCCTTGTTATGTTCCACAGGATCTTCACAGATATTTCTCCAAAATGTATCTATTTCTTATTTTTTGGTGGTGTTTCTATTCCTTTTGCCTTGTTCGCAATTTTCTGTAAAATGTTTGGATCATCATAACATTACTTAATTTGTACTTTTCCTTTATATTTATCTGCATATCTTCAAAGTTTTTCTGCCTGTGCACATATCTTCAATTTATTATTTGCAATAGTGTATGATATATTCTGTTCTGTTCTAATACTGCGAGTTGCTTTTATCATGTCTATCTTTCTGAGTATTTTTGTTGATCTGTTCCCTCTTCTGTCCTCTTCTAACAGTGACATTTCTTGTCTTAATTGCTTTATAGTTTTCTCTGTTAGATACTTCCATGATGGTGTTTGCTCTCTCCCCTTCCTTTCCCTTACTGCCCTGTGTTTTTATGGTAAGACTTTATGTGTTATTAATTTAACTGCATAGTAATATATCCTATTTACTTCTGTTATATTGCTTGAACTTCTATGAACAGTCTTGATTATTGCATTCATTTGTTTTATCAGACTTCTAACATTGTGGGTTTTATTGACTTTCTGTAGTCTGTTTCTTTCATTGATCTTAATATGTCTATCCATCTCTATTAAATCAAGCAATTCTTCCCTTAGATCATTTTCTTCTAAACTAAGGGCCCATTCTTTTTTCAACATTTCCTGTGGGCACTCTACAGAAAGTTCCAGAAAATCTTTATGTGCCATATTCTGTTCAGTTTCAGCTTGTATCATCCACTGCTCTTTCATATGAGAACTCACTGTGCCTGTCACATCACAACATTGACTGCATCAAACTTGCCACAATTTCCTATTTTCCCTGCTGTGCAACTCCAGCTGAAATTCTGTACTGGTTTCTTACTGAAGGCTCCAAAGTGTCATCATATGGCAACTGATCAGATGCTTCCCACTTCACTGGTTTCTCCTTAATTTGGGGAATCATTATTGTATCATGCTGTGATGTTATCAGAGTTAGATTTTCTACAATAAATCCTTCACTTCATAGGTAATCCATAACTGCAATTTTAAATTTATTTAACTTCTCCTTTACTAATCTTCTTTTCTGTTTTCCCTCTTTGTTTTCTTATTTTTTCTATTGTAAAATTTTCCATATATGGATGCCTTTGCATGTATTTCTCTTCAAATATCTTTGGTTCTACTTTTTTTTTTTTTTTTTTTTTTGCGTTGATTAGTTTTGCTTTTTCCTTTGCTCCTACTACTATTTGAACTGCCCGGGTATCTTTCTTCCACATTGCTGTCATTTCTGCCTGCAAATCCTGACATTTTATAACTTTTGTGTCTCGCTGTATGCAACACTCTGTAGTCACTGGGTGTGGTGATTTCAATGATCAATTCTACTTTTGTCTTCTTTTCATGTCCACTATACCCAGTTTTCTAGCATCTATCTTTGAACTATTGATAATGGATGATCCCCATGTGAAGTAAACTTCAACATTTGCTATGATGCTTTGTGGCTCATGTTTCCAGTGTTTTTCACCAATTCATTACCATGATGTTCGCACAATCCCCAGTGCAACAGTCTTGCCACATTATTATGCCTTTCAGTATATAGTCCTTCTGCCATTAGTGTGCCAAAACCAGCAACAAAGTGTGCAAATGTTTCCAATTCTGTTTTACAAAATCTATATTTGTCTGTTTTTCCCACATGTTCAGTGGACTTTGCAAACCAGTGTGTACGTAGCCCACTATCTTGGGCTGCCAATGTTAAACTTTCATCTCTTGGTTTGAATTTGCCTCTCCTTAACCAATCCTGAATTTGTTCCTGAGCAACATGAGATTCTTCCAGAAGTTTTCTATACTTGCAAATATTTATGCATTTTCCACATTTCTTGCCTACTCACCTGATCCTTCACCTTATATTCTGTCTTTTGTTTTTTGGCACATTCATTTGCCACCTGATTTTATCTACTTCTGTATTGATTTCCATTCCTGCTTGATGCCAATATGCTTCTGCTAGACTAAGCAGAGAAGTCATCTAAGATTTATTCCCCTCATGTTTCAAAACATTCACTATGTTTGGGTCTTATAAGGTCAGCAGATATGTGTGCAGTCCCACGATTGCAGATCTATACATGTAATCAGTTTAAGGAGGCCCATCCCTCCTTCAGAATGGGAAATATATAATCTTGTTAAGCATTGATTTTTATAAATCATTTGGTGAGCATGAATTATCCTTCTTGTTTTCCTGTCCAATCTATTCAACACATTTTGGGGCCAATCAACCACTCCAAAACTGTAAGTTAGGATAGGAAGATCAAATTGGTTAATAGCTTGAATTTTTTTCCTAGAGGTCAACGCTGTTTTCAGGATTAATTTAAGTCTTCTAAAGTATTCCTAAGTTTTATTCACATTTGTTCATGCTTTATTATTGATCCTTCATCAGTTCCCAAATATTTATACACTCCCTCTTGCCCAAGTTATTTTATATCACATTCTTGTCCCAAACGATGTCTTCTTGGTGTCACAGTTTTCCTACTTTAAAGGTTGCTTTTACATTTATCAAGACCCAGTGACATTCTTATAGCATATGAATTTTTTTTACAATTTGCAGTTGTGCTTTCAGTTCCTCATCTGATGAGATATTTTGTTTTAAATTATTGAAAAAGAGAAGATGAGAAGTCTTTACACTTTGTTGTTTTCTAGGAGCCAAATTTTAGCCATGGTCAAAGAAGTAGACAGCTTAATGGGTTAAGAGCAAGACAGAATAGCACCGGGGACGAAGAGTCACCCTGGAATATGCCCTTTGGAATTCCTATCCCTGGGATGGGATAATAATTTGCCCTTTATCATGGCTTAATTGCAAAATGGTCTGTCAATGCTTCATGGTCACTGTAATGTAGTCAATCAGTGTAGGGTGTATCTAATACTTTCTTAAGTACTCTTTTATCCATGAATGTGGGATACTATCAAATGCTTTTGTGTAGTCAATCCATGCCATACTTAGATTCTTTCCTGTTTTACAGTTCTCCACTATGACTTTAACAACAAATGATCCTTTGTTCAATATGACTTTCTTTTATTGCCCTTTTGTTCTATTGCCATAACTGAATTTTCTTCTAAATGACTACAAACTCTGTCTGCATCAATTCCAGTGTGTAGTTTATACGTGGTGAGAAGGCAAGTTATTGGTCTATAATGTTTAGGGCATATATCTCAACTGTACACGTTTTTGCCGAATGTCCAGATATTTGCTTCGTATTTTTGGTACTTTTTTATGAAATTGTGTTTTTTCTGGCAAATTAGTAACACATTAGTAATGACTGAAATTAGAAAATAATGACAGGCCTTTGAGTTTCAGACTTCATACACATCAGAAAAACTCAAGCTAATGCAAAAACATTTATTCTATCAACTTTTTAAGTTTGTAGGAGCAATATTTAAAAATTGTCCCTATTTTGGGCCTTTATTCCCCTTTTATTTATGGGGTTGTCTAGATTTATTGCTCTAAGAGTTTGAAAGGTATGGTTTAGGGTAATTTGCAGGTTCACTCTTAAGTAGGAGCCTTGTTTTTCCTGTTGTTATCCAGGCTGGTGTCTGTTCAGGGTGTGCATATAAATAATAATTACTCATGACTAAATCCTCCTTCATAGATGTTAATACTTTTAACCAGAAGTTAGGTACTGCATCTGGGTCTGGGTTTTTTCAATTAGAGGCTTTTCTTAACTTTGTTTCACTCTCTGGCTGTTACTTCATCCCATTTCATATTCTGCACCTTTAAACTTCTTATTTTTTTCTTTTACTTCTTCTCTCCATTTTGCATCATTGTTATGTTCTAAAGGATCTTCATAAATACTTCTCCAAAATATATCTATTTCTTCTTTTTTTTCATGGTCTTTCAATTCCTTTTACCTTGTTTCCCAATTCTCCATAAAACTTTTTTGGGTCATCAATAAATGGCTTACTTTTTTATTTTTCCTTTATATTTATTTGTAAACTTTTTAAGTTTTATTGCCTGTGCTGAGATTTTTAGTTTGTTATTTGTGATAGTGTATGATAGATCCTAATTTGTTCTAATACTGTACATTGCTTTTATCACATCTATCTTTCTAAGTATTTTTGTTGAGCTGTTCCATCTTCTATACTCTTCTAACAGTGACACATCTTGTCTTAATTGTTTTATAGTTTTCTCTATTCGATACTTCCATGATGGTATTCGATTTCTCCCCTTCCTTTCCCTCACTACCCTATGTTCTTGTGGTAAATCTTTATCAGTAATTAGTTCAGCTGCACTTGTGAAAAAGAGTCCCCCTTGTGAAGGTACTTGCCAAGACTTGAGGATGAATTCAATTTCAGCAATATCACTCTCCTTTGCTTGATGACTTATCCTCTTTCCATTCAGACCCCTTTCCAGTATAGTACCAGTAATGATATCTATGAGTTGCATCTTTTTTATTTAGTGCATCTATATTTTCAATATCATAAAGGCATTATTTGATGCAGGTCTACAAAGCTTACCCTGCTTTTTCTAAATACAAGTAATAAAAATTGCACTTTGCAACATGCATTATACCCTCTTTCTTACAATCTCTCATATCAAATAATTAATCTCTGGGATTCGTGAACAGTCATGCATGCTTTGTGTTATATGCATATGCATGCTTCTCATCATGCTAAAACAAATACAAGCATGTTTCCATGGCCAGCAACAGTGTTGCAGGCCAGGAAACTGTGTTGAGCAGCACAAGCTCACACATAGTAAATGAACAGGTTTGATTATGGGTAAACCTGTTATTCATGCTTGCGTGAACAGGACAGAGGGGTACACAAGACAAAGAAAGCATGCTGTACACAGGCAGGGAAAATGTACTGTGCACATAAATGAAACATATGAATACAAAAGTAAGTAAGATGGTACATTAAATGGCAAGAGCAACAACAGTACATTGATTACCAGACAGGAAAAGTCTACTGAGGACAATGTGCACAGAAATCAAACAGATGTATACAGAAAGATATTAGAGGGGATGGTAAATGTCCCAAGTCTAGTATGCTAATTGATGTGAAGGTGCTTGTGTCACAAAGACAGCTATGTATTAATAACATTTTGCAATATGTATGCCAGAATAAATAAATGGTGGTCACAACTCCTGTGCAAGTATAGGTAAATAAAAGCAGACATGATATTATAGGATGTGACAGTTACTCAAAATCACAATATAACAGAGGGGAATTACATAACATAAGAATGTCATTGATACGCTGTGATGAGATGACAGTTTGGTAGGACAGTGCATATCTAATGGGATTTCTGTACAGCATTATGTTCATATAATATGTAGGAAAATAGGAATGGCTCAGAAGCCACAATCACCTTTTTCAAGAACTGCACTCACGCTATCAATGTCAACAATCACCTGTGTATTAACTGTGTACTTTACAGAAAAAGCCCTAACACATGTATGATAAGGATCACTCTTGAAAGGAATTATGCACCTAAATATTTTAATAGTCATGAATCCCATATGTAGGTGTTTGTGATGTTGCAAATATGGGAGCAGAGTGTGACATATGTAATAACCTTGGGTAAGTCACCCCTGCCTGATGCAGTTATTGTACCCACAGATAACAACAGATGAAAACCTTGCACTGTGATGCAATGTATTCCTTAAAGTTGTGTATTGTTGGCATATGCCATGGGAGGTGGCAATGGGTATTTTGAAAAACAAATTAAATTAATGTGTGAATTAAGAAAGGAGACCTGATAATGAATGTCATATCAGCATGCCAGAATGATGGCAATTATATGAGTTTGCTCATGTATACACAAATGTGATCAATCCTGCATCAATATTCTGTGGTAAAGGACAGCTTTTTTGTATGTCTCTACACACAGACCTGGAGCACACACTTGTATACCACATTACTCATTCCATGTGCCAATTTCACCATTATATTGGCAGAACTAATCTGTAATTTCAGGAAATCTCAAGTTACATTCACATGTGTTTGTGTAACATATCAAGGGATGGCACTGATGTAATGTAATGGCTGTTGTGTGACAACAGTACATTCACACAAAATGAATCCCAGTGCTATAATTGAACAACAAGCTGTACAACCCTTCCAAATAATAATACAGTTATTAATCATATTTGCCACAGTGGAAATGTTATCACAGCTGTTGAACTTTACCTATGTGAGGTCATTCAATCAGCTGTACTTTATCTTTTCATACATTTTATCTGCTAAAAGTTGATGAGGAAGGCTGTACACATACAAAGTATAATGCTGAGGGGTGGGGGTTATCTTGCAAGTAGAACTGTTAAGGACACAAGTGCTTACAGTCACTCACTGTTGATTTGGAACACTTGCCTAAGCATTTTGAAAATTAGCACTATAGTGGGATCAATGAATCTTCCATGGTATAAGTGCATCACCAATTGCCATATGTGTGGTTATGTAAAAGCATTGCATCATGTGTATGAATCAAGAAATATGTGTATCTGTAATTACTCAGAAAGAATCTTGCTGTTTGTCAAACAACATTGCTTTATGCTAGGTATATCCAAACACACCTGTAGCCCCTTGCTGTTGTCACTGTGATGGTAGAACAACAATTATGCCTAGTGTGGATATAATTCCATATTGGACCACACGCCTTATTAAGGAACAATATACATTATGTCATCTTATGTCCTTAGTCCCAAGTCCTGAGGAGGTGATTCACTACAAGTGTGATGTAATGAAAATCTATTCAAATGATAGCATCAGTCTTTAAAATAGCCTTTCCAAAGGAAATATAGAATAAACCCTTGTAACAGGAAATATCATCTACACCTGAACATAGCACATGTGGGTCACAACACAGTTAACAACATGTACATTGACTGTAAGCAGTGACAATGAGATTTTATCTATATAGTTAACATCACAGGCAAATGAAAGTTTGCTGAAACACAAGGGTAACTATGAATTTATTTGACAACTGTAACACTGCACATTTCAGTGGATGGCTTCATCATTGTGTATTACCTTTACATTTCTGCTAAAAAGGGGTCACACAGCACGAAGTACAGGTATACCTCATATATGCATTTGCAGCCTATTCTGCATAGTAAGAGGAAGAAACACACAACCACAGATGACAGTCACTCCTATGTTTGAACCCTTACCTATGTACTTAAGCAACCTACACAAGTGAATTATAAGCACATGCCACTGAAGAAATCTGAGTGCATGTGAGCCATATTCCATCTTTGAAATGATAACCTCATCAGTGTGTTGCAGACAGATTGTGTTTGTGGACAGAGTGAAAAGGGGTCATGGGATTGATCTCAACATGTAAATGTTTCCCATGAGTTGGAGTCAAATAAGCACACCTGCTGAAATAATCATGTAGTGATGCACTGGAGTCACCATCACACATACAAGTCGAGTGCAGTGAGATTAGAACCACCTATCTATCTAGTTATACAACCTAGAAGACATATAACTTAATGCAAATAACATCACAGAAGTCTGACTGACACACTGTGAGAGTATACTTTATAGAGGATGACATCAGCATTGGGTTGCTGATAAGATGATGTTGGCAGAAGGGTCTGACATTGATGTGGGTATACCCTGTAGTGTAAAATGAATGCCAGGTCACTACTATAATAAGACCAGCAGTAGTTGAGGTCATATTTACACAACTCCATGCACACAAGTAGACTGCTGTGAGATTAGAATCCCCACCTATCTAGAGGATACAGTACTTAATGCAAGTGCCACCACAGAAGTCCAACTTGCACAGTGTGAGGGTGCACTTTATGCAGGGTAATATCATTGGAGTTTAACAGAGATGATGATGTTGCAGGAAGGGTCTGAAATTGATGTGGACTCACCCTGAGATTCAAAATTAACTCCAGGCTGCTACTGTATTGTGGATAGCAGTAGTTTAGATCATATCTGCACAATGAGACACACAGACACACACACACAGACACACACACACACACACACACACACACACACACACACACACACACACACACATACACTCACACCCTGGGATTCAAAATTAACTCCAGACTGCTACTGCATTGTGGATAGCAGTAGCTTAGATCACATCTGCATAATGTGACACACACACACACACACACACACACACACACACACACACACACACACACACACACACACACACACACACACACACACACACACACACACACACAAGCTGACTACTGAGAGATTAGAATCCCTATCTGTACACACAAGCTGACTACTGAAAGATTAGAATCCCTATCTGTTTAGAGAACAGTACTTAATGCAAGAACCTCCACAGAAGTTTGACTTATACAGTGTGAGGTTGCACTTTATACAGGATGACATCGCTGTGATTTAGCAGAGAAGATGGTGTTGTGAGAAGGGTCTGAAATTGATGTTGACCCACCCCCAAGGTTTAAACTTAACTGCAGCAGTTCAGATCACATCTGTACAATGCTACAAACACACAAAAAGATGACTGCTGTGACAGTAAAACCCTCTACATAGCTATACACTCTAGAAGACATAGTACTTAATAAAATCACTACTGCAGAAGTCTGACTTATACATTGTGAGGATGCACTTCATACAGGATGACATCAATGCAGCTTAGCAGAGATGATGATGTAAGAAGGGTCTGAAATTGAGGTGGACTCCCCAAAAGGTTTAAAATTACCTCCAGGCTACTACTGTATTGTGGACAGGAGTAGTTCAGATCATAACCACACAATGCCCCCCCCCCACACACACACACACACATTGACTGTTGTGAGATTAAAACTCCTACCTATCAAGACATAATGTAACTGCTACTGCAGAAATCTAACTTTACAGTCTGACAGTGCAGTGTAGATAGGATTGACTTCTTATTCTGTGACAGAGATGATACTGTGATATTGAAGGTTATGTGCCAACCCATATCTGTTGATGTGACAGAGTAAGGTCAATGCTATGCTCAACGGTCCATGACTTCAGTCAGCTATGTTTTTATTAATGTATACTGCAAAAGTGACAGTGACATGTAACCTACCTGTTTTGTGTATTTGACACACACACACAGTTGTGAAAGGCAGAACAGAGAATGAATTATTCAGTGACCATCAGGTTATGATGATGATATATAAACAAAAATTAATTTTACTGGTATTAGCTATGGTATGTGCTCATGCATGAGCAATATGGCCTGTCAATACCAAACAATACTTAATGTTCCAATGCAGGAGGGATAAAACATGATGATTTCTGTACATCAAGGCTGTATGTGACTGTATATCATTTGTAAGTGTCAGTGCTGCAATGTAGAGCCAACTGTCCTGAATGTAGTAGCCAATTAACTACACAGTTCACTGCATTTCATATCAGTACATTACACAGTTTCAATGTAATGAAGTAATATCATCCAGTAGCAATACGTATTTTTTGTTCAAAATCACTTTTGAAAGTGCAATGCTGAGAAATGTATTTATTTGCCTGGATGTTGGCAAAGTGTTAGCACATACATGATGATACTTTGATGTGTTGAAATGGGACCGTGAAGTACCAGTGTTTAGTGATGTTCAGTGGTGCACTGCATGGTGCATTATACCTTTCCATGTTAGTTCCAAAGCTCAGTTCAAAAATGAAATATTCGGCTTGCTTTTCCCATTAGTGAGAAATAGTGAAATATTACATTTGGTGTGCCTTCTGCAGTGCAAACAGGCTTAGTGGCGATGCGGAGCCATCAGCACTTTAGACAGTAGTCAATGCAGAAAGTCCACCTGTTACTGCATTTTTTTGAAGTACAAAGTGTAAACTCTGATAAATGGGAGTTGAAACAGGGTTTAACTCCAGAATGCAGATGATTTTACAAAGATTGTCAGAATGTGATTATCATATTAACTTTTCATCACGACTTTAAGAATACCTAGAAATGACTATTATACACGTTTTCTGGCAAAATTATATATGTAGTAGCCACTGATTTTTTTTATGCTTACTGCACATAGACATGCTTCAAGGGAAATCACAAGTTAACTGAGTGTGTAATGAGGCGCAAGGCAAACACTCACTGCATTATTCAATAACACCTGAAGCCCCATTTAGCATGACATACTACAGTCACACATTGCCAGACATTATGCAAATGTTGAGCACTACAAATGAGAAAACAGAAAGGGCTTAGAGAGCTACACAGGCAACGCATTCACACGAAAGACACTCATAAAATCAGACAGTATGAGTTTCACCTAATGCTAGATACGAACCATTGTTAAGAAGAAAAATTCTGTCTACAGACTTGAACATTATCTCTAGATCCCACCAAGGAAATCCTACTTCACACATGTCAAAAATCACACATTTGAAAGGGTAGTGATACCCTATGTAGTCAGGAAAGCAATGAGAGACAGACGGACAATGCCATAGCATTACTTTTGAATCCATCAGCCTAATGAATAGTCAGCAGTACAAATGGGTGAGGGAGACGGGATGAAGACAGATACAGATACAGATATGAAAAGGTGCTGTTAATGGTCATTGATGAACATCTTAACAGTGTGTCCTCAGTATTAATCAGTCAGGCTCTGTATCAGTAAGTGATGGTTATTGCGATGACGAAGCTGTAGGACAAACAAAAACTGATGCTGACATGGTAGAGTAAGGGTTGTTTCATAATTTCTCCTTGTGTGCATCGATGTGTTTGCAAATGCTTTTTTGCAACAGTATTCAAAATCTGTTCATGTAAGTTTGCTATTGGATGAAAATTAAGATGAATATCATTAAACATATAAAGTATAACTTCACAGTAAGAAATAATGTAATGTACATCTGGACGTGAACACTTTATGCTATGGCCAAAAAGCAATCTTAAGACAAGTGATTTATATCAACATTCCACAGAGAAAGCTGCACTTTTTTTACATGGAGTAGTCAAAGAAATGTTTGAGTAGCTGTTGCAAATTATTGCCTTTACTCTATTGTGATAGCACAGCATCTTTAAGCACCTGTGTGCGAGGATAGCTGTTCTACTGACAGCGATGGCAACAACTGACTAGATTTTGCCTTGGCACACAAACAGCCATTCACCATCACTAAACAGTGGTGAGCAATGCCAAAATCCATGCAAATACTGAGGCAAAAATAAGTGAAGGCTTTCTTATGACAATTTCTGGTTATATGTGCTGTGTGATATTCTATTTTCTGACTAGATTAAACATGTGAAAAAGGGGTTGATAAGAAAGTGGTGAAATGGGGGGGGTCAAGCAGATAGAAGGACACAGGGAAAAGAACAGAGGAATTTTCAGGAAGGTAGTGTGAGAGAACCATAGCTATCCACTTCTTCACACTCACAACATAAATACAGAAGTGTAGCAGAATTTGATGATTTTGAACTGTCACCACACTGAGGGTAGGTGACAAAAAGAGAATAATGTTGGACAGCCAGCTGTATCAAGCCAAGTGTTTCTTCAAGATATATAGGTGAAATGGATAGCACTGTGTAGGCCATTACTTTGTTGTGGAGCAGGTGCCCATTTTTAATTTTTTTTTTCTTTTACATAGAGTGGAATGTTGGGGAAGGTGCTTAGGAATGTGAGGGTCAGCTAATAAGGTTAGGTGAGGAAGCAGGTGCAGACACACAGGGAAAATTAGACAGACAAGGATGGTGATGGACACAAAAGGTGGGGGGTCGCCATGATTGGGGATAGTAGGAGGGCATCAGAGGTGCACCTGCATCAAGCCTTATAACATTGAGAATCGACTTGGTACCCTCAGAACTGTCATCACTGCCTCCTGACTCGCTTTCCTATGCCAGTATTGAATGTTGCATCATCTTCATAATGTGACAAAGTACCTTTTTGATGCCACTATTTGGGGCACTGAAGCCACTTTCCATACCCTCCACCAGCCCCATCAGCTCTTGGCAAGTGACAAAATCCACACCTCTACTAATACTACACTTGGAGGGGTCCAGTGCACCAGCTACCATGGCAGAACAACCTGATGTGCATGGACCAGGTTGGGTAGGAGTTTTGGAGGCATTATTAACAGTGTGGGACCCTGAAGTACTGGGTGTTGGGGCTGCAACCTGTGGAGGGATGGTGAGCCAATTCACAATGGTCAGTCTACTCTCTGTGCTGCATGTGAGTTTTTTTAGGAAGAAATTTATGACAACATAACATTTTATCAGACATATAAAATACTCTCCCACCCCAAAAAAGAGAGGTAGAAGGAATGGGGTGAGACATAAGAGAGAGAGGCAGAATTGGATCCATGACTTACCACATGACTATATAATTTTAGAAAATGAACAATTATGATTATCCAGTTTATACATCTTTGCCACATCCAGATATGATGTGAAGGTATTACTCTGTTGTGCCATTAATCAGTTGCACTCCTATGATATCATAAATACCACTATTTATTATCGTCTTGCCATGCTGCATACAAGTACAATGGCTATTCGGCTTACAGTAAGACCTGATGCATACATACCCTGTACATCTCGAGGTGAGTTAACCTTTCTTGGTGCACCTCACAGTTCACTGCAATGTCTCTGGCAACTGTACAAAACAGAAGAATATAAAAAGAGACATGAAAGTATATTGAATAAAAGTCCTGGCTGGGTACTGAATTCTACATTATTTAATACAGATAGGTCAGTATACTTACACAGCTGTGGGATGTCAGCAGTCCTAAACTCATCTTCCCATCAGCTAAGGAGGTCTTTCTTGCATAATTTCAGGTCACTATAGTAGTGAATGTAATTGTCTCCAGTGTGTGGAATGCTAGTTGCACTGGAGGCCACCTTGGCTACTCTTTTCTAAGCCTCAGTCTTACACTGAGACCCACTGTAGTCTCCCTGCAGTAGCCTATGGCTGTAGGGCATCAAGAAGAGTGCCACAAAAATCCTGAACTCCTCCATACCCCACCTCTGTGATCTAAATTTAGCACCATCATGTCTTGTACAAGTCATGACTGCAGAAGTCAAGCAGTAGTTCTAAGGATGAACTGGCACCAAATTCTAACCTCTGCTTTAATGGCTAGTGCGCCGCAGACATGCACAACCATTCCAACTGCATTTGCCCAATACTAAGCACAAAGAGACACGTAAGCAAGTTGGAGGTGCTTTATCAAACAGCAATGAAGGTGTGAGACATGATAGTGAGAGTTGCCATGTGTGATGCTGAACATATCCACACTTTTACATGTGGTCAACACTGACAGACTCAATGGCTTGGCTTGTTATCCTTGGTGTTTAGGAGGTTAAATAAGATTGCTTGGCGCATAAATTTCTGCAATTACATACTGTAAAAAGTTAGTTGACTAATGTCGGAATCAAACCTAAGGAATACATAATGCATAAAATTCAAGCAAGGCGAGAATTTGTTAGTGCTACAGGAGAACTCATTTTCAACCATGTTTATTAGTGCTACTTTCCTAATCAAGGTTTCATTAGACATTGTACATTGGCACCCTGGATCAGCTGTGTGATATCTCTAAAGGCACCACACTTATACCTTGTGCCACAGCAAAATCTAGGTTAACAAGTGGGTTTTCTCCACTATGTACTGCCCAAAGTCCTGACAACTGTTCATCACCACTAAGCCTGTTTGCAGTAAAGAAGGTTAGCCAAATAACATTTTTCACTTTTTTTCCTTAAGCAAGTCAGCTTTTTTGCACAACACTCAGCAGCAAGCAAATACACAAGGTATAAACAGTAAAAAAACCTTATAAAGCGATGATGAAGTGATTCATACATGTGAAGTAATCATTTCCACAGTTCCTTCACACTGTATGGATTTGTACCAAGGAAAAACTGTGTATTGGGGCCAAAGTCAGTGCATTTACAGGTTCTACCACAGAAACAGGTATACAATGTGTGCACATCACTCACTCTTTAGTAATACTGCACATCAGTGCTAAACATGTTTTCCCTAATGAAGATTTCAGATTTTCATTTTGCACCTTTGCTAGTGGACTCTAGTTCACTGCCATGAAATGCTGCCAGTCAACAGTGCACTCTGCAAAAGGCAAGCAAATGAGGTATACAAAAAAAGAAAAAAAGTAGACAATTGTCTGTAGTAACACATATAAGGTAATAAATCTGAAAAGGTGGGATTGTGAAGTGTCTCAAGTCTGTGTGTGGTGCAACCTGATCATAGGCTCAGAAAATATGCATTAAGTCTGCAAACACCACACCATCTGGAAATGAACCCTTAAATCAGTGCACTGAAAATACACACTCATTTGTGTTTCTTATCCTTCTTTGCCACAATCACAGGACTAAAAAAATGTTACTTTCCCATTTGCTTAAACATGCCTAGATCAATGTCATATTGGCCAGTACTTTTCAGTAATAATGGTCCATACCATTTTAATGTATGGTTGCCAAAACTGCCAGCTACTTCTTTTCTTTATTTTCTGACCATTGTCTCTTCCTCTCAGCTTAATTACAAAAGTGCAACATCATGGCCATTTACTTGCATCTTTTCATCAATGTGTAATATAGCTGATCAGTATTTTGGCCAGACAGTGTTCTCTTACTACAAGGATATCAATGTTAAGGTTGTTCTCATAGCTCTTAAAGTGCATACACCTTTCTATTGCAAGTCTACTCTTCATGATACAGACACTTCAGTGAGAACAGTCACTTCAGTATTATTTGTTGTTGTTGTCACAACAATCAGAAACAGTTGCAAGCCATTAGCAGCTAACAAATGTTACTGATTCTCCGGGCAGTCCTAGGGTGTGTGTATGTATGCAGTCATGTAGCTGCCTACATCATGTTTCCATCCCCTTCACCAGGTTTATTTTTGGTATTCAGGAATGCTAATGATTTCACATCTCATTTGCATCTTCATGGTACTCAGAGATCTGCATCTACATGATAGTAAGGTAATGGTGTAGCTATGGAAGTGGAAGGGGGGAATCAGATTGGATAAAGACAGAGCATTGTTAACAGTTACATGGAGGTGATTCTTCTACAAATAACTGCACTATTTCATAAGGTATGTTTGTCCTCTACACATACTGCTTACATGTTCATATTTACAATATATTTCAATATGCAATGGGAAAAATGTTGAGATGTAATCAAGTTTTCAATTTCACTGCTGCTATACTGCACATATGGCAGTTCTGAGTTCACCTCCCCACCTAGTGAGTATGATGACTGTGCAATGGGCTTTGTTCATTTCTGTTTGACTTAGGGTTACATATATGTGTGGTTCACAAAGTGGATAAGTACAAGATTAACACTGTGTAAGTAGTGTATCTTTTTACACATTTGTTCATGTACTACAGGTTCCACACTTATCTTATCATTATTGCAGTTAGGAGTCATGTCCTTTAGGGCTGTCTTTGTCTAATGCTATCTGTACACAGACATTACATGTCTCAGCAAGGTTTGTGGACATCAACTGGTATCACTTTTAATATTTCAATGTTCTTATTTTGTAATGCGCATTCCTTGACTGCTATCAATTATCTCTTAGTTTCTGGGTGTGTGTGCTGACCTTTCAGTCTTAGGTGCTAAGTGTGTACTATCCTTTGCTTCTTAGCCAGGACAAGGGAATATTATCCATGCCTTTGTCTACCAGCTACCTCTGCAGCTGGAGGTAACCCCTCAGATTCCTTGTCTATATGTGTGGGAGGTGCTGGCAATGCCTGTGGTCCAGAAACATGTGGTCCTGGTTCTTTCTATTTCCGTTCAGCTGTTTCTTCAAGACAATATTGTGCAACATAGCAAAAACTCCAATGATTTCTACACAGGTATCTACATCGCACTGCAGGGCACTCCCCAGTGTGTCTAGACAGTGGAAACATTACTTCAGCATACTAAACAAATGCCCTATGATGTTTCTAGTTTTAGCGTGGGCATCGCTGCATTCTTATTTGCATGCATGTGCATATCTGATGTGTTCATGAGCCATGGTTCTAGCGCATAACTTGCATCATCTTGTAGGTGGCCTTGGGAACATCACACCATGCAAACTCTGTGTGTAAAGCCAAGATGTGTGCCATGTGTGAGTCGTGATAACTGCCTGGGTTGCCTGCACAGACATTAATGATGATCCCTTGGACATTACATACAACCTGGCAGTTGAATGAGTGGAACTGCTTCCTGTTGATGTATATCCTTCCCTGTTCACAAGGTGGTGCTTTTATTTCTATGTGAGTGCAGTGCCTGGCCCCCAAAACTTCAGGGAAGTGTACTACAACATAGAATTTCTGCATTGTTCTTGCTCTTTCCTCTTGTGTGCATGTAAAATAGATATACTCCTTTGCATGTTGTAACACAGCATTTAGATATTGGTGAAATAATCTGTAAGCTGAGGCCTGTGACATCCCCTGTGGGTCTTTTTCCCCTGCATCTGAGGTGGGGGCGGCAGAGGTTGTAGATTTCCTGTAGTGTTTCCCTATCAAAATTATATCGCTCAATTATTTCAATATCATGTAGTTCATGATACCTTACATAGTTACTTTATAGCTTCCTGAATGGCCATATTGGTTTGATTAACATACATGTAATCCAGCTGCTTATGCTTTAATTAGCATACTGTACTGTGCTGAGCTTTTTACCTTTGTTTGATGGGTCCACATGACTTGTAAACCTATTTAATGGATGCAAAATATCATGTGTGCATCATGGAGTGATGCACACACAATAGTCTCATAGAAATAACTTGTTCATGAATCCAACACAATATTTTACTGATATTTCAGAAAGCTGGGAAAACTCATGTTAAATAAACATAAAAAAATATTATAGCATAAATATTAATATGTGCCTGCTAACACAGATGATTGTTTTTTTTATCTCTGCCTGATACTCCTTTAATTATATAACATGATTATGTGCAAAGTTATTATAATCAAGAGTTATGGATCTTGCTTGTTGATTTGGTTTTAGTGTCCTAATGATAAACAAGGACTTCTTTCATTTGATGTGTCATGCTAGAATAAAGTTGCCCACATTTTAACTTTCTAGTCTTCTGACATAGGTTCTTCACCCTCTGATTTAGAATGGTGCTCTGTGACTATGAATCAATGTTCACATTCAACATCCTAGTTCTAACAGCAGTTGTTGTCTATTTATTTTCTTTGGTACCAGATTACAGATACAGATTATTGACATGCTGTGCATATGTACAACTGTTTACCTGAGGACACTTGCACCTTTATTTCATGATTATGTATAGATAATTGACCGGATTCCATAAAGTATGTGGAAGCTATTTGTGGACAGTGCAGCACACTGAAGGAAGACTTCAGCGCACCTACTGCAGATGCAATTTCAGAAGACATGCTGAAGGAAATGTGAATACTTAACTATTCAGTGTAGGATAATTATGGATTCTGAGCATGCCTGTCTGATTCCAAAACACATCGTGCACACACAATGCAACTTAAATACAACAAACTGTCATACTAACTCCATTTCTGTAATCCTTATCATATGCATTATGGTCCCCAAGAAATAAAAAATAATACTATGGAGTTTGCTGAATTCCATAATAAAAGAAAAAAATACATAAAAATGAAACTTGTTGTGAATGAATAGCAACAGGCTGCAGTGATATAAGCCATAAATGGGGCTGTGGCTGTGCACCCTAGAAAGCAGCTAGCTAGAGTCAGAGCAAGGCTGCAACTAAACCAATTGTCAGACCAGCCAATAATTGATAGGAACTGCCTAGGCAGACAACTGGTGCATGCTGTCTGCAACATATGTGCTCCAGACATATCTGTCCATATCCTGTGAGGAAACCCTATCCCCCTTGAAACCAAAGTGTGCCACAGTCTGGGTGTACTTGCATCTGGGACATTCCAGAGACACATGGAGGATGCATTGGGAGGGTCACAGACATCTGTTAGCTGTATCTTGGCAAAATTCCTGGAAGCAATGTGCAGCAAGGTGGATAAATATATATACTTCCCATCCACAACAGTTTAGTAGAAAACTGTAATGCACAGGTTTTGCAGCATTGCAGACATCCTTACGTGCTCACTGCAAAAAATTCCCACACATACCTATCAAGATACCAGTACATCCTGAAACAGAAAGATAAATAAACAGAAAGGGCTGGCCACCCATTAACTGCTAGGTAACTTGGGCAGCACATAGTAACATAACAAACATTATGGCAACACATCGTGAAAGTCTCCATGATGCTGCATATGAAAGAAAGATGGTCTGATGGCTGCATTTCAGCAAGGAGAAATACCTGAGGTACTGCTACCGGGTAAGTACAAGAGCACAGCTAGGATTTAAGCTAAGGATAACCCTCACAACAATATCCATTTTTATCAAATGTGCTTTCATTCCCCACAACAAGTAACTGCGGTTATCCATTTGAACCATCAGTAATGACACTGTGCTTTGAACCATCCAACCCTGCCCAGGTGGCCTACAATAGAGCACACAACACCACAGAACATGAGTTCAATGTACTGAAAGCTAGGTCCAGATGTCTGGGCAACTCAGAGGGTGCACTGCAATACACACCTGAGAAGGCAGCACAGGTGCTGACAGTGTGTGCCATACTACACAGTATGCTAACAAGAGCACATGGCAGTCTTCCAGCTGCAGGTGTGAGTGAACTACCCCAAGAACCACAGATATCTGAAGACAACATCCCACAGGTATCAGAGGAGGAGCAGGAGGACACTGTAGTAGGCAACATAGGGTGCAACACAAGTGCATGCCAGAGCAACACAGCAGCACCTTACCCATAACCTTGAGTTATGACAAGCCATATAGACGAGTACACAGAGTAAGCAGTGATGTTCAGGTTTTACCCTACAGCAGCAGTATAGATTTCATATAATGGCAATTACGCACTAGATGTACACACTGAGCATCTGACATAACATTATCATCATAATATATGACAATATGAAAATATGCAAATGTGCCACAACAGGGATCATTAACTCAGGGCACAACTGACACAGTTATATATACACATTATGACTGTTGTATCACTGTATGAAAAACAATATGGGACACACATCAGTGCTACTCATTCTTATCTCCACAACATAATAACATGAAAAAAGGGAAACAAAACATAACATAATGCAGCACATTAAATAGCTACAAGAAAATATATCACACTAAGAGGCAGTTATGTTTATGATACTGTTGGTTACACTGTAATGCAGTCTAGAGTGAACTTGCTGATGTCTCACACCATGGTCATCTCTGCTAAGACCATGTACATATGGCCCAGGTTGCTCCACATTTGAGATTGATGGGGTAACAACATCATGTTGAGGTGAAGGAGCATGACTGCAAGTTGAAGGCCTTGTTTTGAATGGCAGGACTACAGCAGATGGGCCAGCAGTGGAACTGTGTGCATTTTTTACCAGAGACACTGATGCTGAATGGACAACGGTAGTTTCGTGGAGAGGTGGCCTGCCTCTCCCAAGTTGCAATCTTCTGAGCACAGTTAGGGCATGCAAAACCCTGTTTGTACTATAGCACTGCTGCAGTTCCATAGAGGCCAGGGTTTCTACTGACCATGCCACATCTAGCAGACTCTCATTTTGATAATTATCTCACTGTGTCTGCACTCCTGTCCTTCATGCATCACACATAGCTGGTGTGCCACACAGTCTGTGGCATGTTCAAGTGCACGGATATCTAATTGATGCCATTGCTGGGAATGTTCATTTGCCTGCAGCAGGAGGTATATACTATCTGAAATCTGGCCATACACTCCATCTTCATGTCTATGTTTACCACAATGCCCAGTTTCAGGTTGCTGTGGGCAAATGCCATCAGTGGCAGTTTCAGCTAGGGTTTGCCTTTCAAAGGGCTCATCCTGTTCAACATCCAATGCCCCATCATCCTCCAAATGGCCAGACAAGTCTCTCTCCACATCTGAGGCTAAAGCTGCAACAATATCACTGTCAACATCTTGGATGGATTCTCCCAATACATCAAGGTCCTGTATACTGGGGCCATAATACCATGCTGAGGCACATCTGGCAGCACATCATTATCCCTGGAATGGCAGATTGATGGTACAGATAGTTGATGTGTAAATGAAGACACAGAAGACACACATTAGGACAATTTGTTTACATAACATGCTGGATAACATCAAAGACATATGAAATATATCTCACTGCAATTTTACAAATAATAATGACTTAACATGAGGTCTACTGTATGTATGTTTAATGGAATCGACAAACATGGAGTACAGAATTAGGTTACAAAACCAACATACATGAAACATGTGAGGAACACAAACAAAACACACACCTGACAACTCTTCATGGGACGATGGTGCTTTTGAATAGGGATGAACTTCAACTACTGGGGGAAAAAAAGCAGCATTCATGACCACATCATTGCCACCATTAATCACGTGAACACAGTTAAAACATACGAAGTTTTGACATACATATATCACTCTTATGTGCATGTGATGAGAGTGATGTAGTCTGGCCTAGGAATGGGAAGAAGGACACAGTATTAATGGAGGACAACAATGGGATTAACAGCAAAGATGTGTATGAAACATAGTAAATACCATACCACTGACAGGGTCCCGCTGTGCGGAGGGTGTGGATTGTACTGTGGATCCTGCAGTGGGGAAGTAAAAAGAAAGACAACACAGTCATGTACGTAGAAGAAACATTACAGTCAGCATCACATATACGACACAATAACAAGGGCTGCAGATACTCACATGATGGATGTTGCACCTACACAGTTTAGGTCCCCACTGGATGGACCTGTAGTGTACAATGATACAGCACTAACAATATGACAGTGAACAGAAATGCCATGAAATGAGGCTGAGCAATAACAAGTAGTGGTCCCAGTAACAGTATGGAGACACTCACTTGCCATTCACTGGTGCTATCCTTAAGTAGACGGACCTGTGAATATTAATGCAAACAGCATTACACATGTTGGTTGTACTGCCCGGTCTGTACTTCAGTTGTATGAATACATGTCATTAGACCCATGCTCACCATCCTCACCCTGTGTGGATATGTGTGCATGGCTCAAATCTGCTCCTGTAAATCAAAAATAACAGAAATATGCAGTGATTATCTCTATACCCAGCCATGTCATGAAACGAAAGACATAATCTATGAACTCTATGAACTATACATGTTCAGCCTGGAACTTCAGCTTCATGTCAAGCCCACCAGCAGGTATGCATTACTCCCCTCTTGCTGCATGCAGTGAGGTTAGAAATAGTGTGATGTCATCAGGGTATCAATGGTGGTCCACCACTATGGGCATTCCTTGATCTTTTGTATTATCTCAGTCTGTTGGCTGCATGATAGATCATGTCTGACCAGGGTCATCTATAGGCATCATGGGATCTGTTGTGATCTCCAACTGAATTTATCATGTTGGTCAGGTCAGTCCAGATTTCATTTCTCCAAACTATATCACCAGAATGGTCAAGGAGTCTCCATTCATTTTACCAGAGACCATCAAGTATGATTTTATTTTCATGTGGGGAGAAGTTGTCACCCCTAGGATGCTTGGCCATCTGAAAGACAATGATATGCATGTGATTATATTCCTGTGTGAGCCCATTTATGCAGTTGATTCTGTGGAGAGTGTGTGTTAACATGAACAGTATGCATTCCTGTGCAATGCAAAGGTCTGTATAACACTGTCTGTTTCAAATACTAGCATAACATATAAAAAGTAACAACAATGACTTCATACATAACATTTATAAAATGCACATAACTTGTAATATCTTTTCAGAGTTTGTATTTGGGATTATAGGTTCATAGGTTCATAGGTTGGTACTAGGCTATCAGCCCTAGGGCCTATATAAGCCTAGCCATAACAATTCCCTGGCTATTTCTTCCCACACTATTTACTTCCCTGGACCCCTGTCTAGCAGGGTGACTGACGTGATCCCCGGGGTGAGTTTCCTTTCTCCCATCCAATCATCAAGGTTCCTTTTGAAGAGGTCCAAAGAGGCACTCTGCTTGACATGTATGGGCAATCTATTCCAGAGTCTGGGAATTAAAACCCTTTATATTACATATAAGTTGAATGGAGGTCCAAATAAAACAGCATCATGCCACAAGTGTCTGCATGCATTTCATATTAAAATACTACATAAACTAACAATTGAACAACATGAAAAGTGCTGGCAAACTTCAGGATCCATAGGCAGGCCACAGGCAATATGAATCCTTTGTACATTGAGCCAGTAGTGATAAGACTTATATTAAGATGCATCATTAAAGAAATATCCACAGCAGCAAAAGAATATACTATTAACACTTTGTTTAAAACACATCAATAAGAGATATCCGTAACAGCAACAGCACATATTTTTAACACTTTGTTAAGACACGGGAATTAAGAAATTTCCATAATATTAGCTTAACACAGTACATACTGATAGTGTTGGAATCCATAGATTTTGTAGTTACACCACAAAGTGCAAGTAATTACCAGTAAAAAGTATGGATGCTGTGTATATCTGTCTTTATCTACTGGTCAGATTTGAAATGTAAATATGTCTATACAACTGCATATGTGAATGAAATTAATTAAAATAGCAACACCTGTATGCATAAAGGTCAATCAAATATCAGTCCAGTAACATATACCAATTTCTGTTAACACTCACATTTTCAATAAAAATAAATTTGAATAGGTATCTTTGGAAATGATTGACTTTAACAGATGTAATAATCATCAAAACAGAACTTCTACCAATTGCTAACATACCTCTCACTCCGAATCAGAGAAACAAAGTGCACCTAATGTGCACCCACCTTTAAGTGCCATTTGCACCATACATAATTAATGAAGTTCATTAAAACTCTAGGTTTTGGAATCCCATCTGTGCACCTCCGACTAACTTGGCTTCATGCTTAATAACAGCCAGGTATACTACATAAACACTCATTAGATATTGATCAACAGTACCGTGTGTGGTACATGCCCATTATCTGCCACGTTATCAAAGACTATGGCATCAGTGCTACTTCCAATATTGACTTTGATATATGTACAGATCAGACCATTGCTAACTGTGAACTGAGTAGGAGCTCACTGAGCATTTCAGTGCTTTTGCATTTTTTTCAGGCTTTTTCCACTGGAGGATTGTGATGGCTACTTCAAGGAGGGTGAAAGGTGTCCATGCACAAAACTGGACTAAGGAGGACACCACCCAGATGTTGACCATGTACACTGGAGTGGAACATCAGATGAGAGCCAAGCCATGGAACAGGATTGAAAGGGGGCACCAAAGATGGACAGGTATTTACTACACTGGAGTGCAGGTTCAGCACTCCTATGATGACCTGCACTGGAGGGAGACTGAGCAGCTTTGATGGAGGGTCGCCAAGGTGCAGAGACAGTCCATGAATCACTACAGTAGGTATGAGTATCCTATGTATACCTGAGCATTCCTATTAAATTTAGAGGTGTATCTTTGTCCCATATATATCAGAAAGATATTCTTTATAACCGTTAAGGAGTTTTTGTGACAATTAGCTCAGAGGGATAATTAAGTGGACACAGTAACTGCTCTCTATATAAATATGGGTTCGATTCCCATGCTTTTAATTTTTTTAATACTGTTTATAATATACATAATTATGAACTTTGTAGATGTACATATATTTTACATCTAATGGCATCATTTCACACAGCTGCTGTCCTCATGTATCACTGATGCCTATAGCACCTAGGCCATGGATTACTGCATACTCTGCAGTTTTCTGTTATAGTACAATGGTATTGCCTACTGCACCATTAGGTTCTTGAACTCTGAAAGCCACCTCAGCTATGTTAGTCATTGACAAGGACTTGTGTCAGTCAAATCATATGGTGAAATAGAAATTATGAGATGCTTGCTCATAGCTATCTGTTTACAATGTCAATCAAGTGCAATAGCTATTCTAACATATCAGAAAATAAGGATGCAATAAATAAATGTGCAATAATCAATCATTCAGCTGTTAAGAACTGTAGGTATAGTAATTTATGGTACTATGTAGTAAGTAACAGTCTAACTTAAAGTTAATGTTATGTATGTTGCATGTGCTATATGTAATTTTTATGTGTGTTATTGTCATTTCAATATTGGGCCTGATGCACTTAATTTCATTTAGGTTATGCTTGTGGATTCTAAATGACAATAAAGTTTACTTTGACTTTGACTTTTACCATTATACACTGGAATAAAAATTGATGCATCTTTAATTCCTTCCTCCCAATACAGTGAACATGCACTTTTTTAATACAAAAGGAATGCCTTTCCAACTGCTTACACATGTTATCAATTATGTGTTGATGGCTGTTAATTCTTTACAATAAAATGCCCAATAAGTGTTTTCAGTTTACACAGGAATGTGAATAAACACCTGCAGTACCTGTTTGTTAAAATGAAACTCCTGCTGTGTATTAGCTTGGCCTTTAAGGAAATTGGGCAACATTTTGGCATGCTGTGCTTTCAATCCACATAGGGGAAAAATATCTGAACTTGTTATCTTTGTTTAATGTACCCATAGCATTTCTTTAGAGAAGCATATTCCATTTATTGATATTATTGTATATTTTCTACATGGCTGCAAATAACTCAAATTCCTAAGAATACATTCATAATCCATAGTGGTCCATTAACATCAGTTTTTTAACAGCAGGGTCAGTAAAGTTTGCTGTCTGACCAACGCCTTTGTTAACATTGTATAATTTGTAAAAGTGCTACCAAGTTCTGTTTTATCATTAAATATTACATTCAGTTCAAGAACAACATCATCCTTATCTTTCGAGGGGACTGGGATGGGGCAAGCTTACAGATGAAATACAGAACAGGAAAGATGTGTATATTTGCTTACTGACATGGACTTTATCAAGAAATATCATGGCCCTCGCACACACCCTACTGCACCCCCTACATACATCAACTTGTTGGTTCTGTTCACAGAAATTCTTTGCGACACGACACTGTCCCAATATCTGAAGAATGTATGATTTCCATTAGTGCTAAGGTTTCTGAATACAGTGCTGACATTAATGACATTTTTTAAACTCTTTACTTACAAGACTAACACATGCTTACACTTTGAAATCCTAAACCAGGATCCATATTAGCAGTCCATCCCCCATCCAGGTGATGTCATATAACCAAGTCTTTTCATTACATTCAAAACATGCATTTTTCATCAAGATGGATTAGCTAGGCAAATGGCTCTCAAGGTTAAAGTTTTGATGTACATTAGAGTTGCAGATTTGAATCTGTTGTCCTCCAATCTGTGTTCAGAGATGATAAAACCTGTATGTAACACTGAAAAATATGTAGGTGATAATCTAAGGGTCTTCAGGTATAAATTTTCCAGAAACTGTTCTCAGCAATGTATATTATTATTATTTTGAGGAACATATCATTCATAATTTCTCTTTTCTGTTTTCAGGTGATGAAGATGCCCCTGCCAAGACCCAAAATGAACCAGCTCCCCCATCTTTACTTCTAATAAAATCTATTAATTCTTTTTACTTTTTTTTCAGCTCTCACTCTTATGAATTCTTAACTTTTGGATATCTCTGTACCACTCAAATATCTGATGCATAAACCTGAACTTCAATTTTATATTTTATTCTGTTACAACTTATTTAATGTTTGATGTTTCAACTTTGTATGTCTTTCATACTATTATTTAACAACTTATCTCTTTAAGTTATGTTTCATTTTTTGTATTATTTTTTTTTTTTTGTATTTTCTTTGTACTGGCTATGTTATGTAATGATTTATATTTAATCTTTCTTTATATAATGTCACCATCCTCTTACTGTTTATTTTTTGTTTTGCTTCTATTGTACAGGAGCTTTTTACCTTGGGTCTCCACTGATAATGGGCTTTTAGCTCAGTTGGACCAACCTGGTTAACTAATGTCAAATAAATAAATAAATAAGATCGAACCAGGAACTGAGCTCTGTGCATGGAGTGGATGCACAAGCTTGAGGAACAGAAGGCGGAGAATGGTATGTTGATTACTTTTTATGTTTTATGAAATTAAATGAATCTGATCCTTCTTACAGGTCTATATTTTTCCCATTAACATGTATATTACTTAGAATGTAGGAATACCCATCATGCATCAATAAGGTAAGTGAAATTACCACACTATAGGTATGCATACAACTGAGATTGAAATCCAGAAATGTTGAAATATCATTTAACATTAAAGTGGTGGCCATGGTGGTGCAGCGGTTAGGATTGTCGCCTCACAGCAAGAGGTTCTCTGGTTCGATTCTCAGCTGGGGTGCCTTCTGTGTGGAGTCTGCATGTCCTCCCTGTGGTCGTGTGGGTTTCCTCTGGGTGCTTCAGTTTCCTCCCAAAGACATGCAGTAGGTGGATTGGACACTCTAAACTGGCCCTAGGTGTGAGTGTGTGCATGTGTGTGCCTTCTGTGGAAGGTTGGGCACCAGGCTGGCAACTCAACACTGTAAAACTCCACTGCCGATCATGAGCATACAGATGATCTGCTGTGGCCACCCCTAACCAGGAAAAAGCTAAAAGAAGAAGAAGATCATTTAACGGCAGCTGTTTTGCAAACAAATCTTAGTGCTTTGATATCTGCTCATAATGTCTGGTTTGACATGCTTGTATGTGTGGTTGTGTATTCCAGTACCTGATCTGTTGTGCATATCTTGCCTCTTCAGACTGACTGAGTGTCTGCTGTGTTACTGTTTGCACTGACACTTGCAGACTGTGTGGCATGCCCTTCACTTCAATATTGGTATTGCATCTGCCCACAATAACTTGGGGTTTTCAACACAGTTATAGCTTACACACTTGTGCAGATAGACATTTCTTTACAGTACTTTATAATCAGCACACCCTGCAGTTCAACATTGGTATTGCACCTGCCTTCAACACCTTGGGTGTTTTAGTTAAAACACAGTTATAACTTAGGTTTACTGACACTTGTGCAGATTGATATTTCTTTGCAGAAGTTCATAATCAACAAGCATCATCAGGGTGTTTGCATTTTGCAGGCTGCTTATTAGTACTAATTTTAGATAGATAATAAATACAATTCTGCACATACAATACTGTTGTTAGTATAACATATATTGCATTCTGATATGTCACAGGCTATGGTGAATGAGCATTTAAAATATCTGTTACTATTTTATTCATTATACTGATGTGTGTTCACCAATTCTCCTGCTGCCTGACTCTGTTGTTTGTCATATGGCTTGCCTGTTCTCCACAATATTGTCATATCACTTTCTCCTTATTTTAAGAATGGCACGTGTTGGATATTCATATGAATAATTACATGCAGATGGTACAAAATCTAGATTTGAACATTCATACATTTTTACTGGGTGGGTGTCTCTTAAGCAATTGCAAGTTTTCACAAAAGAATAATGATGTCCTGTTTACAAATTGTACATTGAGGGTCAGGCATTTGTAAGTTACCTCTGATCATAATGGACCTGTGTACATTTTCATAATTTTGATATTAACTTCTGCTTTGATTTTCATGGAAATGTTCTGCATGATAGACATTTGCTTTACATTTCTGTTGGGTTTTACAATTAATCTTGACAGAACATGGGACCCATGGATGTTCTCCTATCAAACGATGATGACAACTGCATGCCAGGCCACTGCCAGATTTGTCTGATGATGATGGTAATGATGATGATCAGGAAGCTGGATCTGTACCTGCCCAACCCATCATGCCTGCACCCCAGAAGAGGCAATGCCAGGACAGGAACCAACACTATTATTGTGAGGAGAACCAAGATGTTGTGACCAATGTGTTCCAAACACAGATGAGGAACATGAAGGGGGCATTCTTGTAGGATATGGAACAAGCTGTGTGCAACTATTTCAGAGAAACAGCTCTCATCTCCATCAGCCTGTTCCCTTGGCTCTGTAAGTGTTGTCTGTGTGCTCCACGTGTGTTATGCCAACATGCCAATTGTCATATAATTGATTGGGCTATATATATGTACTCCTGTACATGCATACCATGTACCTGTTATGTTTATGTGTTATTGTCGTGTGACATTTACTTCTGTTTCAATTTGTACATGGCATACATTAACACATTGCACTTTCCTTCCACATTCAGCTGCCCATGCATTGTGGCAGTTAACTTGCTGCTAGTACTGCAAGATGTAGCCTGTAAACATGTGTTTTACTGAGGGCAAATGGCAGACAACATATGTTGTCCACAGTCCAGTACTAACACTGGGGTATGTCTTGGAACTGTGTATTGCCATATCATGAATATGCAACAGAAGGACATGTCATCCCCCATGCATTTTGGATGAAACTTGTCATGATGTGGTGTTGTGTGCCAAGTGTTGGCAATACTGTCAGAATGTTGGATCATATACAGGTATATCATGTCTATGTGCAGGCCTCCTTTTCTGACTGCCTCAAACAGAAATGCACCTTTAATCTTTACACAGTGGTACAGATAATTTATTCTTTAACAGTATATTATGCTATGTTTGCTGTATGTTAAATTTCCACATCAATTATTTATTCACATAAGTTCACATCTTCTACGTGTCAGCACATAGTTGGATCCAAACTGACACACAATTGCACCTTTGACATGTGAGCATTCACTGATTTACCACTGATGTCTTATAATGATGCTCACAGGAGTATCCTCTACTCAGTAATAAGCAGGGTGGGTGACAAAAACCTATGTTTGTTTGTTCAACATTTGCATGATAGTATTATGTGTATGTGCTTGAAATTCTTAGCTTGCTTACCTATGCATGTGATGTTACTTGATTACAATTACTGTGTATGTGTGTTTTATACATAGCCAATTCTGTGGATATCAGCAGTAATTCTGACCATGTAACATACACTTTCATTTTGATTAAATGTATTTTGGTTCAGCTTCTGTAGCACCCTGTATACTGTAAACATGCATTTGCAGTGAGTCAACTTATCTTGTCCTACTTTTTGTTGATATGCACCCAGGCTGTCCACCTCACATCCACCTTCATATTTCCCAATTATATTTTGCAGATGTGTTTGCCTTTGTTACAATTATTGACCATTGCACTATATTAGTTTGACATGGCAAATGTGTCAAGTGTATGGCCATTTTTTGATGTAAGATATCTGCACACAAGTCACTGAAGCTGTCTCTGAGCTTACTGCAAAGATACTATATATATATTACAAATGGCAGTGGAGGTTTGAAGCAAGTAGTTTTTGTTTATGGATGAATTACGAAAATATCCATACTTGTCTGTAACATTTCAGGGCAAATTTCTGAAAATATGCATTGTAAATGCCATGAAACTTACATTTTTTTTTTGTATCATAATGGAGTCAGTTATATTCTGTAGTTATCCTTAACCTTACTGGACAGATTCTGTTATACGTATGTCTATAACTATCATAATGTTTTAAATGTGATAATTTTTCTGTACCTTTGTTAATGTACAATGTGTTTTGACACCCATTTTTCAATACTTACACATTATTTGTGGATTTGTTTAGTGTGCTGTTGCTACTACGATACTCCATTGTTCTCTGAGCTATTCTGAGTTTATTGTGGTACATTTACATATTATGACTTTATCTGCAAGTTGAACATTGATATCAGCATAATGCATCAAAATCCATAAATTTACTGTATCCAGCCAATTGTTTTATGTAGAGAATTGGTGCATTTTGATTTAATTATTTAAGAATTAACGTTAATTGTTCACCTTTGATTACATGAATTAGCAGTGGAAGATTATACTTTCAAATGACAACCTATAGTTTGAATTTTGCTGATTAGTTGCAACAGTTTTATTGCAGCATGGCTGCCGATCTTATTGCTGTGAAGAATGCTCATATTTTTATTTTTTATTTAGCTTCTTTGATGGCACGTCCAACCACTGTTTATGTGCTTAAATCTGAAGTCCAAATCAATGCATGGCAGTCTGCAAATGCTTAGGAACTTATTTATTTACTGTGATTCTGCATCTTTATATGTTTGCTGTTATAAATCTGTAGTCTATGGTCACTTCTATTTCTTTCTCTTTGACTTTGGCATCCACTGTTTTTTCCTCTTCTCTGTTCATTTCTCACTATTCTCCATTTATCTAGATTCATTTCTTATCTTCTCCCTCATATTCAGCTTCTCTTACTTTTAAGAACTTCTGTATTATTTTTCCTTCCTCTCTCTCTATGTGTGTGTGTGTATATATATATATATATATATATATATATATATATATATATATATATATATATATATATATATATATATATATATATATATATATATATATATATATATGTATCCTTCTCTTTCCGCCTGTGTTCTTTTACTACACATTCTACCTTGAGTCCATCCTCTTGCACTCTATATTTTCTACAGACCTTGTCAGCTTTGCAAAAAAGTTCAACACTGAGCAAGGCATTGATTTAATAATGGAAACTGACTATATTTCCACTATTTTTAATAATGTCATTTGTATTATGCTAAATGAGGCCTTTGAGTATGTTTTAATCTGTCTGCATGCTCCTGAAATGTTTACTCACTCAAAAATCAAATATTTTGATACTGTATTATTTTACCACATGAATCCAAAAATATCATTGTAAATTTCCTAGTCTTGCTATGCACATGCGTTTTGCAAAAAAATATTTTTATTGCTTTTTAAATATAAACAATCTATTAAAGAAATTAAGTTGGTTATACCAACACCGAGAAATAACAACAAAAATGTCGTATAACATTTCCGCAAAATCTAAAGAAACTTTAAAATAAAATGAGTTGCACAGTCATTCTATGGGTGAAGCTATTTGTTTACAAAATACACAAACCAGTTTCAATATATTATCAACCAATCTGTCTGGGTAATCTAAGGAACTTCTAAGTGAGACAAAACCTTTATGTGTTTAATTAAGTGCTTATAATCTTAAGCAAAAGTCCCCATGACCATTTCTTTTAGAAAAGTATTTTTTACATTTATTTTGTCTGCTTATATACCTTCAAATGTCTTGAAATATGATCTAAACTGACTTTTTAATGCACCCATTGTGTCAATATACCAAACTTTATTAAGCTAATAGCACAGCTAATATGAATAAATGATCACTTACCAAGTTGTAAGTAATCTATCAAAACTAAAATTCCTTTAAGTAAAATAATTTGAAAGATGGAATTACTGAAAATTCCATACAATCCATTTTTAACTTTTTTTAAAAGGTGGACACCCCTGCTAACTTGCATATACTAACACTGATATTACACAATACTGGGGGAAAGGGTTGAACTACCTTTTCCTGATATTGTGCAGTCTCACTGAAAACATCAAACTTTTTGCCTCTCTGACTTGATGTGCATGTTATTCAGTTACTTGTATTCCAGCAACATGCACTCAGACAAATTTCACTTCAACCACAATACTGGCAACCGTCTAGCTATATGGAAATGTGTCTTATATAGGAAATAAATTGCCAGGTTATAGCTTCATTTATCAGATATAACCTCCACAGTTTCTCATTAATAGTATTCCATACACTTTGCTTGTAATAACTTGTAAAATCAAAACCAAAATATGTGTTATATGTTCCACTTCCCCAGAGTCTTGACCCTGCACATATCACAGGAAAGCCAAGAAAAACAGGTGGCGATTTCAGAAGGGATAAGGCATGCATTATTATTAATTATATATTCAGTATAATATAACTTAATGAAAGGAATGTAGTTAGCAACTAGTTCCATCATTTTCTTCATATAATATTAATCTTAAAAAGAGTAATTTTAATTTTCTCAGACTAATGAACAATATAGTTAAACTTGAATCACTTCATCTTGTTCAAGACAGAATTTATAGTTTTAATAATCATTTAAAAATAAAGTTTAAAAATGTATTATTATAAAGGTGACAGGAATAATGTGACTTAAAATACAATGAAAGTTATATGTTTTGCCTGTCCCATTGCATACCTTTCTAGATGGTCATCTGCTGCACTCAGCTCCAATTACTCCTAATCATTAAAACCCTGGTACTGTACCCTGGGGCTGTGACCATTTTGGCCAGAGGTGGGATGGGAAAATGACAGGAAAAATAGGGTAGAACTTTCAACAGCATCATATACAATGTTCTGTATGCAATGGATTTTTTGGAATGCCTTAACTAGGCAGAGCTGGTGAAATCATCCTCATTGCTGCACATAATGTTGGTGTGCTCCAGCCCTATCCTGTAATGATGATTAGTAATAGTAATATGGCTGCAATCAAAGCTGCCTTCAATTACTGAAAGATTACCTATTCACAGACAGATGTCTCACCCTCCCCCCTTGAACTCCTTCCACTCCAACCTCACCAGCAACATCACCAACCAAGTCCTTAATTAATCTCATTTCACCTGAATTGATGCCTGACTCCGTCCGTCTATGCCATATAGAGAACAAGTATTCTCTGAATGTCATGATTGCTTTGGAATTCTCTTCACTGACTGCAGTGTAAAACTATCTGTCCAGGTAGAATATCATTGATGCTGAATGCAAAGAAATCAATAAATGCATGTATATATGCAAAAACACACACATTGCTGTATTAATTAAGGCTGAATTATTACCTCTGCAATGGAACATACATGAAAATTAATAATAATGTCTGATATCCAGTTCTGCAACCTACATAGACAAGTACATTAAATACCTATTTTTTTAGAATTTAATAGATGGAATTGCTGTAATGACATTTTGAAGTAAAAAGAGACATTGCATAGAAATACAGCTGCTGTTATGGAAGGGATATCAGGCAGTATAGCATAAAGATTTATATATTCAAAGGAAACTAAGGCCTACAATGGCCCTTGGACGGATTCTTAACAGCACCAACTACAGCAAGAGGCAGCTTCTTGTGGCTTCAGGTTGATACCGTCAGCAGATTTATTTTGCCTGTGAACCTGTCTAGTAAAAAGATGCTCTTGTCCAATCAAAATTGCTTTCACTGAGACACAAGATGTGCCATGCTTTTCCTGCCTTTGAATTGTAGCAGTATCTACTCTGTATGTGGCTATTTTATGCAGTACAGAAGTACAGATGAAAAAGGGTTAACAGAGAAGTAACACAAGCCAAACTGTGTTCATTATGGCAGCAAAATAGTTATCAGCATCTGGGACATATTAAGATGTAATTGATGCTAGTTTTATATAGAATATTTTAGTTTTATCCTGAATATGATAATATGCTAGTTTTATCCAGAATATGCACTGAATGTTAGTTGCTCTTAACTGCTATTTTATTTATTTATTTATTTTTCACATTGGATTCCAGGGAAAGCCCATCCAGTATTCAGTGGTGGCCCAGGGAGAAAAGCTAAAACATTTATAAAACATTTTAAGATAATAATTTTACAGTCTTTAAAAACAAATATAGTTTAAATAATAATACCAAAGTAGACATAATATGAAAACAATGATTATGAATAGATACAAGTTATTTGATAATGATGTAACACTTAAGAGACATTTTAGCCAGTTTACAGAGAAATTGAAGGTAAGTTAGTATAATACAAACAGAAATTGCAATATGAAGTTATAGAAAAGTAGGGCTGTGGTGTATTCAGAGAGAAAGCCAAGGGAAATAAATTGATAAAGTAATGATGTGAGTGAAGAAGGAGATGTAAGGTATGAATAGGTATTTGCCCACATTTTGGGATATAGTTCATCCTAGCATTGGTCAAGGCCAGAGCCAGCTTTTGGATAGGAAGACTTTCAGAATGTTTTTGAAGGATGGAAGGGAGGGTATTGACCTGAAAGATAGAGATAAGGAGTTCTAGCCCTTAGCAACATGGTGCAAATACAGACAATGTCCAGCAGATTTGATAGGTTTGTGGACATACAGGAGTTTTTGGTCATTGGATCCCAATGACCAACTAGGAACATAGTTGTGCAAAGTATTATTAACTGCTCTACAAGCAAACATATGCTGGATAATTTTAAAGGTGGTTAGAAGATGTGTATATGTTAGTTGATGGTGTAGTTCTAACCAATTTAGGCTTTTTAGTGCTATACAGTGGTGGGTTCTGAACGAGGTATTTGCTGCAAATTTAGCAACTTTGTTATAGCATTATTCAAGTTCTGATTTTTGTGATGCCTAAAGGTTAGTAAGGATGGGAGCACCATAAAGAAGTGTAGGGAGGAGACAAGTAGTGGCAAGTGTAGTTTTCGTTGTGTTGGTGAGAATGTTTTTGGCTCTAGAATGCATCCCTAGTTTTTGATGAGTTTTTCTGATGAATTTTTGTATATGCAGGTCAAATTTAAGATTATTGTACTCTATCATCCCTAATAATTTGTTATGAGAAATTACTTCAATGGTTGTATTATCAAGACAGAGTGGACTTTATTTTTTTCATGGGAGAGGGATTTGGATAAAAAGTAGAAGTTTGTTCTTTTAGGGTAGAGCATGATTTGTGAGCTACAATGCCATGTTTCAGTTGCTGTTAAAGATTCCTGATTATTGTTTTGCAGGTGTGTCATGATGTCAGATGTGCAAATGAGTATCGAGTCATCTGCACACTGTATTCAGGAGGCATATTGTGTGGATGTGTGGAGGGTGTTTATTAGAATGTTAAAGAAGAGGGGACTATGGATAGAGCCTGGTGGTACACCAGTGGTGACCATGAGGACATTCAAAGTAGAGGTTTGCTACTACAAATTGTGAAAAAGGCTTTAGACAAGTCTAGATATAAGGAGGAGACTAGTTTTCCATTATATATAGCTTTATTGACAGTATCTATATAGGTTAGTAGTGCAGTGTTAGTACTATGGGAAGGACAGAAGCCATGTTGTGTGGGGGATAGGAGTTCTTCCTGTAACAGATAGATTAGCAATTGTTTTTGAATGCATTTTTTTCAAGTGTTCTAGGGAGAGAGGACAAGATTGGTATAGGTCTAAAGTTAGTAGTGACTGTTGAATTCCCTCCTTCATGCAGTGGGATAATGTGTGATATTTGTTAGAGAGAGGGAACATGGGATTCCTGGACTGACTTGTTTATAAGGATTGAGACAGGGTAGACAATGCTACTGACTACTATTTTAAGGTATTCACTTGCAAAGTAATCAGCTAAAGTAGAGCGTGATTTGAGTTTGTTTGAGAGTAGCTTTATATAGGATGTAGGCACAAATTCGAAGGTGAAAGTAGATGTGGTGACACATGGCTGCTGGGCAGAGTTAGGATTAGATGTTGGGTAATCTTTGGTTAGAAATGGTATTCCATCTATGAAATAAGAGTTGAACTGTATTGCTGTTTTGAGTGATGATTTATTGGGAGAGGGTTTAGGGATGAATTTCTGGCCAGAATGCAATATTTCTTTAATGGCTGTTCAGATTTTTTTGGGTTGTCTTTACTGTTATTCTGAAAGATTTTATAGTATTGTGTTTGTCTTTATTAATTTACATTTTAGTACAATTGATAAGCATTCTGAAGGTATCAAGATATTGTGGTATTTTATATTTTACCATTCTTTCTGTGCTTTTTCTGTATCCTGCATTAGCATTCTATACTTTTTCAATAGCTAAATTGCATTATTTATTTTTAGTCTCTTCCTTCTAGGAAGCGGATATTAAGGAAAGTAGCACTGAATTCATTTACAGTGTCATCTAAGAGGAGGATTTTTAGGAAGTTCCAGTTAATAGACGATAAGTTAGTAATGAACATTTCTGGGTTAAACTTGGGAAGAGTGTGTGTTGTTTTATAAACATGTTGTTTAAGTGGATGTGTGGGATGGGTTGTATATATTGGGAGATAATCACTGTGACACTCAAGCATTGTATCTCAGATAGTATATTTGCTAGGGTGTAATACTAGGATCCAGTGTAAAATGGGAATATGATGTCTTGCTGTAATGTGTGGGCTATTAATTAGTTGCATGAAACCAAATAAGTTCAGGCTAGATGTCCAAGAGTTAGAGTTTAGGTTCAGCCAATTGACATTCATATCACTTAGTAGTATTATCTTTTGTGGAATTAATTGTTCTGGATATCCAGTATAGGATATCCTTTTGTACATCTGTATTCAGTGTATTCTCACCAAAAAGGGATGTACGGAACAGTAATCCATATTTCTGTATAGTTGTTTAATTTCAGAAAAGTAATAAGAAGCCTTGCTGAGTTGAACTTTGGCATTGGTTTGTTGTAAGGGTAAATGTGGTAGTTGTTGGGAAATATTAAAGCATTGCCAGCACCTTTCCTCTTTATATAGTCATTATGATGATATTTTAACTGTGTAGGGAGGAAGTATGAATAGGTGGTTGTGACATAATTGAAGACATGTTGAGAGCTATTATAGAATCATGGCAGGATGAAAGATGGCCTACTAGCAGGAGAAAAGCTGAGGAGTAGCAAGCTTAACTAAAGAGATCTGCTTGTTATAGTTGGCAGGTAGTGGGGAAGTAGGGGCCAGGAAGGAAAAAGAAGTTGCAGGGTAGAAAGATATTTAGTGGTAATATAGTCTGAAATCTGATATAGGGTAGGCAGGATGAAGGTTGTCCTAGTAGAGTATGAGAATGCTGGCGAAATAGGAAGAAGGGATGGTTTATATGAGAAAAGTAGAAGATAACAATGTAGAATAGATTGATGCTGTTAGGGAGGGGTATGACTGTGAATATGTATCATGCAGACCAATATGGGAGGGAGAAACGTAGTTGGAAATGGTGCTAAAAGGTTAACTAGAAGCTGTGAACTGTGTAAAAAGCAACAGGACTGTTTGCATAATAGTAGTAAGCTTGTTTGGGAAGGTTAGGGAATAGGAATCACAAGTTTAATGGGTGTGTAGGAAGTATGATTGCAGAGTAAGAGTGGGTGAGAAATGGTGGTACTCTAGGGGAGTATAGCAGGCTTACACCTTTAGGTTAAATTATAAAATAGAGTGATCAGTTTATAGCCAATAGAAAGCACTTAGCAGAGAGATAAGAAGTACAACATATTTTCTTTCATTTTCTGAATGCAGAAACCTGTCAGCCAGGAACACTAAGTTACTGGCATGTATAGTATGATCTATTCTTCAAGAAAAAGGACAGTGATCAACTTAGTAAGTGGTCCTTAGAGTGCAAGAACAACTCTGTCAGGAGGACATTAAAAATTAATTTCCAGCACAGGCAAGCATGTATTTAGCTCCATGAAGTTAACACACAGCAGCTAATACACAGCAGTTTTTCAAGTTAAATTTGCTTAGATTGTACAAAGACAAATTTTCAGTGAAAATATTTGGGAGTTGGCCCTCATGGCAAAACTTGTGCAGTATTGGGGGTCAGATGAAGAGACCACAGGCTCTGAAAGGAAAGAAAAGAGACAAATTCTACTAAACAGCCATATTATATTGAGGCAATAAAGTTAATACTTTTAAGAAATGGAAGAAGGACCACAATAAGTCAGAGGAAGAGAATATGGGGAAATGATCCCACTTAAACCCCACCTTACCACCTTACTACCTCTCACACATTTAACACCAACCTATTGCAACTGTCTTATCTTATTAGCATCTCTTTCTCTTTTTGCTGATTAAAAAAAAATCAAACTTTTGTACTGCATATTATGCACATTATTGTAATGTTTATGAAACTTCATTCCCAGGCCTTTTGTAATTTTTTAATATTCTCATGTAAAGCACATTATTGTAATGTTTGCATATAACTTCATTGTCAGGTATTTTTCTTTTTTGCAACTTTGTAATAACTGTCTGAAGCTTTTCTATTCGGGTTTCCACTGAAAAAAGGCCAGTGGCTCAGTTGGACTAACCCAATTAACAAATAACAAATAATAAAATAATAATACATATAAGACTAGAGAGATGGTAAAAATGTTTATGAACATAAGCTGAAAGTAGGTTAGCAAGAGGTATACTGATAGAGATCCATAGTAATGCAGCATATATAAAGAGCTGTGTAGAACAAGTTATCTAAACATAGCACTACATCATTATTAAGCATAATATAAAACCATCACTTAGTAACATTCAAGGGATTGACCAGTATATCAAAAGAATGCTTGGATATATATATATATATATATATATATATATATATATATATATATAAATCTTGTTAAAGGCCACTGGTTCAATATACTTAAAACTTACACCATTTGAATGAAATTTATGAAAATACAACACACTACCAGGGTCTATTCATTGTTCTACACAGTCTTAGGACAAGTAGAAATGTAGTAACATATGACACGTACCTGCACTGAGAAGAAGATGGTGAATGAGTGAAAGAGAAGAGAATACCGAGGGGATATTTAGCAATGCATTCTACTACAGAGACACTCCCACCCTCAGGTCAAATTATAATGGAAACCAATCAGTTTATAGCTAATAGAAAGCAATTAGCACAGAAGTACAAATTAGAACAGGTTTTATTTCATTTCCTGAATGCAAAAATCTGTCAGCCAGAAACTGACATATGCAATGTAATCTATTGGTCAAGAGAAAGGACAGTGGTCAACTTAGTAAATGGTCCTTAGAGTACAAAGACAACTTTGTTGTGGGGGATGTTACACTAATTTCCAGCTCATGCAGGCACGTATTTGACTACATGAAATTAATACACAGCAAGGTTCTTCAAGTTAAATTTCCTTACATTGTAGAAAGACAAAATTCTCAGTGAGAATGTTTGGGAGTTGACCCTTGTGGCATAGCTTCTGCAGTAATGGAGTTAGATGCAGAGAACACAGGCTACTGTACAAAGACAAAATTCTTAGTGAAAACATTTGAGAGATGGCCCTTGTTGCAGAGCTTCTGCAGTATCGGGGTCATATGTATAGACCACAGTCTATTGTACAAAGATAAAATTCTTGGTGAAAATGTTTGGAAGTTGGCCCCTGTGGCAGAGCTTCTGTAGTATCTGGGTTGATGAAAAGACTGCAGGCAAATGCACAAAGACAAAATTTTCAGTAAAAGTGTTTAGGATTTGGCCCTTGTGGCAGAGATTCAACTGTATCTAGATTGAATGTAGGGATCCCATGCTGTTGTACAGAGACAGAATTCACTGTGAAAATGCTTGAGAGGTGGCCGTTGTAGCAGAACATCTGCAGCATCCGGTTGGATTTCTAGTGCGAATTTTGTCTTTGTACAATAGTCTGTGGTCTATACATCCATATAAGGCAGAGAAAAAAATGGAAATTAAAGCTGTAACATTCCACTAAAATCTGAGTGCCTTGCTTCATGTCTATATCAAAGTGAATAGACTAGGTGCAAGAAGCATTTCTCCAAGCATTTGAAAAATGTGATATATGATACACCTGGTGTTCTATTAAAGAACAGCTGCTGTGAAATAATACGCTTTAATCTGATGTTGTCAATCTTCATTTTATCCTTGACATATGGGTTTTGGTTGTGATATCAGAACCGACTTGGCTGTTACTATAGCTCGCACCAGCCAACAACACTCAAGCTTCACCTCTACCCACAATCCCTCTCTCCTAATTACCTTAGATCTTGTTTGCTACTTTTCTGGACAGTCACGTTTTTGTCAGAGACCTTGAGTTTCCTTTTTTGCTAGGTAATATCTTCTTATTTCTTCAATTTTTTTTTAATTTATTTTTTCAACTCTACAATTTAGCTTCCATTTTCCTGCTCTTTCTTACATGTTAGTGTATTTCTTAGTATCATTGTTGATAGCCTCTTTCCATACACCTTGGTATACTTCTTTAACTATCATTGTTGATCATACCTCTCAACCTCTTAGAGCAAGAAATCTGGACAAAGCCATAGATTTTTGTCAGAAACCTTGCGTTTCCTTTTTTAATGAGGTAATATCTTCTTATTTTTTCAAGTTTTTTTAATCTATTTTTTCCTTTTCCTCTTCTTGGAGGAACTTGGTTCAAACATTTGAAGAAATAAGAAGATATTGCCTAGCAAAAAAGGAAACTCAAGGTCTTCCTCTTCCTAGTCTTCATAGGTGCCTCACAACAGCAGGAGCCATTTTGAAACCTTCTTTCCCTTTCGTGCTGCTGAGCATGTGCTGCTCTGTGTAAGGTAACATTTTGATTCTTTGGCATTAATTGTTTTGTGATGTCCTTTCTGTTGCCTTAACTGCTTTAAATCATACAATATTTTGTGATTATTCTGTTGCTTTATCTGCTTTAGGTCATATAGTATCTTGTGATTATATTGAGATGAATATTGCTTGCATATGCAGTCTCTGGTGTACTTTTTCTCGCGACTCTAGTTTTGTGAATATTTAAAGTCTATTTTCCCTGTTGCAAGGGGTTCCAGCACCTTACAATCATGGGTAGCTTAGTGTTTGAATTGTACTCATCTTATTTCTTGTTTTGTAATAAAAGAAAACTGTAAATGTGAATATTTACTAAGTTTCTTGTTGCAAGGAGCACCAGCACCTTAACTTCACATTTAGATGTATCTGTAGTATTTTCACTGTAATTTCTTGGTGTAGTATTAAAGTAAAAGGAAGAACTATTGCCTGAAAGTGCACCAATTGTTCTTGTCCTCAGTATCCTGAATTTCTGTTTTCCTGCTTTGTGAATTGTTGCCTTGTGTATGTCTAAAATGTGATGTTGTTAACTACTGTTGTCCTGCATTACTTTATGCATCGGTGTAAACACTGCTATCTTCTTAGCTAGCTATGTGTGTAAGATATTCATACAGTGAAAATTAATGCTAGGTATACTGCCCTGCCTACCTGTATTACTTTTTTTCTCTCTACCCATGGTATTTTTGTCTCTCGCTCTTTTGCTGAATTACTTGCTCATAACTAATCCCACTCCTCTCTGTTTTTATAGCCCTAGTAGATTTTTCCCTGCAGTTTTCTCCTGGCCGCAGTACAGGCAACACAGATTTGAGGACCTTAACAGATACCCTGCAACTCTAACCATGGGTCCGGAAGCCACCATTTTAAGCTTAAAATAATACCACTGAAGTATGTGTCCCAGTAAATAACTACTACATAAGCTAATCTTTTAATTTATGCTAGACTTTATAAGCACAACAAGAATTTACAGTGTTTTTTTTTTTGTTTTTTTTTTTTTTGCTAGTCGCCATGAAAAGCAGGCACCAGCAGCTCCTATCCTTTCTCTTTGGTTACCCACTATGCCCATACTGTTTCTGTGTATAGTCTCCTGTTCTGTACTTTATCCTTCCCTGAATTCATTTCTAGCCTCACTCATAACTTGACTTTCCTAGTGCATCTGCCCTATTTTACTGTCTTCAGACTCTTACATATTAATGTTTTTTTTTGCCCTGGTTTCAGCTGCTAGCAATACCTCTCTCTCCCCCTCCAAAGCCCCTTTCTATTGTAGCTTATTTTAACCATACAGCACTGGGTTTGCTTCAGGTTAATCTACTTGTGTAGCATTAGGCCAGTGTCTTTTTGTAAGCTTACTTCTGCTCATATTTTATTTCTTTTTATTTTATTTCTGGTGACTATACCTTTAGAAACTTTATATCCTTGTCTCTCAAGCTAGTTTTTCACTATATTTTTCTGATTGTTTCTATGACTTCATCTTGACCAGGGTGCTAGCCCCGCTACGTTCGCCCTCACTATGCTCGGGCTCACTTTGCTACCCTACCCTACCCCCATTCCCACCCACCTCCATTACAATTACCTTTATACCTAACTATCCATCCCCTTCCTGTCACACTAGCCACTACAATTCCACTTCCTGCCTATTGCCACAACCACCTTACTAATTTGTCAAGCTTGTCAACACCACTTCCTCTATACCACTGTCTCTACCTACTCTATCTGACCATATTTTATTCCAACATGTATTATTTTCTAATATCTTCTACACTACTCCTTATTCTCTCTATCTCCACCTCTTACCACTCCAATCTCTCTGTTCTACTCCTATGTTCACCAACTTCTCACACATACAACATATATCCAACTACTTCATCTTTTACTACCTCCCCTAATCTCTTTACTACCTCTACCTCAAGTCTATATAAACTATCCATAATACAAGTTTTTAAACATTCCCACAAAGCTAAGTCAAAACTATACAAACTCCATCTAGCATCTACTACACACTTTCTCCTCACTAAAAACCTACTTTGTTCTGGAGATATCCATCCCAACCCTGGCCCCTCTTCTCTCCCCAAAACTATCTCTACACTGCCCCCATCTTACTCCTCTAACAGTTACCAACCTCAGTAACAACAATCATCTCCATTCAAATACTTAACTATTTACTCATTGAATATTTAGAGTCTAGCAAATAAAGTCACTGAGCTGCACTCATGGATAGCTCTCAATACCCCTCACATCCTCTCCCTATCTGAAACCTGGCTCAAGCCACAAATCTCAAATAGTGAAATACTCCCACCAGGTTATAATATCTTCTGATCTGAGAGACCTGTAAAAAAAGGGGTTGGCGTGGCCATCCTCTACTCTAACAACCTTATTCTCTCACCATACCCTTCCCCAGTTTCTGACTTCCTCCCAGCTGAAATCATCATCCTTAACTGCCATCTGAACCCCCACAAAAAATTTGTAATTGCCTCTATCTACCTTCCTTCTGGTAACAATCTGCCCATTCTTGAAAACATCATATCCTGGTTCTCCCACAACATACCATATGAGGCACTTATCCTTGGTGATGTCAACACTGATTGGTCCAAACTCACAACTGACTCCCCCCAACTCAGTATCCACCTACATGGCTTCCACCAACTTATAACATCTCCCACTGGCTTCCATAAAAATTCGACTTCCAGCTCTATCATAGACTGGATCCTTACCAATTCCCCCCACCAATACCACAATCCCGCCACCTTACCTGACTCCCTCAGTGATCATTTCTTTACCACCATCTTAAGACACTACTCCCATATTCCTAAACCCCACCTTATCAAAGACTGTTGAAAACTATCGACTTTCCATTCATCCCAATTTAACTCCATTCTCCACAACATAGATTGGTCCATCCTAAAACACCTTCCCCTTAATGATGCTGTAAGCATTTTCAATAGCATCTTCATGAATACTCTAAACTCCTTAGCTCCCTCTAGGAAGATCATAGTAAAATCAAATCATGCTCCCTGGCTCTCCAATGAGACTAGGTCCCTCATGAAACAAAGAGATCATGCTTGGAAAACCTGGACTAAAACTAAACAACAACCTTTTCTTCAAAAATACAGACAACCGAGGAACCTTGCAAAAAATATACAACTAATGACAAAAAGTTATACTATAGCTCTGCTCAGCTTAACAATAAATCCAATCCTCGAAAATTTTGGTCAATTCTCAACAACATCCTCTATCCTGGAAAGCCCTCTAATCCCTCACCATACCCTAACTCTTCCTCTCAGGAAACAGCTACCCTCCTGAATAAACACTTTATCTCTTCCATCCAAAATCTGGTAACCTCTAAGCCAAACTCTACTTCAACACCCACCCCTCCAAGTCCCATTAACACAACTTTGTTTTCTTTTGAGCCAGTTCCCATTACTTACATCAAATCTCTACTACTCAAGCTAAAACCTTGCTCTCCTTCCACTGACAATCTATCTCCTACATTCCTCAAACTTGCTGCTGACTCAATTGCCTATCCTATATCTATACTAATTAATCAATATATTCTGGAAACAACTTTCCCCACCCTTTGGAAATCTTTCTTCACTATCCCTCTTCATAAAGGTGGAAACTCCACTGACCCCTCAAACTACTGGCCCATTGCCATTCCGTCCCCCCTCTCCAAGATATTAGAAAAATATATTCACTCACAGCTTTTCAATCACCTCCTCACACACCACTTACTTAACCCTCCCCAACATGGATTTCTTCCTAATCACAGCACTACCACTGCCCTCCTCTCCTTCACTCATATCATTGCAGAGGCCCTAGACAACAATAAACCCATTTCCTGTCTCTTCCTAGATCTCTCCAAAGCCTTCGATACTGTCTCTCATCCTCTACTACTATCCAAACTCGCAAATCTCCACCTATCCCCCTCCGCACTTGCCTGGTTTAATAATTACCTATCTGGCAGAGAACAATCCGTCAAATGGCTCTCATCCTTCTCACATTTCCTTCCCATCTCCACTGGTATTCCCCCAGGCTCCATCTTGGGACCCCTTTTGTTTAACATCTTTACTAATGATCTTTACACCTCATGCACAGAATCCTCCCTTATTCAGTATGCCGATGACTCCACACTTATATCCATCTCAAATAACATTCCTGAACTACACTCCCTGACCCAACAGGTCCTACTATCCACTGAACAGTGGCTCTCTCACAACCTATTGATCCTAAATCCCCAAAAGACCAAACTCCTACTTTTCCTTCCCTGTTCTCTTTCTCATCACAAAACCTCCTTTTTTATTACATCTTCTAACAATACAACTATCCAACCTGACACCCACACAAAGCTCCTAGGGGTCATTATCGATGATGAACTAAAGTTCAACCTACACATACTCCAATGTATAAAAAAAACAAACCATAAACTAGGTCTGCTTTATCTGAACAAAAAATTCCTAACCCCCGAATCTAGACTTACTCTGGGCCAGGCACTCCTCCTCCCCTCCCTCTTATACACCACCCCAGTTCTTACCAACATCCAGGCCTCCACTCTAAACAAACTCCAACAGACTTACCATAAAATAGCCAGATTCATTATTAACTAACCATACAACTCACACCACTGCATTTCTTTAAACTCTCTTCAATGGCTTGAACTTCCCCAATTTCTGCTATCTTATCAGTTTCATATGCTACACTCTATTCTTTATAAACCCTTCTTCTGTCCATCTCTATCTTCCTTAATCTCCATCTACATCCCATCCTGGACCATCTGTACTTCTAACCAACAATTACTTGATATCTAGCACCCAAAAAGGTCAGTAGGCAAACTACTGTACAAACACTCCCTTGCCCATGCTTGGAAAATCTTCCCCTTGACTTGCATTCAATCTCCCACACCTCACACTTTAAAAATGAACTAAAAGCTTATTTTCTCAATTCCAGAACCTGCCCTTGCCATGACCCTACCTAGTCTTCCTTCCCTTTATGTACCCTCAAAAGGACCATACTTAGTACCTCATTACACCTCTTTCTCCAATGTGTTTACTATGTATTTGCATAATTTGATACAAACAAAAAAATATTAGTGTTGACCTATTGAACTGTATCAATGTAAAATTGTGACTTAGCTTCTTTTTAATGCAACTTTAACTTTATGCATATAACCCAACATATGTGAATCATTTTGCTATAACTGGTATTATATCAATATTGTTTAAAATTGTACTTGTTTAAAATGTACGGACCTTTTCTCCTCGGGGCTCCACTGAAAATGGGCCACAAGCCCAGTTGGACAAACCCGGTTAACAAATGTCAATAAATAAATAAATAAAAGTGGGACAAAGGCCCAAAAATAGGGACAGTTTTTAAGTATTGTTCTTACAAACTTAGAAAGTTGATAAAATAACTGGTTTTGCATTAGCATGAATTTTCTGAAAGGTATGAGGTCTGAAACTCAAATGTCTGTCATTATTTCCTAACTAAAGTCTTGAATGATTTGCCACTAATATGGCAGAAAACCACAATTTTATGAAAAATGAACCAAAAATGAGGCAAAAATCTATACAGTTGAGAGTTATGATCTTGATAGTTCCTTTCCCTTCCTCTCAACTTACAAAAAAAAAAAAATCTTTCTTCATTTTACTCAATTTTCTACTTTTTCCTCTGTGTGTGATTGTCTGTGTGTGAATGTTTGCCTTCCAGCCCATATTTTTTTAATGGCTGAGAAAGCTAAGGCCCCTTCTGGCTTTAAAAAATGGCAAAAGTGCAGCTACAAGATTCCATCTTCAGACCTTTACTTACTTTTCATATATTGCTTGGGTCCTGTCCATTTGCAGGAAGACTGCAGTATTTGCCATGGATTCAGTCAGAGAGCCTTCATTGAGAGACATAATAAACTTATCTTGAAGAGTATGATCCCCTCTGCCTTTGTTGAAGCCATATCTGCAGCAGAAAAGAATAAAACAGATATATCTTCCCCTTTGTCCTCATCTTCCTTGGGAAGGGTAAAAAGAGAAGGTTGTCGGTTTTATCTTCTCCGTTGGCACTAAAATCCAAGAAACTGAAATCCTCAGTTCCAAAAGGATCCTCTGAACTGGAGATTTCTGGATTCAAATACTTGGTTATGACTATTTCCCCGCCACCTACCACTATCAGAAGACCTTTGACATTGAAGGCTCTGGTACAGGACATTTTAACTGTTTCTACTTTGATGGCACAGACTATGTCAGTGCATGCCTTTCAAACTGAAACAAGATAGTTTTTACCTAGGACTACTTACTCCACATCTATCAATCCCTTTGTGGGTGAGCTCCCAGAAGTTTTTCTCCAGAGACCAAAATCTCCCTCCATGTCATTGATCCATTCCACCAAAACTCATTCAGTGCTCAATGTGGAGAGACTCATGGATAAGATTTTGTGGTCGCGAGGACTTACAGGACCCCCTTTGGCTCTGACCCCTTTGGGGTCCAAGAACCAAGCCTTCTTTCACCCTGTTAACCAGCCTTCCTCTGATCTCTACTGAGACTTCAGAGTTTACTGTTCCAACTCTTCCAGCACTGACTGTACTGGCTCCTGAGATCTCATTTTCTTCAGAACCACTGATCTCCCTGAACTCGTCTGTGATTTAAGAACTGGAGACCTCCCAAAGCCGTAGCTGCCCTTTCAGTTTCAGGGGGCAGGAATTGACTCCAATTTTTTCAGTGCCAACTCTGCTCCTCAGAGCTTTGGCTTGAGTCAGTTCAGCACTGGCTTCTGTCTCGGGGACAGTTTATTCAGAGTGGGGAGTGACCTCAGTTCTGAAGCAATCTATCTCAGTTACAGGCTTCCTTCCCTCTTTTGGGGGCCAGCCTTTGAGGCTATGGAGAGCACCCTATCTCTTAAAATGGCACAGTTGGCACCTTACTCTTTGCAACAGATCCCCCATTCTGGCTCTGTTATTCACTCTATCTCTCCACTGGTGCAGTGAGTCTCAGGTTTCTCAGAGACAGGTTCTGTCATCTTCTGATACCTTACCAGATTATCCCCCTGAGGAGATCCCTCAGAAAAGGTGCAACAGGAAGGACTTAGATTCCCTTCAGGAATTGGTCACTGAAGATATTGATTTTGATGAGGGGGAAGGGTCCCCAAAGTCTCCACCTGAGGATGCCTCCTTTAGAGACATCTTAGAAGTTTTAAAACAAAGTGGTGACTGGAAGTCCCAAAGGCTTTCTTCACAGGAATAAGTTTATCTGCAGGCTTTTGGTACTTGCCTATCTACCTCTTGGGTGATTCCACCTGCTGACAAACTCATTCAGTTATTTTGCAGTGGGTGTGGAAGGCTACAGACACCAATTACTCCATCCCTAACAGACTGGACAAGATTTTATCTGCCCCTGAAGATAAACAATTCTGGGTTAAAGGCTTAGCAGTGGATGCCATGGTCATAGTGGCCACCACGAAAAAGTAACTCTCTGAGGAGAGTTCATCTATCTATCCACCCAATAGAGAGTCTCGGGCTATGGATAGATTTGAGAAGTGGGTTTATGCTTCATCAACCTTCACCCTAAGGTCTTTGAACTTTCTAGCAGATTTCACAAGACTTCAAAGGGACCTGATCAAGGAGATGTCAGAAACCCTGGTGGGAGCTATTGCTGAGGGGCTGCAAGAGAAAGTTGTCTCCCAGATAGCCATCCTGAAGTCTGTGTCTAATTCATCAATGAGGCTTATTGCCCATGCAGCTTAAGGGACATCCAGAGCAGCAGGTTCAGGTGTAGCCATAAGGAGACACACCTAGATGTGCATATGTGACTTTGCAGAACCATTTAAATCTTTAGTCATCAATGCATCCTCTAATGGATCTTCTCTGTTTGGCACTAAAGTAAGAGAGACTTTATCCAGGTATGATAAGGATGGTAAGGCCCTTTCTGCTATGGATGTATGCTGTTCCACCCCCCCCCCCAAAGATCCTTTTCTAGAAATCAGAGGAGAAATGAAAAGATGTGGTTCAAAAAATCAGAAGGGCCTTTCCAGGGCACACATGGAGGCATTTCCCCCAGGGGCAGAGGGAAAAACCACAATGAAAGACACTGCCCATGTGACAGAGGCAGTCCGCAGAACCAGGGTTTCAGAAATTCTTTTCCAAATAAGCCCTTTCAGTGTTCCTGAAGCATGACCCAATTGTCTTCCTCTGGAGGCAGTTGGGGGATGCTTATCCTTGCACCTAATGCCTGGCTAAACATAACAACAGATTCTTGGATGCAACAAATTACATCCAGAGGTTATACAATACCCCTTTCCCATCCTCCCACAGTATGCAAAACTTCCCTGATGTCCCACCCAATGAGAGGGAACCAGAAGTTCCAGAAATTCAAAAACTTCTAAATAAAAGAGTCATCCAAGAAGTCCCACCAGACCAGAGAGGATTCAGAACTTACTCAAGATTATTTTTGGTGTGCCAAAAAAGACAGGGGACTGGAAACCAATTTTGGTCTCAGCATGTTGAATGGATCAGTTTGACAAACAATGTTCCAGATGGTCATAGTACAGTCCATTCTCCCCTTTTTGAGGAAGGATGACTGAATGTGCTTGACAGATCGTCAGGATGCGTATTACCATATAAAGATGGACACGTGCTCCAGAAAGTTTCTCTGCTTCTGGCTGGGAGCCAATCATTACCAATTCAGCTGCCCTTTGGTCTGATCTCAGTCATCAGGGTGGTCACCAAATGCTTGGCAGTGTTAGCAGCTCACTTGAGACTGCAAGGTGTTTCCATACTTGGACAACTGGCTCATTACTGCTTCAACCAGGCATCGCTTGATAGAAGTAAGGGATTACACTCTCAGCACCTCTGCCTACCTAGGAATTAGTGTAAATCACAAAAAATCCTAGTTGACTCCAACACAGAATCTAGAGTTTATAGGGTCAGTTCTAAATACAAGAAGAACCATAGTATCTCTTCCTTCAGTGAGATTCCAAAGAATTATTACACATGTTCAAAAAGTAATCCACAGGAAGAAGGTGTTCAATGGCAGCATCAATAACTCTAGTTCCTCTAGCCAAGTTTAACATGAGAATACTATAATGGCTGCTAGCATCTCAGTGGTCTATGCTTCATCAACCCATGTCAGACCAGAATATCATCACTGATTATTGCAAGAAAGATCTACTTTGGTGGACTCATTCCAAACAAATTCTCCTCGGCTGCCTCTTTGGCCTTCAAGACTCCATGGACATAGTGACCACAGATGCCTCCCAAATGGGGTGGAGGAGGCATTTTCTGGCAAGACTATCCAAGGTACTTGGTCCCCCTTAGAGTCCAACTTGCATATGAATGTCCTTGAGCTAAGAGTAGTGCTTCTAGCATTGCAGGCCTTTCAAACAGCTCTTCCTCAGGGGACAATTGCAATCCAAACAGACAATATGTCAGTACCAAGTCTTACCCACTTTGTCAAGAAGCACTCAGAGTGTATCAGTGTGTGATCTCTTCCAACTGCTTTCTAATAGCAATGCATATTTCTGGGAGTTCCCAATGTGATTGCCAACAAACTGAGCAGATGTATCCTTCAGCCTCATGAGGGGTCTCTCAATCCAAAAGTGGCAGAATGTCACAGTGGGGTCAACCTTGCTGTGACCTATTTGCCGCTCCCCTAAACAACAAGTGCAGAAATTACTTTGCCCTGATTCCCCATCTGGGGAAGTCACCAAGAGATGCTCTCTTCCACAATTAGCCCCCTGGTCTAATGTATGCCTTTCTCCTGATACCTCTAATTCCAAAAGTCCTGCAAAAAGCACTCAGGTTGAATAGCAAAGTAATGCTCATTGCCTCATTTTGGCCTTGACAGATTTGATTCTCCTTTCTTTGGCCTTATCTGATTCAACAACCTTGGATCCTGAACCCGATTCCAGACCTTCTATCCCATCCAGACAGACTTGTTTACCCCAGACATTTTGAACCTCAACCTGACAGCATGGTTCCTCCAATTCCATTAGTTGCCAGGCATCTAAATCTTGCCTCCCGGTACGCCACATCCTCCTAGCTTCTTTTAAACATTCCATCCATAAACTATATTCTAGAAAATGGAAGAGATTTACCATTTGAGATCATGAAAAACATTGACTTCTTGTTTGTTTCTATAGAAAATATTTTATTAGACTTCTTAGCCTCTCTTTTTAATGCGTGAGCTTCTCCTTCCCCATCAGAATACAACTAGCAGCAATTTTCAATTTCCACAATGGTTTGGAAGAGCATTCTTTAGCTTCTCATAAACTTTTTAAGTCCTTTTTAAAAAGGACTGTTGTTGAAACCTCCTTTCAAAGACCCTACACCACTTTGAGATCTTAACCTAGTGTTGCAAACCATTGTACATTCTCCCTCTGAACCCTCTCTATACCCTCTGCTAACAGAATTTCAGAAATCCAGGGCTTGTCTGGTAAACCACCTTTTCTGCTATTTCACAAATATAGAGTTTCTCTAGGAACAAGCCCCTCCTTCCTACCAAAGGTAGTGTCAGAGTCTAACATCAATCAAACTATTGTTTTACTGGTACTCTTTCCAAACTTTTCTAACAGAAATGAATATTCATTGCATTTACTAAACATTCACTGAAAATTACACTTCTATCTTCACAGGACAAAAGACATGAGAAAATCTGACAAATTGTATGTCTCCTTTTTTAGTGCAAGGTTTGGTAAGCCAGTCAGCAAGATTACTCTAGCCAAATGGTTAAAGGACTGTATTTCATTTATCTATGATAAGAACAAAATTGCTTTGTCTAGGCCTGTGAAAGCCCATTCTACAAGATCTGTAGCCACTTCAGCAGTTTTCCAGTCCAGAGCTTCAGTGGATAATATATGTGTAGCAGCTACTTGGGCTTCTTCCCATACCTATATTACTCATTACAAATTGGACTTGGTCTCTAGGGGAAGAGCATCCTTTGGTTCAGTGGTGCTCAGGAATATTCTTCCATGAGTCCTCCCAAGGTCTAAGATAGCTGGGACTCTGTCCCGTATGTCATGAATAGAATTAAAATTGACAACATCAGATAAAGAAGTTACATACTTACCATAATTTTCCATCTGTGTTGTCCATCTTCATTTATCCTTGACTACTCTCTCACCATCCCCCAGCCTTTCAAGATTTTTTTTCTGGAATGAATTATATACCTTCAAATTATTGTGGCCTTTAAAGCATACCAGATATGGCTTCCCTTTAGGCTTATTTATCCATTATCAACACTTTCTCTCCAAACTCAATCTGAGGTAATTGGGAGAGAGGGATTGTGGGTACAGGTGAAGCTTCAGAGTTTTTGGCTAGTGTAAACTGTAGTAACAGCCAAGTCATTTCCGATATTGGAACTAAACCCATATGTCAAGGATAAATGAAGATGGATAACACAGATGGAATGTTATGGCAAGTACATAACTTCTATTTTTGTTAATAGGATCATAGGAAGTTACTAGGTTATTGGCGCTGAGATCCTTACAAATCTAACCAAGAATTTAGCCCATGCTCTGACAAGTCAGCACCCCCAGCAGGGACACAGGTGGTATCCCAGGGGTGTATTTTCTGTTCCCTATCCAATTATCCAGGTTGTGCTTAAAATGGGTTAATGAGGTACTCTGCTTGATGTGGAGAGGCAGCCTATTCCACAGAAGGGGAAGCCTCTGGGACACAAATCTGTCCCAACAACAAGTCCTACTGATGTCAGAGACTAGGTTGAGGTTGCTCACATGGGTTTCTCGAGTGGAACTTGACTTGCGGATATGCAGCAGTCCCATCAAGGTGAGGTCTGAAATTGCTTTGTATGCCAGACAGAGGTCACCTCTGAGAAGTCTGTATGAGACTGAGTAGAGGGACAGGGCCTTTAGTCCATCTTTGCAGGGTAGATGTTTGAGGCCTTGGATTCTAATGGTGAGGAACCTCTGTGGCCTCTCCAGGTGCTGCGTGTGCTTTATGAGGTACATGCTGAAAGGGGCATTGTACTCAATAATGGTCTTATAAGGAAAGAATACAGGGATGCTGTGTACTCTTTGTCCCTGGATGAGATACCCTTACTAATGAGATGGGCCATGTAGAAGGCTTTCCATACAACAGAGGCAATATGGTGGTCAAACGTCAGTTTACTATCAATCTGAGTGCCCAAGTCCCTCATGACTGATTGCATGCTTGGGACCTTGTTATTAATGTGATGATTTGTGGGTCATCACTCTCTCCAAACGGGATGATGACGCATATTTTGGCATTCAGTTTGAGGTCTTGTTTCTGGCACCAGTCATTTGTTTGGGAGAGACCCTCTTGGAGGATGTCTACATCAGTACGGAAATTGATGACAGCACCTAGCTTGCAGTCATCTGCAAACTTGGTCACCATAGCCCACTGGTTTTGACCTGCAACTCAGAAAAATATATCCCAAACAACAGAGGCACCAAGACCAATCCCTGGGGTACACCGCTCATTATGGGTCTACTACTTGAGGTGGCTTCTCCTGTTTTGATTAGGTGGGTTCTATCAGTGAGCCAGTTTGCTGCCCATATGGTAACATATGGATTGATGCCTTGTTGAGGGAGTTTAGCTGTTATACCCGAGTGGGGAATAATATTGAAGGATTTGCCCAGGTCAATGTAGGTGATGTGCACTGTATTCCCCTCATCCATGGCTTTGGTGACTGTCTCAAAGAAGTCAACCGAATTTAAGAGGCATGACCTTCCATTAATGAAACAAAACTGTGTGGGATCGAGTGTTTGGAGGTTGCCAATGTCCTTGTTAATGAGGTCCATAATAATCCACTCCATGGCCTGTAGATCAAGCTAGTTAGGCTGATGGGTCTATAAATCCTGGCTCGGTGGGTGCTCCTCCTTTGTGCAAAGGAATAACAGTGGCTGTCCTCCACTTGGCTGGGACAAAGCCGGTACTCAGGCTTTGGTTGAATAGGGTGCCTAATGGTGCTGTAAGTTCCTGCTTGAGTTCATATAGGAAGCAGCCTGGGATGTTATCCGGTCCCATGGAGGTTGTGTGTTTTGCCTTTGAGAGGGTAGTAAGACTTGCTCCCTAAAGATAAGGGAAGGAGGGCAGGTGCTGGGGATGTCAAGATTTACTGAATGGGGGGGGGGGGGGCAGAGGGATGAAGTTTTCACTGAACCTGTCTGCCAGCAAGTTGGCTATATGTATGGTGTCTGTGTATGCAGTGTCCTTGACCACCAGTTCTAAGCAGATCTGAATGCTTCCTTTGAGACTGCGGATATATGTGAAGAAGGCCTTATGATTGTCTTTAGTAGATCTGGCCAGTTTTGACTCAAAGTTTGCTTTGGTGGATTTCACTAGTGCTCTTATTTGCTTGTACAGGCTAAAAAGAGATTACTTCCAATTAGGAAGCTGCTCGTTCTTGGTCCTGGACAGCAATTTCTTTCCCTTTATTATAGAGGTTATTTATTGTAGATGTCCACCAGACAGGTTTACTCTTCCTTGAGGAGGAGGCTTTTGTCCTTTCAGGTATTCCTGACTCCATGCAGCTATATAAATGCTCGTATAGTACTTTGGTGTAGGTTTGGGCATTTGTGCCAGTTACTATGTAGGGGGAGGGGGCTGTGAAGCTGTTTATACCTTCCCTCAGTAGGCTGTAATCAGCTTTGGACAAATGTTTTTTGTTTGAGACTAGCTGGGGGGGGGGGTTGGAGGAGATGGTGACTTCAAAAGTGACTGCTTTGTGGTCGTATCTTACCAGGGAGGATGACACTATACAGATGTTGCAGTGGTTACTCATGTTGGTTAATACCAAGTCCAAGGTATTTTCACCACTTGGGGGGTCCAAGGCAGTTGCATTGACAAAATCAAGGAATCTCTGGGCATTTGTGTTTTGGCATGAGTAGTTCTTCCAATGTATGGTTGGATAGCTAAAATCACCTAGCATCAGGGTAAAGGGTTGAATCTTGATAAATCTGAAGTGTTCTAGATAGGTGGAGTGGGCATCTTGAGTCAAAGCTGAGAGCCTGTAGCTAGCTATGATTTGAATAGGGGTCTTGCCAATGGTTAACTGCACCTGGAGTGTCTCCTGTGCGTCATACTGTTTGACCAGCCTGGAGATGTGTATGCCTTTTATATATATTGCAACTCCACCTCCTTTTGCTTTGCTCCTCACAGTTGGGATCTGAGTGTATGATAGGATGAGTAACCTGGTATGGTTAGGGTACTCTCCATAGCTTTGAACCAGGTTTCTGTGACTGCATAAATGTCAGCATCTTCCAGGGTTAAGAATGCTTGCAATGAGTGCAGTTTCATGTTTAGACTCCTAGCGTTTAGCGGCATGACCTTTAATTTGCACTTCGATGAAATTGTCATGTTGGCAGTTTTGACTTCATGGCATTGCCTAAGAAAAAGCATATCATCATGGTCATATGTATAGACCATTGGCTATTGTACAAGGACAACATTCTCAGTGAAAATGTTTGAGAGCTGACCCTTGTGACAGAGCTTCTGTATTATCAGGGGCAGGTGTAGAGACCACAGGCTATTGTTCAAAGACAAAATTCTCAGAGAAAACATTTGGGATTTGGCCATTGTGGCAGACATTCTGCAGTATCGGGATCAGATATGGAGACCACTAGCAATTGTACTATGACAAATGTCTTGTGCAGAAGCTGTCACAAGGGCCAACTTTGTGCTATGATCTGAGATATGAGCCAAATACTTCACTGCTTAAACAAGGTATACCTTCCTTTCTAGCTATCCTATCCATTTGATAGACAAGTAATTGTCCATCACATAAAGTTTTCATGATGCCTACTACATACTAAGTTAATATAAAGAATTTGAAATTATATTGGACAACATATAACATGTACACTTGGTATTTACAGCAGTGCCTGAGCAAAGCATTCTTTCCAGCTACCCTATCCAGCTGACAGACAGGTATTTGTCTTAATAAACCTTTTGTGAAACCTATTTGTTTTGAACTTAGTGTTCAGACAATTCACATTATTTTGGACAGTGTGTACATTTGGTATTTTCAGCAGTGTAAAATGAAATAAGTTTATTTTTATATAGTCGTTTCCCATAACATTAGGCAATAAGTACAATTATTAAATTGTTATTTTAGTTGGGTTGTACCGTTCTGGGCAGTGGAAGTTAATGATGTTTACCTACCACTCATCGGACACATGTGGACCATTATATGGGTTACCACTGTGATCACAGTTCATTCAGAGTGCTTCCAAAGAAATGATGTCTGTAGTATTAATTTACACAAAAATATGCATTTGCCAAAACCAAATGTTCCCTTACACTGCAAGTGGCTGTACTAACTGTGCTAGAAATATTCATGTTAAATAAAGAGAGTAAGTATAAGCAGAGAATAAGTGGAAATAAAAGCAGTAACATTCCTCTAAAATCTTTGTGCCTTTCTTCATGTCTGTATCTCATGCAGAATTACAGAGAACAAATCTTTAACATCCACTGTTATGAATCCATATTCCATATCAAACTCTAATTTTCCCATTTTTGTTAAGAAATCCCATGAATCCACTAATATATGTGGATACAATTTTTGATATAGTTTTAATTTCCTATCCACAAAAATAGTCAAAGGTTCAATTTTGGACCCACCTGATGAGACAATAGTGCTTATAGGTGGGACCGTGGGATGTATATATGATATTGACGTACAACCAAGATACTAAGGGTATCAAAAATATAATATACAGAAATTGGACTTTGTTTTTATCTATGCCCAACAGCAGTAAAATATTTTCTAAGAGGTTAAAATTTGGGTATAAGAAAAATAGGAACCTAAAGGAAATATTTGAGAGGGAACAAGTAGTTAGAACTAAAAGGAAGATAGGTACATACAAATGCGGTAGAATTCCACAATGTCCTTTTGTGTACAAACAAGGGGGACTGGATATAGAACATATCAACATGACATTCTACCCGAAGGCTTACTATAATTGTCAGTCAAAGGGAATAGTGTATTTGGCTAAATGTATATGTGGCTCATATTATGTAGGAAAGACAGGGAGAAGTTTGAAACAAAGGATATATGAGCACACATATGACGTTAACAGGAGGAGAGAAACCAATGCACTTTATAGACACACTGTAGTTTGTCCACGAGCAGATTTTAAATTTTGGGTTATTGAACAGGTTTTAAGAAGTGGAAGAGGTGGAGACTGGGAAGCACAACTGGAGTTAAGGGAACTTATTTGGCAATTACAATTGGATGCTTGCAAACAACCGGGTTTAAATGACCATATTTCACTTATGCCAGCACTTAAAATGAGAGCCAACAAATATGAAATATTAAATATGAAATATATGTATTAAAAATATATATAATGGTTAAAGCTAGTAATGAATTTTAGTACAGTATGAAAATTATTGATTTAATGTATTTATAACATTAACTACTGTGTAGGTGTTTAAATATATATATATATATATATATATATATATATATATATATATATATATATATATATATTTTTTTTTTTTTAAAATATGTGAAACAGCATGATTTTTGTGATAACATATTTAAGTGATAAGAGTGTATATTTATGTATAGAAAATAAGAGCTGTAGTTTTAGGTAGTTGTATTCCTTTAAATAGGAATTTATTAGTTAGGTGTTGGGTCTATTTAAACTAAGGGCGGGAACTTTGAAAATGACTCTGATGATGTTTCCAGGATAGGAAATGAAAGCGCTAAGTCCGTTTTTTATATTGTGTAAAGTCAGTTTGTTTTTTAGCTGTACAAATAAATTACTGAAGTTTTAACTGAGCTTTGTTTACTGAGGAGACCTCTTTTGGGCTTGGAATTCAACTGAAGTGTTTGGTGGAGTTACTGGTTTTGGGTTACTTCAGTCGTTCCATTGGATTATTAAAAATTATGCTATAATGTCATTTGAAAAATATGAGCATCCATGCATCTATCACATAAAAGATACCCCTCTTAAAATTAGCAGGGTTATTTAGGGCTGAGGCACTTTTGTAAAATAAACTTCTTCAACCAACATATATCTACTGTCAGTTAAGAAATCCTTCTATCAAGCCAGCTGATTGCCAGAGATTTAAAAACACTAGCATAGTAAGCAATATTGCAATCAGCAAAAATTCAGTAGAATAGTAGCTCTAGATGGCAAATAAAACTGAAATAATCCCTTCCCTAATCTGATAGGGACTACTTGCAGGTCAAATCTAGTAAGGCAGATTAACAGGAAAGAGTAGTACTCCTGCAGAGCTCAGAGCAGCCCAGCCAGATGGAGAGAAATGGTAGCAGCATAACAGCTGCAGAAATAAAAGAACTTAACCAATAGCCTGAAGATCACTTGTTTTTTTTGCCTGGCATAAGTAAACACCCAGAGCATCAGCAATTTTACCACCTCCCACAAGATAAACCACTGCTAGTTTTCCAAATGAAACAAAAATTACTGGCACAGTTAACAGTGTCAAAAGTTAATGACATAACAGTCAGGACTGGTAGGAACTACCCCCCCCCCCCACTAAGTTTAATCATAAAATAGACTGGCATTGGTGGAAACATAGAGTGGCTAGACAGAAGGCTATTATTAAATTCACTTGCATTTTAACAGATATGTACCTATGTTTTTGGATTTTTTTTTCTTAATATCATTGAGGTATAGTGTCAGAGGGGGCACCTATCATCACGTTCTCCATCTGAATTGGAAACAGTGCAGAAGGAAGCATCTCTTATTGTAAAAAAAAAAAATCACAGATTACAAAGTGCTAGGACATGCAGTAGGTAAATGGAGCAAGTTTATTTTAAATATTCACTAAAATTGTAGTCGCAGTTAAAATGTAACATATTTCTTTATTTCAGAAACTATTGAGGAGGTCTGTAGTGACAACAGGGAAGCTGGTAGGTACAATTATTAGACGCTAGTAGAAACAGTGCTATGAGTTGGTGCATTACTTTGACCAGCTTTATACTGAATGTCAAGTAAGAAATGAGAACAGAAGGTGTTTGCATTTTCCTCTTTAGGCAAATCATCTGGTTTAACAGAACTGTTCTTTTCTCATCATTGCTGAACATTTCTGTAAAACTGCCAGCCCAGCTATCTGGAATTTTATAAATAATTATATGTAATTTCTGAATATTAATATGATTCATATGCTTGTCTTGCAAATGTAAGAGACCTATATGTTATGCGTATATTAAACTACTGGTGCAGAAGTGTGTATTAAACTGTAAGTTATGTACTGAGCTTCAAGAATGTAACCACAGTGTACCCTACTGGAAAAGAACAGAAATGTATATAAACTATATACCTGTAAACGTGTATGTTTTAATAGTAGAAACTGGAACATACAGTGTTAACTTCCAAAACTTCAAGAAAATAAGTTGAAATTGTTTAAAATTGTGCTATAAAAGTTAGTTAATGCAAGGAGACAGGATGTCTAGAGCTAGAGGTTTTTCTATTGTCTTGAAACAGAAATAATTATTAGGTTTAAGATGTAAATGTGTTTAACTGTTTTACGACTTGCAGTTCTAGGCAAACTTCTGAGAGTTATGTACTTTTCACACAGAGATGTTAAAATTGCATTAAGGTTCTGTTAGCCTAGAAACTGAAGGCAGGTGACAAAGAGTGATGTCATCCCAAGCTGACCCAGAAGTAATGTTAGATAGTAATTTAAGAACTCTCTCAGAGACAGACTTTGCATTTTGTATTTGTCTTTGGACCTGGAAACATCCATCTTCAGCACTTCTGCCTTGTTAATAGTAAGTAATCAGGGTACAGTAATCTCTCTTAGATATAGATAGGAATATAGTAAAGATTAGTTTAGATGTTTTCTGTATTTATTTGAGATGGTACTGCAATGTTGTCTTAAAATAGTTCCTTTGATTCTGAATCTGTAGTCACTGTGCTGAGTTATCGAATGCTGTCTTGTTCTGTTATTATCTATTATTAAATATATTTAACCTTTTAATTGTGGCTGTTTTTTAGGGATATTTAAGCTCTTAGCGCACTTGCATATGTATCTGGTGACACAGTATAGGCCACTCCTAAATAGCCTTGGCCTTGGTCACACTTACCATTTGGATTTATAGTAACATCACACAGTAGGATCGGTCACCCTTTTGGAAGAGCCTTAAAGTAGCTGATAAGGGGTTCTAGTGGCAGTGATAAGTACTTTATGTTCTGGGCAGAAGGGGGCATAGCTAGTAAATGTAAGCCAGCCTTTCCCAGGTGTGTGTTTGTGTATAAATCAAATCTTAAAGTGTACATGCACGTGTGTGCGTGCGTGTGTGTGTGTGTGTGTGTGTGTGTGTGTGTGTGTGTGTGTGTGTGTGTGTGTGTGTGTGCGTGTGTGTGTGTGTGTGTGCGTGCGTGCGTGTGTGTGTGTGTGTGTGTGTGTGTGTGTGTGTGTGTGTGTGTAAGCTACTTGGGCAGGGACATGGAGCACTTGGCTTGGAACCCTGGCTAAGGACTCAACTCTATAGCTGTGCCAGTGTAGGCAGTCTTATTGAGGATCTGGAGAGAGAGAAAGTGAAACCAGCCCTCAGACTGACTGTGAACTCTGTGTTCTCTTAAGGGAAATTGTACTTTACCATGTGTGTACTTGTCATCCTCCCAATGTGTACATCCCTCACTGGTGCTAGTGGTGAGGATTGAGGCTCCTTGATTACTGGGCTAGAGCAGGGGCATCACAATTTCAATGAGTTTTTTAAACTAACTTTTATTTGGCCTGTATTGAAGAGCAGAACAAAACAAAAGCATCAAGGTTAAATCAATCTGAATTTAACAGAATTATCTCAGAAACTAAATGGCTATGAGTTGATACAACATGAAACAAAACACTTCTTGGCACAAAAAAATTAAAGATCTTTAAGAACAGATACGTGCATTACAAAAAGCCAGAATTAAGAATTATTTTTTAACTAACAGATGTCATATTTGGGGTCATATTAGATACTCCTGCAGATTTGTAAGAATATATAACTTTGCATAATTGGTGTGTCAAAAAACTGTCATGTTTGTTTGCATGAAAACACATCCATCTTTTCCAGTATTTCACACTGAGAAGTTTATTCCCACTGACTAGGGCCCCATATGGCAGTAATGTAGAGTATTTCAATTTTTTAACCCTGGGTCTTATCCCAAAGAGCCAGAATATCCATCAAACGCAAATGATGCTTGAAACAAATCATTTAATTTTTCTGTCAGGAAAGTCCAATAAGTGTTAACTATGAGACAGCTGTAAAACATATGAAGATTATCCTTTCCACTCTGACCATGCTTCCAACATTTATCTAAGAGAGAGAGACCTGTCCTTTTTAACTTGCTTGGCATTATATACCACCTATAAATATTCTGCAACTGTTGCACATAGTACCTAGGCTACCTTTTAAACTTTTCTAAAGGATGCCATACTTGTTACCATTGGTCCAAATGTCAAAAGTTTCCCTTATATGTTCTCCATCTGTTAATGAGTAAACACTTCAGTACTTCAGCCTTAATTGATCAAAGATGCTTCTAGATTACACTACCCCTACCAATGGTGACCCTGTGTCATTTCTCTCAAGGCAAAGTTGATGTTTTTCCTCTTCTACAGAACACCCTGCTGTCCCATATCCCTTTAATTTGACAATATATGAACAATTGACAGGAGGCTAGGTTAAATTCTTCACACAAAGTTGCAAAACTCTTAAAGGATTTTTCTGAGTTGGGGGGATTATCACCTCTGCCAGCTCTGAATTCCCTGTAAAATCTAGAGCACCTTCTGCTCCTCCCCTGTGGAATGAATAATCACTGGGTGATGTCATATTGTGCATGTTGGTTGAACTCCCCAAAATATACTCCCATAAGCAATTATTCCTTAAATAACACTAGAAACCACATTAAAGATAGCCACTCAAACTTCCATCCCTTCCTACCACCTCCTTTACCACTTCCTTCATCCAAATCCTCATCAACATTTATAAACTGATGGAGCTGAAATGTTATAGCATAGTTTGTAATTTGCAGTATACCTATCCCCTTCAATAACCCCTTGGCAGGTGATCAGGGGACCTGGAGATATGTATTCCCCTGATGCATCTTCCATCTTCAATCATTTCCTGATTTTGCTGTAAAAGTGGGCGTTGCATAGAAAGTGGGAGATTGCTAATCATGTGAAGGATATGTGGCAGTATCATAATCTCAACAGTTCATATTTTATCTGTTATTGACCTCAAATTTGTTAATTTGGCCACTAAACTACACACTTTGGCTACCTATTCCAATACATTAATGTCAATTATAGCTAAAAGAGAAATCTTCAGTTTCATTCCTAGATATGTTGCTTCTTTGATGACAGGCAAGGGGAAGTCAATGATATCTTGTGCAGGTTCCTCCTAAAAAAAAATATAGATTGGACAAAAATTACATCTAAGCCCCGATGCCTAACCAAAAGTTCTAAAAATCTCTATATCACCTTCCAGAACTACAAAAAATATTAGTAATCAACAGTATGCAATTATCTGCTAAGAGGAAAAAGGAGTGCTGAGAACCATCTTTCTTAGAGCAGTCATCCAGCAGTCTTCTTACCCAGCAGGCCAGTTCTTCCATAACCAGGAGAAAGAAACCAGGAAACAATGGGCATCCTTGCCTCAAACCCCTGCCAACAGTACCTGCACCAGACAAACCACCATCGACTAGTACTTTAAAAGGTGGGAAGTGTAACAACATCTAACCATTTGTCCAAAAGTCTCTTCACATTTCCTACAATGGAGCACAATGGAGTCACATTTGTCCATATCGAATGCCTTTATTATGTTGAATTGCACCATTCCTAGTCCCTCATACACAATCCTGTGCCGGTGCAGAAAGGCTGCCAGTTCACACCAATTGTCAGTCCCCTTCTGGAACCTAGCAAATCCATTTTGCCTCATTGATATCAGGTGTGGAAAGCAATGTTTCCTGTCTGGTAGCCAACATCTTTGCAAAGGTCTTGAAATCAACATTAATAAGAGATATGCACACTCAAAGTTTGAGATTTGGGATTAAAGTAATAATGTCCATTTTGTGAGCTGGACTAGTGAAGTCAGATGAGTTGACAGCATTAAATAATTGAAGTAAAACCTTACTCAAAATATCCTTTCCCCACTTGTAAAACCCAGCTGGAAAGTCATTTGCCACCAGCGCCTTGTTGGAACTCGGCTTGGGGACCAACCTCTCTGCTTCTAAAGGAGCTAAATGAGAGCCCAGCATCTGTTTTCTTCCACTGTGAATTGTCCTTTTTGCACTGCACAGAACCCCTATTACATCTCCAGTTGAGAGGGATTGTGAACTACAGAGGGATTCATAATACTGTCTAAACTCCTCCTACAATAAACTCCTTATCCACTGAAATAATTTTCCCCCTGTCAAGATTTCACCATTATGAGTGAGTGAGCTTGTTGTGAATGCTTAAAAATACATGGCAGGCACTTTGGGTCACTTTCACCTTTTAACTACCAGTGCTGTCCCTTGTGAAGAAGCTAAGCCTTCAGTTTGTATAATTCTGTCATGTTAATGTCAACTGTAAGGGCCATTTCTCAGATGTTAAGGTCCTCTTTGCCTTCCTCTCACACTAAACATCCCCGGATTAACCCCAACACCCTCATCTTAAACTCTAATAACATGTTATGCTGTTTTCTCTTCCACTATTCTGCATCCATAATTTCCCCTCTACAGACACGTTTGCAGCTTTCCCACCATAATAATTTGGAGACTAATCCCTGGGTTGAATTGTGCTGTAACACATCAGAGATTAAGGACCTCAACATGTTTTTTTTTTTGATTGAAGACCACCTGAAGTGTGCCCATCTCCAGCCTCTTAACTTCTGAACCTATGGTTACAAAATAATAATGAGACATAGGGAGCATGATCCAATAGATATATCAAATTATCTTCTGGGGAATGAACCCTACCCTTTAAATAATTAGGGATGAAAGTATAGTCTATTTGAATATTTTGGTGTGCAAAACTTCATGAGAAAGAAGGAGTAGTTTTGCTAGGATGAAAGTCACATCATACATGTAATAATTTTTCTTCTAATAGCCAAGAATTTAAAAAAGTCTGACATTATGATATTTACAACCTTGATATAATCTGTCTAACTTCTCATCCGGAGCTACATTGAAATTCCCAGTTAGTATAGTAAAGTTCATGTGGTCAACCACTTCTTCCACCTACTAATGACGTTCTGGAAAAACTCACAGTTAAACAACATTGCATACATAAACATTCCCAATCACCACTCTCTATTAATTGTCCCCTCAAAGATCAATCACCTACCCTTACCACTGCACCTCACTTTAGTCGTTTTCACTTCTAAGGATTTATGAAACACAACAAAAACTTCTCGTTTCTCTCCTCCAGGTTTACAGTCCACTACCGTAAATCTGGTAACTTCCCTAATTTTGAGCTTGGTTTCCTGCAAGCATATAACATGAGCTTTTTCCCTTTTGATTCTTCGTATGATCCTGGCTCAACAAACAGGGGGTGCACAACCCCCTATATTCCAGGATAACAACTTAGTACTCTCCCCTATGTAACATCAGGAACTACATCACAAGGCCTTTCATTTAAGCATGCCATATTACACTAAGTAATAACTAATTACTCAATTCAGAGGGTAAATGAAAAAAGATCCAGAGACCCTTCCAGGATAGGAGCAAAAACAAAGTTCTTTGGGTATCAAAAAAGACACCTACACCCAACCAAGCAACTGTCAGTTATTTAGAAATAACATGAATAAAACAGCCAGAACTGTCCTCTCCCATACTTTTGGTATTCATAGAGTAACCCTCCCCCCCAACAGGAGCAAATCTTATGCCTGAAATCAAACAAAACCCGCAGTGTTAAAATAATAATCTGTGTCTACTTACTACACCTGACCTTTGTAAAACTAAGAGTAAATGGTGCTTTGAGGATTATAGGGAATAATTAATACATTACTCGGATCCCCAAAGCCAAAAAGATGTTTGTGCCACTTACCTTTCAGGGAACCTATTTCATATGGACTTGGCACCCACACTATTATTCATCTGATTTAAAATCAAATACCAGCAAAGAGGATAGGCCCACTACCAGTGCCAAAAAAAAAGAAAAAGAAACAGGTTATACATTATAGCATCGATAATCTAATAGCAGCACAGCTATACTATGAACAACCAGAATTGCAGTCTAGTCATTTATGTATATATCTGCTATAAAGTCAAAATCTTTAATGAAAGTATACTTGCCCGACAAGCAATAGTGCTAGAAAACCTGATAAAGTTTGAAATGTACATCCACATTTGGAACACTCCTATCACGCGTCTTTAGATCATCCCTTTTCCATCTATGCTCGTCATCTGAATCAGAAGACCACGAAAGATTTCAGACCAATACCTTTCTTTTGTAGACTTGTCAGCAGTTAAGCAGCCAATTACTAAACATAAAGGACTGGACAATAGAATAAACGTACTCACCAAATCTTTTGATTTGCAAGGAAGTTTTCTACAGTGGATAGCTGCCACAGTTTGCTGCTTTTGTACGTCCATGCTGGCACCATTCAGAATATCCTCATCATTGTACTCAGACACAGTGAGCACAAGCTCATTCCACATCAAGGTACCACACTTAGATGAAAAGGATGTGTCATCCCCACTGCTACTCCATCAGAGCTTGAAGCACTGAGCATGTGCAAAGCATATATCACCGAAACTTCATAAACATACAAGAATGTAAAGATGATATGCTTGTTTGATACACTGAAAAATCCACCTGCAGCCAAAGGACAGAAAGGTTGTCCAAACAGATGCGCACTGTGGAAGTGTACCAAACAGACTTAAGAAGGCTTTTTTCACAGATTAATTGGCTTGGAAAATATTTATCCATTACATCTGAATTCAGAGTTTTTTATAGTGAGCAGCTGTTGGTAAGAATCTCCATAGTAGGTGAAAGGTAAATAAATAAATCCATGGGCTCAGTAGGCTGAGTCCTAAAGCAAGCAATTACCAAAAAAGGGCTGGCTGCTGGAAAAGGGGTTGTGGATAGGATGGGATGGCTGCTATAACTGAGTCCAAACAATTGCTGTTGGTGAATATGTGGATGAATGACCTTGTGACCAAGATTACCTGATGTCAAAACACACAGTACAGTAAGCAAACAGCTTGCATATGGGAGTGTTTGGTACCTGTTTGCTACTCTATACCTCAATCAGGTTGATAGTTCTTCCTGGTAAGTCCTCATCATTTAATATACATCAAGAGTATGAAAGACCTTCTACTCCTTAGATTATTTCCAGAGAATGAATAAGGAGATGAATTGTCAAGTTTAAGGATGGTTCTTAAGCTACTTTAGGAGGAAGAGTGGCTTAGTCATAAAGGATACCCATCCTTCTGAAAGATCAGCTAGGGTTACATACAAATATGAGCTAGCTGCTCATACCTCCTGTGTCTAGAGTTGATATTAATTGAGAAAAAATATCATCTAAGAGATGAAATTTAGAGTAACTGAACCAGCCAGTCTGAGTAGAGTCCAGAAAAGTCAGTCAAGAACTTCAAATTCCACAGAGGACAAAGGTTCCTCAAAGTTCAGGTGAAGATGAAAGCACCCTTTAAGGAAGTGCTTAAAGTGTCACTGCTCAGAAACTGCTTTTTTCTTCAGCAAGACTATGATTTGCAGAGATGACTGAAATATGGACAACGACCATGCAAACGTTGAAACCTAAGTCATATGTGCCTATGATAAGTCAAGACAACCTGCAAGACATCTCACTGCCTAAATGTAGAATGTCTGCCACATGGCACAACACATCTCAGGTCTACAAAGATTTCCTGGCAGCTTTTTGTTTACCTCCACCATACCCAAATGGAAGATATGACAGGAAAAGAAAATCTAGGTATGGATCCACTCCCTAAGGTCGAGCCTGTTGTTGCCACTGCTTTGAAGGAATTCCCTGCTTTGTAGGATAGCTTCTTGTACTGACCACAACTATGCCCTTGTCAACAATGATAGTGCAATTAGGATGCAATTTAAAATATCATCTCAGAAGTTTATAATGACTGATGCATACAGTAAGAATGAATAGTAGAAAGGCATGCAGATATTTTGTCTGTCATGGTACAGACAGCACATCCACCACCAATGTTTCTTTGCCCTCCTGACCTAAGCAGAAATGTGGGTGCTATGCATTCCACCACTTAGTGACCAGATTGCGATTCAGGGAGCTCTACTCCAATAAGACACCAAACTGACAGCATGCACTAATCCTTTGGTCCAAGAAAGGGGTAGGACTGTAAATCACTGAATATACCCGCACATTTACTTCTTTATAGCTGTGAAAGCTATCAGGATAATGACTTGATTAATATCCCATTGCCAGAGCCCCTGTTATTTTCAGCAGTATAGTAATAATCATGCATAGCCTATTTATTCATGTACCATACCATAACCTGGCCAACTGAGTGGAGCAGAGTGGGCTTAAGTGACAATTTCTGTTTTAAATATTTAAGGAAGGAAATACCAGTCAAAGCTTTAAATGTTTTATGTAAGCCCACTTTCCTAGGGTCCCCTTTATGTTAATATTGGGAAAAACCCATGTGATCTCCACAACCTATTAGTATTGTATCCATTCTCAAGGTACAAAATGGATTTTGCTGAGGAAAGTAAGATTGGTTTTGAGATTGGTTGGGTTTTGAGGACAAGGATTTCACATTGAAAGACTTTCCATGAGAATATGATGACCTTTTAGTTCTCACTCCCCAGTGCACCTCCCATATCCATAGGCATACAAATAAATCTGTGAAGATTCTGGCCAAGAGAAAGCCAAAGAGGTGTAGCAGGATGGTGCAAGCTTGGTTTCTTCTCTCAGTCCTCAGGCAGATTACCAAAACTATGACTTCCAGGACCATCTCCACAGAAGGAAATGGCTGGAATGGGATTGTGTCCTTTCTGCCATAATGAAGAGTGTGCTTTGAGTCATATTTACAGATACTATAGTGGGATCGCTCAAGCCAAGCATACTTCTAAGGAGTTTCTTGAGAAGGCCACCAAGAAACAGTCATTTTTGTAGGGGTGAACTTGGAGTTTATTAACCTTCAAGATCATCATTGCAAGAAATTTGTTAAAGAAATAGTGCACAAAAGAAAGAGTAAATACTAATATCTTATAGTAAAAGTGATGCTTGCCTAGAGCGAACAAAAGGTACTTCCTTTGGACAGAGCAAATCTAATGTGCCAGTAGGCAGTCCTCCAATGTAATGACACCTTACAGACACCAAATGAAAGCAGACACATAACCCCTTAGAAAGTTCCTGAGTGTATGTGATGTGCTTAATGAAGCCATAAAGATCTAGAATAGCATAAATGTTTTGATTCCCATATGTAGGAGGGAAATATAGTAGTAGAAACATTTGCCTTATTCTAAAGGATGAAAAAGCTCAACTGCCTCCTTTTGCAGTAAACTGTGAGCCTATTCCAAGTCTTAAAGAGCTAATCTGATCACTAAGTCAATACTTAGCTTATAGGGAAACTAATAGGTCAATAATGTGGTCAGCTCTGAATATATTGATAAAACAGTGGAACATCGTTTTATTTTCCAACATAAAAAAGATTCAAAGAAGTAGATTCAGTACCATGTCAAAGAGAATAAGTGAGAGCGATTGCTTCACTGATGGAATCATACTCTCCTTAAAAGTTATGCTTGATGAACTAGGTTAGGTAACATCACCCAAACATAGGGGGTATTCTCATTCTAGAAGAGGACTTATTATTATTACAAAGGTGGGTTAGCCTTGAAGAAGCAGATGAGATATAAAAGCATCTTAAATATCCCCTACTCTTTTCACTTCCTGTTTCTGCTTCTGGAAGTCCTCAACCATTATCATGGAAAGCATACCAAAGATGGCATTACCTCAAAATGTTTAATACACGACAGCTAGCTTGAACTCATCTCTTTAAGAGGGTAGCCAAACCCATGTTATCTTATAGATGCAGATGCCTAGGCCTACTGCCTCAGCTATAACACAGTTACAGTCAAAATCACTTCCAGGTCACATTAAAGAGCTCTATTGAATTTGTTGCAGCTTTCTGTTCAGATAACTTTTCACCTCATAGCCTAATATACCTAGAAAAAGATACCAAGGTGGCACAACAGAAAGCACTCTTGCCCATGCGGTTAAAATCTTTAGATGTATTATGAAGTTGTTAAGGTGTAAAGGTGCCATAACCTCTAGAAACATTGATGTACTAAAGAGATTATGCAAGATTCTGACCCAGTGTGCTTGTTGCTGATATCATTGCAGTCAGCAGAGAGATGGAGATGGTATCTGCCTTCTTAAAAGTACAAGGAGTAGAATCCAGATGTATCGACTCCGCACATATGGTATCCTTCAGGGCAAAAGCTTTTGACAGTGGAGACTAGGGTTCCTTAGATTTCTTGTATACCTGTTAAAGCATTTCTAGTGGAGGGAAGCCCTTAGGCATATGACCTAAGATTCAATAAATAAAAAACGCAGAATAAAGTACAGTACAAGAGAAAACATGGAAACAACAATAATAATAACAAATACCGGACCAACACGGCTAGAAACCGACAACAATTTATTTTAAAACAAATAATAAAGATTAAAAGTAAGCACTTTCGTGATTACAGCACAGCTTCATCAGATTAATTACAAGCTAAAAGACATTCATTTTAAAAGAGAGACAAACCAGTCAGCTGTCAAGGGTTGGTCAAACCAATTAATAGTAAAAGGTGTACCCACAAAGCAAATATAAAAGTATTTAAGCATCTGAAATCTTGAAAAATATGTAAAAATACTTTAAAATACAGAAAGACATTCATAAAAATAGATTAATGTTTAAGTGGACATGCTTCTGAATCATTATTAGAAAATACTGTGATATAGAAACCAAGTCAAAAGCACAAAAACTAAATACCAAAGGTAAGCCCCAAATCCAGGAGCTGGCAGGGCAAAGCTAATCACAGTGGTGTAATCCAAGGCACAATCCAATATACAGTCACTAAGAAGTTACAAAGACTGGTTGAACACCAGAAACACTTTATTTAGCTATAACAGCAAGCGCTTTCATCTCTGTCAGTTCAGATACTTTATCCAGATTAGACAGCACAGGAGGCACACACTATATACACCCATCCCCAATTAACACCTCATGCAAGACAATTAAACCAATTAGTCCTGCAGAAGCCTTATACCCCATCTAAAAAATTATTATTATTTTAAAAGTTTTTTTTACATCATCCCTGCACAATATGCAAGAAGAAAACATCCATCAGTCAGCTCTTCTAATAAGGGCAAGTCCGATGGTATATAATAATAACCACACAAAAAATAAATATTAATTAAAACCTAGCACAAGAATATCAGTTACTAAACATGTAATAAAATGCATTTTATACATCCAAAAAGAAATACAAATACAAGTAAAAGATCACAGGGAGTCAGATAAGACAGTCATCTTTCTAGAGCCCTCAACTTTAAAAAACAGGTTAAAGAAAGCATGTCATTTAAGCCTGGCAAGCAAGTTGCATTCAATCTTAACTGCCATAATGCCTCCATTTTTTTCCAGTTGCAAGGGCCATGGACCCCCCCACTCAGATCCCTCCTTAGCATATCAATAATGACAAACTTAAAAGCATGACCGCCATTATCGATGCAGTGCCTAGCTAGGGCATTCATTTTATTTTTCAACCTGATGTCCCTCACATGCTTGTAGATTCTATTCCTGAGTTTCCTCTCAGTTTTCCCTACATAGAAGCTGGGGCATTGCATACAGACCACACAATACACCACCCTCTCAGACTGACAAGAAAACCTTCCCCCAAGTCTGAGAAGTTGGCCATTAATGGTCACCAATGACCCTTCCAAGATATATCCACACTGGATTGAGGACCCACATTTTCTCATAGTGCCTTTTACCGATTCACCTTTATAATTTTCAAGTAGATTTTTCAAACATCTGCTCTTCCTATACAGAATAAACTGTGTATTACTAATACAGTCCCTCATCTCATCACAAGAAGACAAGATGACTCATTATTTAAATAAAATATCAACAATTTGCTGACTGTCAGAGCTGAAAGTTGTGATAAAGGCTGATCTAAAATTTCTTTCAGTCCCAACATCCAGTTTACCACTCCTAGCTATACAAGTAGATACCTCCAGAAGTTCAGTGCCTGAACACATTGGTTCAGCATGGTCATGGGTTACTTCATCCCTAGATAGAATAGCTCTGAAATGACCCATTTCTCTCTTGTTAACAACCTACATCATGACCTCCTGGATTATAGTAGGGGGATACCCTCTCCTCAAAAACATAGCCTTCAGGGTATCACACTCATTCAAGAAAGACTCAAAGCGCACCACCATGCGTGCCACCCTCACAAATTGCCCCTTGATAGCTGCCTTTTTCTGTTTGAATGGGTGTGAGCTACTTAAGTGCAAGAAGCTATTCGAGTAAGTTTCCTTTCTAAATACCTCAGCACTAAAGGACCTAGAAACAGTGTCTTTAATTAGTTTCACATCCAAGTAGGAATCTCATTTGTCCCAATCATGTGTGTGAATCTGAAAAAAGCAGTCGACTGGTTGATAGATGTCAAAAACTCTCCAACTAGCTCAGATGGGCCATAGCACAAAATAAAAATATCATCCAGGTAACAGACATAAATCTTACAAAAGGGAAAAAATTGGGATTCCAACAAGAACCTTTTTTCCCATTCAATCATCACCATATTTGCAAAAGTACGCACACATGGTGAGCCCATCGCCACCCCATCAATTTGAAAGAAAAACTCATTGTCAAATAAAATACAATTACTCTTTAATACAAGTTCAAACAACTGTTAGTAAACATTAATCCTAGCCTGCGTCACTCTCTAGAAAGTAGGAAGTCACAAACCCATTCAAGTCCAGTGTCATGGGGTTTTACCATGTAGAGGTCCTTCACATCTACTGTGATGAAAAATCCAGTTTCCATACAACCGGGGTTGTTAATCCTACCCAGGAAGTCCCAGGAGTCCTTACACATAAATCTCTCATGCCCCAGCAATGATTTCAATTTAATATCAAGAAATTTTGCTATTGGGGGGCGTGGCCAAGGATGAACACAGGATAGCAGCAGATTTCTTCAGCTCCACCAATTTCACTGCACTGACAGGAAATAATTACTTTAAAAATTAATTTATGAAGTAATTTCCTTTCTAAATATGTTTGGTTTATCTATTTCTTGAATAATATCTAAAAAAGAAAGAAAATTTTAATAATATTCCTGTCAGAAATCACCTTGGAAATTTTCCTGTCAGTTTCTCTGTTTGAAATGAGTTCCAGTAAGACAAATTCTCAGGATTCCAGCATCAAGAAAGAACTTCAGTCTCTGATATCTACAATCCAGCAACTTACTGCTAAGATGGATAAACTGGATACTAAAATTGATACCTTCATAGAAAAAACTACAAAACAAATAGACTTGTTACATATAGACTTGCAACAACAGAAGACCCAGATTACAGGCATAGAAGAGACTGTAAATGACATGGAGAATAGAATCCAAGAAGAGGAAATCAACACTGAGTTTTTGCTGAAACAAAATACACATCTACAAACAAAGCTTGATGACCTGAAAAATAGATCTAGGCGCAATAACATTAGGATTTTTGGACTTCCAGAAAATATTGACGGTAACAATATTACTTCTTTTTTAACTACATGGCTCCCTAAAACTTTAGACTTGCCAGAAGCATTTTCTTTTGGTATCGAAAGAGCCCATAGATCTATAGCTAATACTAACTCTAACAAAAAGTATCCTAGATCAGTTATAGTTAGATTTCTATCATCTTTTGATAAAGAGATGGTACTTAAATCTGCTTGGGCTAAAGCTCCTGTTAAAATTAATGAGACAACTGTGCGTTTTGACAATGACTATTCTTCCTTGGTAATAACTAAAAGAAAAGTTTTTCTGCCATTAATAAGGGAGCTTAAGAAAGCACAGTTTAAAACCTACCTTCTGTTTCCTGCCAAGCTAAAAATCTTCCTTCCTGATGGTCCTAAAATTTTTGAGGACTTAGACTCTGCATTGCTGTTTATCAAAAAAAATAAGATTTTGGATAAAATAGAGGAAATGGAATGGGCTAGTCCTTCATTAAAGAGGCTGGCAAAAGAAACTTCATGGAAGACTTCAGAGAAGAAAAAGAGACTAAAAAACAAATGACTTGTTCTATGTTTTTTTCTTTTTTTTTTTCCTCTCTCTTTTTTTTCTTCATTATTAATCTTTTTAAATATAGTTACTGCATTTTCAGAAAGCCACAAATATTCTGAAAAACATTTAATCAAAGTTATTTTCTGTGTACAAAGAACTGTTTTTGTTTCATAATCAGTCAAAATATCTGAGGAACTAATAACAAGCTATCATTCAATATGTTTCTCTTTCTGACAAAGAGAACCAAGGTTAGTCACTTGATACATTTTTTTCTTTTTCTTCTTTTCTTTTATTTTAAATAATGACATTCTATTTAGATTATGCAGTGGTTAAGGGGTGGGGGAGGGCAGGGAGAGAAGTGTAATGAAAATATGATAAATGGAATAATAACTTATTTATTCCTTGTAAAAAGTATATATGTTGTTTAATTGCTATTGCTAAATATACTTCCTTGATTATATTGCCTATGCTTGTTTACAAATAATTTGTCATGCTTTAATTAATAATAATTAGAACTAAATAGTAGTAAATAATGTTTCATATCCATCTTTATTAATATAAACAGCAAGTAATATTCCACTGTAGATACTTTTTATAGCTTCCTTTTTCATTTTTTTTATCTTTTCTCTTACTCTCTTTTTATTTTCTACTCTCTTTTTTTTTTCTCTCTGCTCTCTCTATTTTCTTTCATATTAGTATATTCACATGCTTTTGATCATACTGATACAGTAAATAATAAGATTTGTATAAAAATTGAATTGGGGCATAAATAATTAGTTCTATTACATATTAATAACTGTGGGCTTAGTTTCACTTTCATGGAGGCTGTAATAACTTGTAAAATACTTTGCGAAGGTTTTGCTCTGTTTAGCTTCATTTATATTGCTAAATGAATGTCAGTCACTTGTTTTTAACAAAATTCCCACCAGAATGTTAAGGGAGACAATTTGGGATGTGGGTTACCTCGTGAATAGTGTCCTCGAGTTGTTTTAAAAGCTTCAACTCTCAGAATTCACGCAGAGAAGCTGAATGCAGTCAATTTGAACTTTGACCTCTGAATTCACACTGACACATCGCAGATTCAAGAAGAGCACTCTACCAGGAAGTAGAACTGCTGCAAATGCGACTCTGCGATGGAAAATAAACTCTATAACATTTAAATGTGAGTTATCTTTTATAACTACTTATTTATTCATGTTATAATTTATAAAATATGAAAGTCATAATGATTTTAAATGATTCAGTATCCCATAGTAAGCAAATGTGATATTTTAGAAGGCATAGACAGTGAAACATTTATACATCTGTTTTTGAAAGTTTACTTGACTGCAACATATTAATGTATGTAAAAAACTTATGATTTAAACATATACATTGCTATAATTCATTTAATTTATCTGACTGACAAGTATAAATATCTTTATGACTCTATCTTGGAAGAAGTTGTCATGTGACATATTTTAAAGCAGCAGTTCAGATATACAAAATACAGATGGCTTTCTTCACAATAATGCAAGTATATCTGAGAATTTACATAGCTATGCAGTATGATTTATAACAATTTCTATTAATATAATATTTTATTTTATTGGCAATAATAAGTATGAGAAAAAATCTTTGATACAAGTAATTTAAAGTCTTTTGGAAGCTGTTAACTGCATTTCTATGACAGAAAATAGGTACATCTTAACATATGTGATGTCTGAACCATAATAGCCTAAGTTATTGATTTTAAATGAACATCAGAACTTATTTTTACAAACTTTGAATAAATTAATATGTAGATATGCCCTCTTTTTTTTTTTTTTTTTTTTCTCTCTCTCTCCCGCTCTCATTTGTTTTATTTCTTTCTCTCTTCTTGGTTCCTATTATCAAGTTTATTTGAATGCTATTTGATTATAAATGTATTATATTAAATAGATGTACATAGCAGTATGAATTGTTTTTAAAAGTTTCTATTTGTTTATATGATGCTGATTTATCAAATGTGTAGCTTTGTCTTACCAGATAATCTAATTGAAAGTTGTTAATTTAATTTAATAATAACTAGTATTAAATTGACAAGGTGGCAGCTGAGGTACTGCTGCTTAGGGTAGGGGGTTAACTTGAGTAGTATGTGCTACTCTAAGTTGGAGTTTTTAACTCCAGGCTGGGTGCAAGGTTTAATCCTTACATTATTTTCTTTTGTTCACTGTTGTATGTATATAGTTCTGACATCCACAATACATTTTGTAAGCTCATTGTCACTACAAACAAAATTGAATCTTATACAAAATCCCATAAGAGATTCAATAAATACAGCTATATTTAAAGGTACACATAAAGGAGGAGGTATAACATTATTTATTTTGTTAATTGTTATTTTGATTATAAGTTCTATATGTTTTAAAAATGCCAAATGACTTCTCTAAAAGGAATTTCTTTAAACATTAATGGACTGAATAACCCATGTAAAAGGGCAAGCTTAATAAGATACATTAATTTATATAAGGCCAACTTAGTTATTCCTTCAAGAAACACATCTCCTGAAAAAAGATATTGATAAATTAACCACAAATAAATATACAGTATTGGTTAGTTCAGAGCACAATCAGAAAAAAAGAGGAGTGGCTATTTTATGGAATAAAAGTATGCCCATTCCTAAAACTATTAAGTCTTATCAAGATGATAAAGGAATGTTTTGTATGGTTACAATACAAATTAATGGGAAGACTTATACATTAATCAATGTATATTGGATACCTGGAATTGGTATTAATACAGTGAAATACCACCTTAATAAGATCACATCATTCTCTATAGGAGATATTATTTTGGCAGGTGACTTTAATTGTATCCTACATGAAAATGATACTACTACTATAGGAAAAAGGAAAATTACATCTAATGCAAAACATTTAAAGGATTTTGTTAATTCTTATCATTTAAATGATATTAATAATCAGATAGACTCAAAATCATTACCATACACCTTTTTTCTAACAGATACAAAACTTATTCAAAAATAGATAGAGTCTTTATTTCTAACCAGATGGTAACAGAATTAATTAACTCTAAAATCATTTCATGTCCTATATCTGATCATAATTCAATTGTTTTTGAGTTCATGATAAAAAATACTTACAATGTTCAGATCAAAAGGATACCAGCATACTTAACTCAACTAAAAGACTATAAAGAATATATACTTTCAGAAGTACAACATTTTCTAGACATAAATAATACTCCTGAAGTCTCCATTGTTTATGTTTGGGATGCTTTAAAATCATATCTATATGGACAAAGTATCAGATGGTATAATAACAAAAGGAAATCTTGGGATAAGGAATTGTTAGATATTCAAAGTAAATTAGACTCTTATAAACATAATAATAAAGAAAATACTATGGATAAGAAAGTCATTGAAGAAATAAACAAACTAAATGAGAAATACAAAGAAATTTTAACTCATAAAGTTAAAATAACTTTAGAGAAATACAAGTTTTTGTCTTACTCAATAAGCCCCAAATACTTACATAGACTTAAAAACAAAACAAAAAGGTTGAATAAGCAAAATCATATCAAATAAATTTTCTCTCTAAGGAAAAAGAAGAATGTTTCTAGTCTACCAGAAATACTAGATGAATTTAGAAATCACTTTCACAAAATTAATCATAATAACATTAACATGGAACCTAAAGATAAAATAAAGGATTTTATAACTACAAACATGAATAAAAAACTTAAAAAACAACAGATTAAACTATTGGATAAAAGTATTTCATATACAGAGGTTGTTACACAAATAAATAAGCTTAAATCAAACAAAGCACCAGGTAATGATGGTATTACACCAGAGATATATAAAATTCTTTCTAAAAGTACATACTCATTAATACATAAGGTTTTTATTTTGGCCCAGAATGAGCTAATAACCCCCACCAACTTGGCAATACACATTTATTTCGCCAATTTTAAAACCTAATAAAGACCCAACTAGATGTACTTCATATCGACCCATTTCATTACTTAATGTTGATTATAAAATGTTTATGAGTATTTTTGCTGATAGATTGAAGACAATCATCCCAGGCATTATAGATATAGACCAGACAGGCTATAGTGTAAATAGAAACACTTTTGATAATATAAGGAGGACTCTAACATTAATTGATTTTGCAGATAGGAGAAAGAAAGATTTAACACTTATTAGTCTAGATATAAGTTCAGCATTTGATTCAGTAAGTTGGGACTACTTGTTTACCTTACTGAAGTGCACAAACATCTCAGATGCATTTGTAAATCTAATTGAGCATCTATACAAAGGAGCATTGGCTTATATTAAGATAGGAACATATGTCTCACAACAAATACCAATTTTTAAAGGTACAAAACAAGGGTGTCCACTCTCTCCACTATTATTCACTTTAATAATGGAACCTTGGGCTAATCTGATCATAAATAGTACTGATATAAAGGGATTTGAAATAGATGAAAATACAACATCTAAAATTCAACTCTTTGCAGATGATGTTCTAATTACATCAGCAGGATCTAATTCTTCTATGCAGTCTCTATTTGATAAAATGATGAATTTTAAAAGTATTTCTGGTTTAATATTCAATGAAGAAAAAACTAAAATACTACCTATATATACACAAAAAAATGTTCTCATTAGTGATTTTACTAAATATGTACCCAATTCAGGTCAGACAGCCTATCTAGGTATAATATTAACTAAAGATATTAAGTCTATTATACATAATAATTATAATACCTGTCTTCTTAATATACAAAATCTTTTCAATTCCTGGAATAATATGTTTTTTACTATGGAAGAGAGACTTACATTTATTAAAATGATAATATTCCCCAATATATTATACTTAATACAATCAATAATACTCCCACCTACAAAAATAATTATCAAGAAATTAAATGCACTAATGTTAAATTTCCTATGGGCACCTAATAGACCTAGGACTGCATTAAAGAAACATACTAATAGCTGGTCTCAAGGGGGTATTTCTTTTCCAGACTTTAACTTATATACTATCTCTTCTATTATAAAAGTTATTACTTTGTTAATAGATCAGTCATATGTTGCAAAATGGAAAGATTACTGGGAACTAATTAGTATTCACTTCATGAAAATCTCCTTAACACATAAAAACATGATTGTAAATAACTCCATGCTATGGTTACTAAAAGAATTTTGTACTTCACCTATTACACCTAAATATATAGTTAGTTATCCATTAAACATTATTATTAGTTATCGTAATTTTATATTCATGCATCCTAAATATAAGGAATGGAATTTTATTATATTCCCTATAATGTATACTCGAGGTATGCTTTTGTCATCCACTTCTGAAAGAACTCATTTAGATACAGATAATGATCTAAAGTACTGGTATCAGTTGCTATCTGATAATAAAGTTAAAAATCTAGACTTCTTAAAACAAGAATTTGATCTGAGAGAAACTTGTTGGTTAGAAGTTCAGACCTTTAGACAACATCTCATTAATAAAATTGATTTAATGTCTATAACAGTTAAAGAATCTATTCCAACACTGATTGATTACTTGATATTAAATTTACAACATAAAGTTTCTGATAAAGGTAAGCTTTCATACATACATAAAATTATCAGACAAGAAACTTTTTATAGTGTAGATACCTACTGGAATTATTTCACTTCCATTAATGGTGACACACCAAATCAACAAGATAAACAATATATATTGGAATCTGCCTATAAAACTACTTCTTCCATTGTCTGGAGACTTTTTACATGGAAATTTTTACATAGATCCTTTTATACACCTTTGATGATGAATAAAATAAATAATAAAGATAATCTATGTAAAAGATGTAATGTAGAAATTAATGCTGACTGGGCTCACATGTTTTATGACTGTATAAAATTGAAAGAATATTGGAAGTCAATCAATGATTTTTTGCAGGCTCTTTTTACAGATAATTTCATTATTTCTAAATCTCTTATATTATTCAACACACCTGTACCTCAAAGTGTTAAAAAGGTTAAGCTTCCCTTGTTATGGTCTATTCTAGCAGTGGCTAGAAAAATAATAACCAGAAATTGGATTTCAGATACACCTCCTTCGTTCAATGAATTTAAAAATGTTACGACTATAGTGTGCCATATGGAATTGATGACAATAAAATCAAGAACTACAAGAAAAACATCTTATTATATTATATGGGATACTTTACAAAACTTGTTAAAAAAATCTTAACTTCAATAGCATGGTATTTTAGTTTAATTAATTGATCTGATTGTAGTGGATGTCTTTGTAAATACTTTGGTTATTTTGGTTATTTTGTTGAATGTTATAATCATATCTATTTTAATTACTTGTATAAAATTGTTATGATATTTCTCTTGTATGTTAAAAACAATAAACTTGTTTTAAAAAAAAAAAGAAATTTTGCTATTGGGTAGGTGATGGACCCCCTCCCATCCACAATTGGTCGCATAGGTGAATTCACGATGCTTTTATGGATTTTGAGCAAGCCAAAAATAGTGGGAGTTTTAGGGTGGGATACTGACATATAATAAAACTCATCTATCTTCAGAGACTCCTCAATGAACATGTCGTTCAACTGGTCTCTAATTTTGTGGTGTACCCCATTAAGCTAATTTAAGATAATTTTTTCTGTAATAGGCACTGTTAAGCATCTCCTTCATCCTTATGTTACAATCTGCAGTATCCATCACCACCATCCCCCACCCTTATCAGGCTTGATAATTCTCACATTTGGGTTACTTCTCAGTTTTTTAAGGCTTACCATTTCGGCCTACCTCAAGTTTAACAAAGGTTTTTGCTTAAGAATGTTTCTCACATCTATTTCACAAATCTTTTCAAAAATTTGTAAAGAGGAATGTAACAGAGGGTTAAAAGTGCTTGATATATGTAATGGATCATCTACAAATTCCACCGACTGAAAATAGGAATTAAAATTGAGTTTCCTTACAAAATTTTTTAAATACACTAGGGTGCTAACAAAGCTTAAATTATTTATGGGCACAAAAGTTAAGCCCCTAGCCAATAAATCACAGTCGGTGATGTCTATACTAAATGATGAAAAATTAAATACATTAAAATCTCCAGATTCTGAAAAATTCTACAAGTATCAGTCACCAGGATCTAGTGACCCGATTCTACCACTGAAATCTCCCCCCGTCCAGCCTCCCTCCTTTATATTCTGGGGTCTGCACCTGCCCCAACACCTGTATCTAGTCGTATTCACCTGAAGAAACTTCTCCCTGTTGTAGCAGTCCCTCAGCCTCTCCAACCTCCTCAGCGGAGGAAAATCTCCCTCTTCCAAAAAAGGGGGGGGGGGCAATATAATTCTCACCCAAACCATTATTCATATCTGCAGCATTAGTATTGTCAAAATTGTTAAACCCCTTCCCCAACTCTGAGATTTGGGGGGGTTGGGGTAGGCTTTAGAATTCCTAAATTGCAACCATTCATGGTCAATTTTTTTGATCTTCCTTTCCCTAATAATGTAAATCTGGTGCTCTATACTTTTGAATACTCTATTGTATTCAAACAGGTTATTTAAATGCAAGGCATCCTCTACAATCAATTTATCCAAAGAGTAGCCTCTTTGATAAGATCAGGCAATAATACCTCATTATGTTTAATAACCAACTCCATGTATTCCATCCCATGCTTATTAAAAAGATCAAGTAGTACTTTGTGAAACAAAGAGCTGGCCACTAAATTGGTTGGGTAATGCCACATGCATAAACCTTTGGGCACAATGCCCAACCTAACACACTCCTTAAAATAAACATTATCCAACTGTAGTCTTTTGATTTTTAATAATAAATAATCCAGTTTCTGTAAATTGGAAAAGTAGTCCAGGTGACTCACCACCTCTTCCTATCTTACACTTGAGTCCCAAATAAATGTTCATCATGTAAGAAATGGGACACATTGGGGCCATTAGACTGAGCCAGACCTGCCCCATTCAGCCTTGTCTCCATTCTATAAATTCATTGCAATCCTTCTTCATGCTCATTCAAACACAAGCTGGAACATTATGAACACTTGATGTACTGGGCATGTTCAGTGATTCCTCCCCTTACAGTCGTTGAATGGCCCAACTTACAGCACCATTGAAAGCCAACACTTCCTGTTTAGGTGGAGCTTTCTTAATAGTACGTGCTTCCTGAGCAGCAAGCCGATTGCTTTCCAAAACGAGCGAGTGCTGCTGCATCTCAATCCTGTCAAGTCACTCAGAAATCCGGATTAAAACAATAAAATACTTTCATTGTCAGTCCCATTTGTCTGAATAGTGTTACTCGCTTCCTGCAAGAACAATACACCCGGCGAGGCAATGTCCTGGCCTTCAGAAGCCATGAACAGAAACAAATCCACAAACCAAGTCAAAAGCATAAAAACTAAATACCAAAAGTAAGCCCCAAATCCAGGAGCCAGCAGGGCAAAGCAAATCACAGTGAAGTAATCCAAGGCGCAATCCAATATACAGTCACTAAGAAGTTAAAACACTGGTTGTACACCAGAAACACTTTATTCAGCTATAACAGCACGTGCTTTCATCTTTGTCAGTTCAGACAGTTTATCCGGATTAGACAGCACAGGAGGCACACAATATATACACCCAACCCCAATTAACTCCTCATGCAAGACAATTAAACCAATTAGCCCTGCAGAAGCCTTATACCCCATCTAAAAAATTAATAAACTAAAATACGAGGCACAGTGTAGCAAACACTAATGAACAAAAAGAACACTGTGAAGAGGACAAACACACCGGACAGCTGAGAAATTTGAGTAATTTATTCCAAAGTTAAATGTTAGACAATACACCACGTTTTTCATCAATAAACTGCAAGACTTCATCAGATCTGATGAAGTCTTGCAGTTTATTGACAAAAAACGTGGTGCATTGTCTAACGTTTAACTTTGGAATAAATTACTCAAATTTCTCGGTTGTCCGGTGCGTTTGCCATCTAAAAATATATTATTATTTTAAAAGTTTTTTACATCATCCCTGCACAATATGCAAGAATAAAACATCCATCAGTCAGCCCTCCTAACAAAGACAAGTCCGATGGTATATAATAATAACCACACAAAAAATAAATATTAATTAAAACCTAGCACAAGAATATCAGTTACTAAACATGTAATAAAATGCATTTTATACATCCAAAAAGAAATACAAATACAAAAGATCACAGGGAGTCAGATAAGGCAGTCATCTTTCCAGAGCCCTCAACTTCAAAAAACAGGCTAAGGAAAACATGTCATTCAAACCTGGCAGACAAGTTGCATTCAATCTTAACTGCCATAATGCCTCCATATTTCCAGTTGCAAGGGCCATAGACCCCCCCTCAGATCCCTCCTTAGCATATTAATAATGACAATCTTAAAAGCATGACCATCATGATCAATGCAGTGCCTAGCTAGGGCATTAGTTTTATTTTTCAACCTGATGCCCCTCACATGCTTGTAGATTCTATTCCTGATTTTCCTCTCAGTTTTCCCAACATAGAGGATGGGGCATTGCATACAGACCGCACAATACACCCTCTCAGACTGACAAGTAAACCTACCCCCAAGTATGAGAAGTTGGCCATTAATGGTCACCATTGACCCCTCCAAGATATATCCACACTGGCTGCAGGCCCTACATTTTCTCATAGTGCCTTTTACTGGTTCACCTTTATAATTTTCAAGTAGAGTTTTCAAACATCTGCTCTTCCTATACACAATAACCGGCGCATTACTAATACAGTTCCTGATCTCATCCCAAGAGGACAAGATGACCCAGTTTTTAAATAAAATATAAACAATTTGCTGACTGTCAGAGCTTAAAGTTGCGATAAAGGCTGACCTAAAATTTCTTTCATGTTCAAGGATGTTTTCTTCTTGCATATTTTGCAGGGATGATGTAAAAAACTTTTAAAATAATAATAATTTTTTAGATGGGGTATAAGGCTTCTGCAGGACTAATTGGTTTAATTGTCTTGCATGAGGCATTAATTGGGGTTGGGTGTATATATGGTGTGCCTACTGTGCTGTCTTTTGTCTTGATAAAGTCTCTGAATTGACAGAGATGAAAGCACTTGCTGTTATAGCTGAATAAAGTGTTTCTGCTGTTCAACCAGTCTTTGTAACTTCTTAGTGACTGTATATTGGATTGTGCCTTGGATTACACCACTGTGATTACCTTTGCCCTGCTGGTTCCTGGATTTAGGGTTTACTTTTGGTATTTATTTTTTGTGCTTTTGACTTGGTTTGTGGATCTGTTTGTGTTCATGGCTTCTGAAGGCCAGGATATTGCCTTGCAAGGCATATTGTTCTTGCAGGAAGCGAGAAACACTATTCGGACAACTGGGACTGAGAATGAAAGCATTTTATTGTTTTTAACCTGGATTTCCAAGCAACTTGACAAGATTGAGATGCAGCAGCAGTCGCTCATTTTTGCAAGCAATCAGCATGCTGGTCAGGAGGTATGTACTATTCAGGAAGCGCCACCTAACCAGGAAGTGTTGGCTTTCAACGGCACTGTAAGTGGGGCCATTCAACGACTGTTAGGGGAAGAATCAGTGAACATGCCCGGTACATCTGGTGTTCATAATATTCCAGCTTGTGTTTGAATGAGCATGAGGAAGGATTCCAATGAATGTATAGAATGGAGATAAGGCTGAATGGGGCAGGTCTGACTCAGTCTAATGGCCCCAATGTTTCCCATTTCTTACAGGATGAACATTTATTTGGGTCTCAAGTGTCAGAGAAGAAGAGGTGGTGAGTCACCTGGACTACATTTTCCATTTACAAAAACTGGATTATTTATTATTAAAAATCAAAAGAATACAGTTGGATAATGTTTATTTTAAAGAGTGTGTTAGGTTGGGCATTGTGCCTAAGGGTTTATGCATGTGGCGTTACCCAACCAGTTTAGAGGCCAACTCTTTGTTTCACAAAGAACTTCTTGACCTTTTTAATAAGCATGGGATGGAATACATGGAGCTGCTTATTAAACATAATGAGCTATTATTGTTTGATTTTATCAATGAGGCTACTGCTTTGGATAAACTAATTATAGAGGATGCCTTGCATTTAAATAACTTGTTTGAATACAATAGAGTGTTCAAATGAATAGTGCACCAGATTGATATTATTAGGTAAAGGAAGAAAAAAAAAAACGACCGTGATAGATTGTAATATAGGAATTCTATGGCCTACCCTGAACCCCCCAAATCTCAGAGTTGGAGAAGGGGATTTAACAATTTTGACAATAATAATGCTGCAAATATGAATAATGGTTTGGGTGAGAATGATATTGCCCCCCTCCCCCTTTTTTGAAAGAGGGGGATTTTTCCCCTCTGAGGAAGTCAGAGAGGCTGAGGGACTGGTACAACAGGGAGGGGTTTCCTCAGGTGAAAACTACTGGATACAGGGGTCGGGGCGGGTGCAGACACCAGCAGATGATCTGAGGCCAGAGGGGGGGATTTCAGTGGTAGAATCGGGTCACCAGATCCTGGTGACTGATACTTGTAGAATTTTTCAGAATTCATATGGGGATTTTAATGTATTTAATTGTTCATCATTTAGTATAGACATCACCGACTGTGATTTATTAGCTAGGGGCTTAACTTATGTGCTCATAAATAATTTTAGCTTGGTTAGCACCCTAGTGTATTTAAAATATTTTGTAAGGAAACTCAATTTGAATTCCTATTTTCAGTCGATGGAATTTGTAGGCAATCCTTTACATATATCAAGCACTTTTAACCCTCCGTTACATCCCTCTTTACAAATTTTTGAAAAGATTTGTGAAATAGATATGAGAAACATTCGTAAGCAAAAACCTTTGTTAAACTTGAGGGAGGTTGAAGTGGTAAGCCTTTGAAACTGATAAGTAACCCGGATGTGAGAATTATCAAGCCTTACAAGGGTGGGGGGATGGTGGTGATGGATACTGCAGATTATAACATAAGGATGAAGGAGATGCTTAACAGTGCCTATTAAAAACAATTCCTTAAATGAGCTTAATGGGGTACACTGCAAAGTTAGAGACCAGTTGAGAGACATGTTCATTGTGGGGTTTCTGACGATAGATGAGTTTAATTATATGTCAGTATCCCACCATAAAACTCCCACTATTTTTGGCTTGCTGAAAATCCATAAGAGCATCTGAAATCTACCTATGCGACCAATTATGGATGGGAGGGGGTGTATCACCAACCCAATAGCAACATTTCTTGACATTAAATTGAAATCATTGCTAGGGAGTGAGAAGTTTCTGTGTAAGGACTCCTGGGATTTTCTAGATAAGATTAACAACCTCGCTTACATTGAAACTGGGTTTTTCATCATGGTAGATGTGAAGGACCTCTTCACGGTAATACCCCATGACACTAGATTTGAATGGGTTTGTGACTACCTACTTTGTAAAGGGGTGCCCCCAGCTAGGACTAATATATATGAACAGTTGTTTGAACTTGTATTAAAGAGTAATTGTATTTTATTTGACAATGAGTTTTTCTTGTAAATTGATGGGGTGGCAATGGGCTCACTGTGTGTGCGTACTTTTGCAAATATGGTGATGATTGAATGGGAAAAGAGGTTCTTGTTGGAGTCCCATTTTTTTCCCTTTTATAAGATTTATGTCTGTTACCTGGATGATATTTTTATTTTGTGGGATGGCCCATCTGAGCTAGTTGGTGAGTTTTTGACTTTTATCAACCAGTCGACCACTTTATTGAGATTCACACACACGGTTGGGACAAATGAGATTCTTACATGGATGTGAAACTAATTAAGGGCTCTGTTTCTAGGTCCTTTATTGCTGAGATATTTAGAAAGGAAACTTACCCGAACAGCTTCTTACACTTCAGTAGCTCACACCCATTCAAACAGAAAAAGGCAGCTATCAAGGGGCAATTTGTGAGGGCAGCAAACATGGTGTTGCTCTTTGAGTCATTTTTGAATGAGTGTGATATCCTGAAGGCTATGATTTTGAGGAGAGGGTATCCCCCTACTGTAATCCAGGAGATCATGATGGAGGTTGTTAACAAGAGGGAAAAGGGTAATTTTAGAGCTATTCTATCTAGGGACGAAGTAACCCATGACTGTGTTAAACCAGTGTGTTCAGGCACTGAACCTCCAGACATATCTACTTGTATAGTTAGGAGTGGCAAACTGGATGTTGGGACTGAAAGAAATTTTAGGTCAGCCTTTATCACAACTTTCATCTCAGACGGTCAGCAAATTGTTTATATTTTATTTAAAAACTGGGTCATCTTGTCCTCTTGTGAAGAGATGATGAAATATATTAGTAATGCACTGGTTATTGTGTATAGGAAGGGAAGATGTTTGAAAAATCTACTTGAAAATTACAAAGTTGAACTGGTAAAAGGCACTATGAGAAAATGTAGGGCCTGCAGCCAGTGTGGCTATATCCTGAAAGGGTCAATGGTGACCATAAATGGCCAACTTCTCAGACTTGGGGGTAGGTTTACTTGTCAGTCTGAGAGGGTGGTGTATTGTGCGGTCTGTATGCAATGCTCCATCTTCTATGTAGGGAAAACTGAGAGGAAACTCAGGAATAGAATCTACGAGCATGTGAGGGACATCAGATTGAAAAATAAAACTAATGCCCTAGCTAGGCACTGCATTGATCATGACGGTCACGCTTTTAAGTTTGTCATTATTGATATGCTAAGGAGGGATCTGAGAAGGGGTCCACGGCTCTTGCAATTGGAAAAATGGAGGCATTATGGCAGCTACGATTGAATGCAACTTGTTTGCCAGGTTTGAATGACATGTTTTCCTTAGCCTGTTTTTTGAAGTTGAGGGCTCTGGAAAGATGACTGCCTTGTCTGACTCCCTGTGATCTTTTACTTGTATTTGTATTTCTTTTTGGATGTATAAAATGCATTTTATTACATGTTTAGTAACTGATATTCCTGTGCTAGGTTTTAATTAATATTTATTTTTTGTGTGGGTTATTATTATATACCATCGGACTTGTCTTTATTAGGAGGGCTGACTGATGGATGTTTTATTCTTGCATATTGTGCAGGGATGATGTAAAAAACTTTTAAAATAATAATATATTTTTAGATGGGGTATAAGGCTTCTGCAGGACTAATTGGTTTAATTGTCTTGCATGAGGTGTTAATTGGGGTTGGGTGTATATATTGTGTGCCTCCTGTGATGTCTTTTATCTTGATAAAGTCTCTGAATTACAGAGATGAAAGCGCTTGCTGTTATAGCTGAATGAAGTGTTTCTGGTGTTCAACCAGTCTTTGTAACTTCTTAGTGACTGTATATTGGATTGTGCCTTGGATTACACCACTGTGATTACCTTTGCCCTGTTGGCTCCTGGATTTGGGACTTACTTTTGATAAATACTGTGATATCATAAAAAATAACTGGAATATTTTACACACAGTAGAAGAATTGAAGGGAGTTTTAGACATAATACCACACTTTACATTTAAGAATAACAAGTCCCTGAAGAAACACCTGTGTTATAGAGCACAGCATTGTAGTGAGGGGGCTTGATCAAGTAAGCTGGGCACTTTCACTTGAAGGTCTTGTTCAGCCTGCAAATATTTACTTATAGGTTCGGTATACATAAACCCACATGCTAACTTTAAAATTGAGCTCAGTTTCTATGCTGACTGTAAAACTACTAATATTGTTTATTTCAACAGTTGTCAGGTCTGTCATGCCTTCTATATAGGCAAGACTAATAGACCTTTAAAAGATACAATCCTTGAACACTATAGGAACATTAAACATAAGACAGACACTTATGCAGTATCACAGCATATTATTCAACATGGTTCAGAACATACCTTCAAGTTTTTTCTACTTCAGATACTAGATGTGGAGATTAGAGGTGGCGACTTGGTTAATCGAAAACAGACAGCAGAACAGAAATGGATCTTACTCTTTAATGAGGATTTACTGCCAGGATTAAATGGGATATCTAGTCTCAAACCATATTTGAAAGCATGTCCACTTAAACATTAATCTGTTTTTATCAATGTTTTTCTGCATTTTAAAGTATTTTTATATATTTTTGATATAATTTTCATGATTTCAGATGCTTAAATACTTTATATTGGCTTTGTGGGTACACCTTTTACTATTAATTGGTTTGACCAACCCTTGACAGATGGCTGGTTAGTCTCTCTTTTAAATTGAATGTCTTTTAGCTTGTAATTTGTCTGATGAAGCGATGCTGTAATCACAAAAGCGCTTACTTTTAATCTTTATTATTTGTTTTAAAATAAACTGTTGTTGGTTTCTAGCCATGTTGGTCCAGTATGTGTTATTATTGTTGATATCACCTAAGATTCTCCATCATTTATGTCAACATATAACTAAGACATTTCTTATAGTAGGGTACAGGATATAGGCCCTTCCATAACTGGCAATGATAATGCTGAACTTTTCCCCCAAAAGTATAAAATCATCTTAGAAAGTCAGAGGGAAGAGATGTATCATTAACTATGCTTATTTCTGAGACAAGAACATGTGTATCTTCAAATTACCTTTCGCATAAAACTGAGAGAAAGGCCCTTTTTTACCCCTTCCTCTAACAGGGCTTGTTACCCTGCTAGTCTCACCCATCATGTGATGGTATGCATGTGTTATAAAAAAGCAGCTGGTGTAATGCAATGGGAGATTGCTTCTAGAAAGACTGAATTCCAGAGCTGGCACTAGGTAATGAGAAGCCTATATAGAGCTGGAAATGACATCAGGCCATGTTGCTTAATGGTGCTCTGTTGTACAAGTGCCACAAAATGACACATGATGTGTCCATGTCTAATGCCTGGGCCTTCCTGTGGGTACACTTAGTATAGGACCATATGGACTGTGAGTTATGAATAATTTTGGGAAATGTTTGCTGAGAAATTCAGTAATTCAGATTGAAACCAGACTGATCCTTTGTTGGAAAACTCATGACCAGTTATGCTCAGGCTCCAGAAACTTCTAACTGGATATTAGTGCATAGGTGTGGATACTAATGCATGCATGTACCACCAAGGTAGCTACTAGGTATGCACCAGTCATGCTGTTCTAATTGACTGATAAAGAAGAGGTGTTAGCTCAACATTTCTATAGTCAAGAAAAATCTGTAGATTCACAAGAAAAGAGGTGACCTCAGTGGTAAACTTTGCAATGGGAGATTTTGGCCAGTAATCATGGCTGCATCCCCAATTGCCTTTCAGTTGCTGCTCATGCAGCTTTCCTGTCTACCAAATTCAACAGGCAGGAAAGCTGTTGGTTAAAGCAGCCCTTGACTAGCTTTAGGATTCCCGCACAACATATTCACTGTAAGCATACTGTTAAAATGGACCATTATAGCAGACTCAAGCAGAAAACAGTTTTTATCTCCATCATGTGATCCAAAAAGTTTACATCAGTTAGAACTCCACATGTTAATGCAATATGGCACAAAATATATCTAAACGTTTCCTGGCGGTTAACACAAAGGACTAAAGATCTGCATCATTAATGAGTTGCTTCCTGTGCCCAGGGTACAGAGCGTGATTCCTTCTGTCTTCATTTGTCTGTTGTTGTGTGACTGAGCAAGTTATTTAATCAGACGGTGCTCCTAGATTACGGCGTAAAAAGGACAGTCTGTTCAGTGAGCTTTCCTGCTCAATAAATAAGTTGTTGTTTGTCTTTTGGCTTTTCCCGGTTAGGGGTCGCCACAGCGGAACTCCAGTCCGCTAATGATTGGCAGCAGGTTTTTACGGTGCCGAGTTGCCAACTTGATACCCAACCTTCAATGAAGGCACGCCCATTCATGCATGTCTTTTGGAACGCCACTCGACCTGCGGTCCCAACAATATACATGTAAACACTGCATTAGTAGAAGATGTGTTAAAACTACAGGGGAATAAGACATTTTCCAGGGACCTTGATATGCTTATCTCTAGCAGCATAAAGTATATGCATTTATGAAAGGATTGTTATTTCCCAAAAGTGATGACTCTGAACAGTCTGTTGTTATGTTTCTTGTGTTTCCCTCTGATTTCAGGCTGAATGATGCCTGTGTGGTTGGGGTGGCCATTTTTCTCCTTGGATTTCTATGGAGTCCTATGGAAAATGAAATGAAATCATATAGTTTTGAGCTGTTATGTTTTCTTAAGTTTTTTTTCTGGTATTGATTTCTTCATTCCCATATAATGGTCTTTCAATTCATTAGTTTTCCTACCTGGGACATGTAGACTAAATTCTGAGTCATCATTTCTGACAGTTGCATTGCATTTCAGTCTAGGACATAGTTCTTCTTACACCCTCTAGCCAAATTATGTAGTCAGAAAAATGGATGATGTGCTGTTAGCAATGCTTTCTTAGGGCATTCAGTGCTTGTACTGAACTTTCCTAACAAATAATATACCCACACATCTGAAAGCATTTCAGATCGTACTTTATTAGGCAGGGCAAACTTATTTCTGACGTGTACAATGTTCATAAACATCATGATTCAACTCACCTTTACAGCTTCTTCAACTTTATTATCCATTCTTACTCAAACAATTTTCATCCTCCAAGTTCCATTCACCACACAATAAATCAATGTGCTCATCTCACACATGTACAAAGAGTACCAAGACAGATTCTCAGCTAGCCTCAATGATGAATCCACTGACCATACTGTCTTAAGCTTATATCATCTATAGAGTTTATTACAGTCAAACATCCCTAACTTTAACAATTTGATATGGGCAATAAACTCAAAAGCTTCCACAGTTTGCTACTCAAGTCCCTTTACTGTATTTATCACATCTTACAAGCAGAAAGCATACCTTTCCCCCTTGATCATAAATCCAGCTTGGCATACTTTCAGACCCATATTGGTGTGTGTGTGTGTGTGTGTGTGTGTGTGTGTGTGTGTGTGTGTGTGTGTGTGTGTGTGTGTGTGTGTGTGTGTGTGGGCTGTATTCTCTCCCCTGGTGCATTTCATCATTTCTCATTACACTCCTGGCACCAGCTTACTTATATGTGAAAATCATAACTCTACCCTACCCCTGTCTTTAATCCCAACCCTGTGCATTACATTACCAAGCACCATTTCCCTAAATGTACATTGAAACAAGATGAACACTTCACGCATAACAAGAATCTATGCAAAATTCAAAATGCATCCCCTTCCATAGCCCTTAAATAACCCTAACAGATGAACACAATCAGATCCAGTGCTGACACTTTTGACATACCTGAATGTTTTGGCATTAATAGTCACTGCCATTTGCCACAATCTGCATTCCTCACTTTCAACTGCTGTCAGTAGATCATGACTGGTCTGCATTCAGGAAATAACTATCTTCATGGCCGTACCACCAAGATGCAAAAAACAATACAGAACTATGTTATAGTCAGTATTAGGCAAACTGACAATAAAATTATTCAATCAACTATACCCGCCATTGAGTTTACATAAAAATAATCATTTGACCAAGAAGATGTAACACACACACACACACACACACACACACACACACACACACACACACACACACACACACACACACACACACACACGTCAAGTGGTCAAACTATGAAGTCTGAATATTAAAAAACAAAATAAAGAAATCACATTTCACCACATTGAAAAAATGCAAGAAGTAAAACATCTTTGCCTCCTATATTTCTACACCCTCTACAAAGTATTTATGTCAAATCCGTATTTGCCCTACAGTGGGTAAAATTCCCAGTTCCAACTGTACAGCACATCTCACACATGAAAAGCCTGGCAGAATGCAATAACTGCATTTTTTGAAAAATCTTGCCAGTATTTGCACCATTTAGAAGTAACTGGTTGTCCGGGGATCTTGTCATGCTCATGAACAAATGTGTGCTTGTGAAAGGATTGTTATTTCCCAAATGAAGAACTCACAGGTACTTAGGTTTAGTTTGAAAAACAAAAAGAAGAGTGTGTATGTGTGTGCGTGTGTGCGTGTGTGCGTGTGTGCGTGTGTGTGTGTGTGTGTGTGTGTGTATGTGTGTGTGTGTGTGTGCATATCTATGTGTAGGCCTATGTATGTTTATGTATGTTATAGCTGCTTAGCTAAATGACAGTTCAAACACTTGGTAGAAATCTTAGTAATTATATATAGTTACTGGGACTGTTAAAGCCCGAAAGGAAGTTCATCAGTTAAATTTATAAATTTATAATTGATCCACACTGGCTATAAAGAAGGGTTGTTTAAAAGATAGCTATGCCCTAAATGTAATAGGTCATTACCATAGAGTGTATTTTCATTCTTAAAAAAGAGTCTTATATTGCACATATTAAAAACACATGATGTAGCAGTTTCTTCCCATCAGAGGTATCTCAGTTCTAAACAGCTGTCTCACTGCACACCACGTTGAATGAAACATCACAATGCTCTCTTTCGGAATTTCTCTCCTTTGCTCTGATATCAGTTCACTTATTACATTTCATTGTTTCTTTCCAGGGACAACACACATAACAAGGTACTTTTAGCTATTTTTGTAGTTTCTCACTCACTGTGGTCATAAAGCTGTTCAGGCTAAAATTTCACAGCTTTTTTAGTGTGTTATTTTCATGTGCTCCGGTTTCCTCCCACATCCCAAAGACATGCTGCAGGTGGATTGGACACTCTAAATTGGCCCTAGGTGTGAGTGCGTGTGTGTGTGTGTGTGCCTTCTGTGGAAGGTTGGGCACCGAGCTGGCAACTCGACACTGTAAAACACCACTGTCAATCATGAGCGGACAGGTGATCTGCTGTGGTGACCCCTAACCGGGAAAAGCCGAAAGAAGAAGATTTTCATGTGTAGCTATATTCTTTCCCTCTCTTTGAGCCATAAATATATCAAGCCTTTTGTAGTCTAAAAATGAGGGCATTTAATTAATGACTGAGGGCAATTCACTAATTAACTGAGCATTACAAGACAGGGAATATATTTTGGATGACTTGGGCAAGAAAGATAGGAGGAAGACAGGTCTGAAACTCAGAAATGTTCACTTATGGAAAATACTGTTATTTCAATTATTTCTTTTCATTTCTGCAAGTAACTTTTACAAATTATGTTCTACATATGTAGGAAGCAAATATCTAAGAGTCAGTTCAAGCCAGGCTCACTTTTACCAGGGTTTCTCAGACTAATAATACTTCCACTCTAAGCAAATTGAATAGTAATCAAACTTCAAAGAGACTAGGGTGAATTAATTCCATCATCTATGCCCTCATAGTGCGGTATAGGCAAAAATTAACTTAAAAAAAAACATTATACTGGGATGCCTGCACATAAGAAAATTCAGGACTAGAAAAAAATACTTATTATGCTGCAGGCAGATTTGAATTACGCAGAATATCAATTCAAGATAATAAATATGAAGTTTTCAGTTTCTCTCTGTAAGGGTCTTAACACTAGTACATTACATAACATGAATTTTGCTGAGTCTACACAAAAAAATTGAAAGATGTTTAGTGTAGAAGTATTAAAAAACAAACAAAAATTTTTGCAAAACAAGTATATCCAGCCAATAAAAACACAGAGAAGATAAAAGCGTTCACGCCTATCACAGCTGCTTCCTCATATCTAATATCCAGCGTTCATTTTCTCTGTGTTTTTATTGTTTTTAACATTTGTTTTAATAAACAGAATTTTAAGTCGTAACTTCTGCTGTGTCAGCTAGATGTACTTGTTTTGTGCAATCTGTTTTTCTGGTTCATCCAGCCTTGTCCACATATCCTGTTTATTAAAAAAAAAAACTTTGGAACGGAGGAACAGAATCACATACATCTTATTTATTAAAACTACACTAAGTGCTTTGAACTTGTATATCAGACTTCATCAGAATAAAGATTTGGCAGAACTAACTTAATATATCAAATAAACTCTGCCACATCATGTAAAATTGGGAAACTACTGGTCCAATTATAAAATGCTTAATTAAGTTGCTTAAGTAGTCAGGTGACAAAATGACAATAACTACTTACTCTAAGCTATATATATATATATATATATATATATATATAGATACATATATATATATATATATATATATATATATATATATATATATATATATATATAACATTATACCATTATATCATTAAACACATTCTGAAATGATAAAAAGAAAATCATTAAAAAAAGTCTGCCGCATTTCCTAAGTAATGTGGAATAAAAATGCCCCAACTTACTTTCTTACTAAGCCATGATCCTAAGTCAACACTGGGTAGGATTTATAATACTATCAATTAATGTCATCCGTGTGCATGCTGGTGTGTGTGTGTGTGTGTATGTGTGTGTGTGTGTGTGAGTGTGTGTGTGTGTGTGTGTGTGTGTGTGTGTGTGTGTGTGTGTGTGTGTGTGTGTGTGTGTGTGTGTAATTGTAGTATTTTATCATATAACAGTTCTGTTCTGTGTTTTGTATGTTTCCTTTATATATCAGGTTGATGGTGTCAGCAGAGCCATCTTTTTGTATACACATGTAATACTTTTTCTCCTCAAGGGAGTGCAGTGATGAGCAGTTGGTGTACTGTGACAGGACTGTCTGAGTCAATCAGTCTAGCATACGTGTAACCACTTTCTAGTGGTTGTATATCTGGAAGTCTTTCTGGATTTTGGTTTCTAAGTTAAATGCTAATTTTAAGCATTCTGCTGTTTTATTGCCTATATTTAAATTATACTGTGGTGAGTTTGAAAGGCCTACTCCTAAGTGCCATGCTGGATTTAGCTGGTTTTCTAAACCGACAATAGTTATTATTCCAGTACTTAGTGGACATGAGTGCTTGTCCTGGTCCTTTTGTAGATCAAGATCAGATAGTGCAGAATGGTTTAATGAACAACTTCCCTTCTGTTTATTCTAGAATATAAATATAGGCCAGAAGACATTTGTGTTTCATTTAAGGTAGATACCTATAATTTTGCTTATCATTGTAGTGCTTAGCATTGTAGTGATGACTTCATTGCTTAAATATCTATTTTTACCTTTATGTAAAAAATTTGTAGGTAGTAAATACATATTTCCTGCCATTACTTTTTGTGGGCAAAGAACCCCGTTGAACTTTTCTTTTCTGAAGCATCCTGTTGAACTGGTCTTTTCTGATGCAAAATCTAATTCAGCCAGTAAATCAAAAGTTTTTCTTCACAAAAACAGTGTTTTACAAAGTACTGTAAAATGTTTTCTTGAAGTGTGGTAAGTGAGGTCCTCTCTTCCCATATTATACAGCAAACTATTGGACCACAGCACCTTATAGAACAGGACAATTTTTCTTGTTGTGCTTTTGGTCAAAAAGATCATTTTTTATTATTTTTTTGGCTGTTACTGTTACTGGGCACATTTTTTTTTGGCACAATCCATAATTCTTTGACCAGTTCAGCTTCAGTTAAACATTCATCTGCATTTACTTCATACAACATTTACTTCAACATTGAACTGTCAAACATTTTTTTTTATTTTATTTTATTATTTTTTTGAGTAACACCAGTTAATGTAACATTCACTTTAGTTAACAATCCTCCTGTAATGCTATCTTCTAAACTGATGTTCTTTTTACTTGTAAAACTGGGTTTAAAGCAGAACTTTTTATTTGTTTATTTATTTATTTTGTTATTTATTTAAAGAATTAGTGCTACTGTCTCACATCACTCACTGCTTTATCTTTTAACTGGGTTACCTTTTGTGTGGAGTTTGTATGTCCTCATGTGTCCTCTTGGATATTCACTGAGACTCTCTGCTTTCATCCCACATCCTAGATAGCCAGGTAGGTGAAATATTGATGTTATGAATTGCCAAAAGGAGAAACCATGGAATGACTGTGTGTGTGTGTGTGTGTGTGTGTGTGTGTGTGTGTGTGTGTGTGTGTGTGTGTGTGTGTGTGTGTGTGTGCTTGTGTCCAGCAATGGGCTACTATCCTGCCCAGTATTGTCTCCTAACCTTTGGCTGTTACTTGCCAGGAGTGACTCTGGATTCCTAGGACTCTGGGCTGGACACAGTGGGTATTGAAAATAAATGGCATGATGGAGGGCTGGATGGATGAATGGATGGAAGGGTACTTGAATACATAAACACATATTTCACACATTTCTATTATCTCTTGATCAAGCTTTTGTAGCTGTTGGCTTATTCTGTGTGTTTTCATCCTTTTCAGAATAAAATATTTACATCATTTTAGGAATTAATTGAAAGCTTGTCTTAGAAGAATTAGAAAATTAATTTCAGCAATAATCCATAGCTGTAACTATAGGGGTAATGGGGAACCTAGATTCCCAGCATCATTGCATTTACCTGTTGCATTCCTCAATATTACAACTTTGTCAGAGTCATTAAAGCATCTCTTAAGTCTAGTTATTTACTATCTGAATTTGTTCACATTTTGCGTTTATATTATGTATGCTGTTATGCTGAACTTTAATAGGACATGCACATAGTATGGCTGCACAGAGCAGTCATCTGCATTATTATTAAAGGCCAAGGAGCAAACTACATAGGAAAAAAATAGGAATTGTCAGAAGAATATATGGAGAGAAGGAAAAAGGTTTAAGAGACAGGATTTGAAAGAGTGATATAATGCTTAACTGACAATGACTGGATAGATTATAAATGATGTATAATGTTTGCAACTAAAGTGATGTCATGTTGTTTGTTTTTTATTTATATAAATGTAAGATTGCCTGTGTCATATGTGATAATTTAATAAAGATGTTTATTGAAAAAAAAGGCCAAGCTGCTAGTAATAGCATATGGCCTACAGCAATGTAAATATGACTATAGACATTGCTGCAGGTCATGTATTATTACTAGCAGCTTTCTTATTCTTCCATCCAGGACAGACTGATGAACAAGTGCAGAAAGAATGACGCTGCGGTTACTCTTGGTATGCTGATTTATGCAGACCAGTGAACACTCAATCATCATAGGTTCATAGGTGTGTACTAGGCTAATAGCCCTTGGGCCTTTACAAGCCTAGCCATAGGAGCACCCTGGCATAGAGCCACCCAACTTTAGTTCCCAGTGCCTCTGTCAAGTAGAGCCACTGGTGTTATCCCAGGGTGAATTTTTCTGTTTCCCTTCCACTCATCAAGATTTCTCTTGAAGAGGGTCAGCGAGGTGCTCTGCTTTACATGTGTGAGAAATCTGTTACATTGCATGGGCAGTTTCTGGGTTATGAACCTGTCCCTCCAGCACGATCTGTTAATTGTGGTAATGAGGTTGAGGTCTCTGGAGCATGTGGTGCAGAATGATTGGGATTTCTTTAGATGTAGCATTTCTAACAAAGCTGGGTCAGACATGGCTTTGTAAGGCAAGCAGAGATCGCCTCTAAGTAGGCAATATGAGACAGAAAATAGTTGGATTTTTTTGAGTCTGTACATATAGGACAAGTGTTTAAGGCCTAGGATCCTCTTTGTGAAGTACTTTTTCAGCCTCTCCAGTTATTGCAGGTGTCTAGTGAGGTACATGCCAAATGAGGCATTGTACTCAATGATTGGCCTAATGAGTGAAGAGTAGAGGGAGACAATGACCTCTTTCTTCCTGGATGCAAAACCCTTTGTAATGAGATGTGCCACATAGAAAGACTTTCTGACCACAGTGGCAATGTGGTGATCAAAAGAGAGGTTGCTGTCAACCTGTGTTCCCAGATCTCTTATAACGTCTTCTGTGTTCAGTGGACTACCATCAATGTGGTAATTCATGGAAATCAGGTTTTTCCCAAAGGGGATGAAGACACATTTTTTGGCATTGAGCTTAAGGCCATGCTTCTGACACCAGTCGTTGGTCACAGTGAGGCCATTCTCTAGGATGTCAACAATACTTGGAGAGTTAATAATAGCTCCCAACTTGCAATCGTCTGTGAACTTTTTCAGCCAGAGTCCCTTCGTGTTGTCCTGGACTTCAGAGAAATAGATACGAAACAGGAGAGGACCCAGGACCGAAACCTGGTGGACTCCACTCGTGACTAATCGGCAGTCTGACTTGGAGTCAGCAACTTTCACACTGTGGGTTCTATCTGTGAGCCAGTTTGTAACCCACCTTGTGATATAGGGGTTGATAACAAACTTAGTGAGTTTTTCTATGATTCTTGAGGGGGAATGGCATCAAAAGCCTTGGCCAGATCAAGGTAGGCTGTATAAACCACCTTGCCTTCATCCACAGCTCTGGTGATGGACTCAAAGAAGTCGACCAAGTTGAGCAGGCATGATCTACCCTTCACAAAACCAAACTGTGTGGGATCCAGAGTTTGGAGATTCTCTATATCCTTGTTTATTAGGTCCATGATGATGCGTTCCATAGCTTTGCATATCAGACTCGTCAGGCTAATGGGGCAATAGTTCCCAGGGTCTGTAGTTGCTCCTCCTTTGTGGAGAGGGATAACTGTAGCAGTACACCATTCGGCAGGGACAAAGCCTGAGGTGAGGCTGTGATTAAACAGAGCACGCAGATGAGGTGCCAGTTCACTCCATAGTTTATGTAGAACACAACCAGTGGTATTGTCAGGTCCCATAGAAGCTGTATTCTTGGCCTTGGACAGTGCTGTTTTAACCTGTGCAGCAGTAATACTGAGTGCCTGGCAATCTACTGGTATTGTGATTGGTCCTTGGGGGGGGGGGATAAAGTTGGCACTGAATCTGTCGGCCAGTATACTGGCAATATCTGTTGACTCGGTATAGGAGGTACCATTGTGCAGTAGCTCAGAGCAAATCTGGGTATTGCCATGGAAATTCTTTACATAAATATAGAAAGCCTTGTGGCTGTCTTTACTATCTGCTGCAATTTTGTTTTTGTACCTAGCTTTAGAGGATTTGATGAGGGATCCAAACTTTTTGTTGAGGCAGATAAGGAAGTGTTTCAGTCTTGTGACTTCACTTTATTCCACTTCTGATTCCTCCTTCTGTTGTAGAGTTTGTTTATGACAGGGGACCACCAGATTGGCTTTGTTTCTTTTGGAGGAGAGTGTTTTGGTTCTATTGGGTATGGTGAGATCCATGCATTTGTGTACGTGTTCATACAATGCATTGGTGTATGATTCTGCAGTCATGCAACTATTCTCCATTTGCATGGGTGTTGTGAAGTTAGCCACCTCTCTTTTTAGGATCCCAAAGTTAGCTTTGGAGAAGTTTTTCATGGTGGTTACTTTTGCTGGGGGGGTGGGAGGGATGTGGATTTCCAAGGTGATTAGTTTGTGGTTGGATCTAACCAGGGAGGAGCTGACTTTTGGTGTAGAGGAACGGTTGCCCATGTTAGTAATGATCAGGTCAAGGATGTTGCTACTTCTAGTAGGGGTAAGAACAAGCTGGTCCAGGGCATTGGAATTAATGAACTCCAGGAAACATTGGGCAAGTGTACTGGTACATGCGTAGTTTACCCAGTTAATGGAGGGGTAGTTGAAGTCGCCTAGTAAGAGAGTGTTAGGTTGGACCCTAATATTCTCCAGTGTGCTTAGGAATGTGGAGTGCAAGTCTTGGGACATGGTTGAGGACCTATATATTTACTTTTCTTTATTTTATATTGATTGTGTATGCAAGCTAGACTTTTCTAAGCTTATGTTTCAGTCATAGTGGGATTACATGATTACAAAATATAATAGGTAAACAGAAAAAAGTATGAAAGATAAATAGCTACCACAATGCAGTAGATTATACAAATGGTCTTAGCTTGTATGCTCTACTCAGCATAAAACCTCTCAGAATGTCGACACCCCACCACCACCCCCAACCAAGGAAACCACAGTGAAAAACTTTTCTAAAGCAAACTTCACCTTACTTAAGGCAAAGGTGATAAGTTTCACAGCCCCCACACTAAAGGATAACACTGCCCAAGATGCAGAATCCTTTACAATTGCACTCTATGAGCACCTACAAGGATGCATGGATTGTGCCATCCCAAGCAAAACCAAGACTCACTCCCCTAAGAAAAGGAAACCAGCCTGGTGGACCCATGCCATAAACATGTTAAACAACAAAAGGAGGAAACTAGTTCAGAAAAAAAGCAAATCCCAAGAAGGAAAGACATCCCTGATCAGTATCAGTAAGAAACTAAGGTCCCTCATAAAATCATCCAAGGCTAATTTCAAAAGAAAAAATAGTCAAGGGTTCGAAAGATAACCATAAAGCCTTCTTTAGCTATGTCAAGAATCTAAGTGGCAACTCGCAGATATACTCTGAGCTAGTGCAAAATGGCACAAAATATACTGAACCTACTGATATTGCCAACATCCTGGCAGATAGATTCAGTGCAAACTTCACCTCCCTCTCACCTTCAAAAGGGCCCACAACAATACCAGAAAAGTGTAGTGTTCCAGAAATCACAAAAGCACACGTGAAAACAGCCCTTTCAAAAGCCAAAAACACAGCATCAATGGGGCCAGATGGTGTCCCAGGCTGCGTATTACATGAACTACAGAACGAACTAACCCCCTCCCCCACCTAAACACGCTGTTTAACCTTAGCCCCTCTACAGGCTACTTGCCCATAGAATGGCGCACAGCAGCGGTTATTCCACTCCAAAAAGGAGGGGTCACAACTGACACTGGTAACTATCACCTCATAAGCCTGACTAGCCTGGTCGGCAAGGCTATGAAGCGCATCATCATGGATCTCATTAAAAAAGACATTGGGAACCTCCAGACACTTCACCTGACCCAATCTGGCTATGTTAAGGGCAGATCATGCCTACTAAACCTGGATGACTTCTTCGAGACAGTCACCAAGGCCATAGATGAGGGAAAGGTGGTTCACACAGCCTACCTTGATCTTGCCATTCCTCACTCGGGTATTATAGAAAAACTCACCAGCCTGAATATAAACCCTTATGTCACAAGATGGGTTGTCAACTGGCTTACAGACAGAACTCACCCGGTAAGAATAGCAGGCTCCAGGCCCGACTCTAAACCAGTTACAAGTGGTGTCCCGCAAGGCTCGGTCCTGGGACCCCTACTGTTCAGCATATATTTCTCAGTAGTACAGGCAAACACAGGAGGACTATGGCTAACCAAGTTCACCGATGACTGCAAACTGGGAGCCATAATTGACTCTCTGGCTGACACGGACATCCTTCAAAAAGGCCTTACTGAGACAGACACCTGGTGACAAAGTAATGGCCTCAAGCTAAATGCCAAAAAATGCATAGTCATCTCGTTTGGGAAAAAAAAACACCCACGAATTACCACATAGGCCGCAGCCCCCTTAATACAGAAGAGGTAATAAGAGATCTGGGACCCAGGTAGATAGTAATCTCTCCTTTGACAATCATATTGCCAAAGTAGTTAGGAAATCTTTCTATGTGGCCCATCTAATTACTAAGGGGTTCGCATCTAGAAATAAAGAGGTTATAGTGCCCCTCTACTCATCACTCATCAGACTCATCATAGAGTACAATGCCCCATTTGGGATGTACCTCACAAGACACTTCCAACAGCTGGAAAGACCACAATAGCACCTCACCAAGAGGATTACTGGCCTCAAACATATGTCCTATGCAGCCCGACTGAAAAAACTCTGGCTGTACTCAGTGGCATATCACTTACTCAGAGGTGATCTCTGCCTGACTTACAAAGCCATGTCCAACTCAGAATTGATGGACATGCTCCACCTAAAGAAATCCAAGTCACTGCGAGCCACGTGCTCTGGTGAGCTAAACCTCACCACGAAAATAAATAGAACATGCTCGAGGGATAGATTCCTGTCACAGAGATTCCCCATGCTTTGGAACAAAATTCTTAACTAAATTAGGCAGAGCCCCTCACTAACACTCTTCAAGAGAAACCTTGACAAGTGGATGGGTAACAGAAAATACACCCCTGGGATCACTTCATTGGCTCTGCTTAACAGAGGCACAGTTAATTAATCAATGGGGCAGTGAAAGCCAACAGACTCTGGCTATGCTTATAGATGCCCTTGGGCAGATAGCCTAGTACCTACCTATGAACTTATGAACCTATGAAAAACCTTACAGTCTAAAAACTCATGCCTTATAGGAAAACAATAGCAGTGTCCCTGTTGAAGTAACACATTCACCAAAAGAATATAGTGGTGGAAAGATCCTTTCTAGTGTCACCCAACAGAAAGATGGTTAAAATGAAAGTAGGACTCTCAAACCTCCTTCACACCTGAAGACATTTCTTATCTGTAATACTGCTTTGCAGGCAGATACACACTGCTTGGATAATGTGTTAAAGCTTGTAGAAACATGCACCTATTTCAACTCTTCAGAGAGAGGACATTCTTCAAGATATGTCTACCCTCCAAAGTAGTGCCATCAGTGGACAATGGCTCACCACTGGGGGCGTGGTCTAGAACGCTGCTTTGCCAAACAAGTTTTACCTGTTTCCAAAGACTTAACAGCTATGTTTCAATTGCATCTAATGAAGGATAACAAATCGACCCAAAAAATCTTAAAAACAAGTGCAGTAAACTCTGGTTAAAATTTAAAAATCAAGTCCATTTTTTAAAAAAATTGTGCCTTAATCTATCACCTTCTACACTGTGGTTATTTTTCTTTAATATAAAACCAATCTAAGTATACGTATGGATACCACCTTCCAACAAATTACATTTCTAGCTTAAGCCACTACAAACTGATTAAACAAAAAGGATTAAAAATTGCTGCGTATGTTGACCTATCAATAAATACAAAGACAAAAAGAGAGTTTCAGCTTTCTGGAGCAGATTCTGTGACACTTTTGTGTACCTTTCACAGATCTGCTGCGAGGGTTGGGTCTACAGATTCTGTGGCACTTTCATGTACCTTTCACAGATCTGCTGCGAGGGTTGGGTCTACATGTTTATGTGGCCATTTCATGTACCATTCACAGATCTGCTGTGAGGGTTGGATCTACCTTTATGAGCTTATTCCCATGGCTGATAGATCCAGTGTTAGGTGTGGTCATCTAAAATGGGTTAGCTATTGCTAAAGATTCAGGGTTGATTTAGTCCCTTGTGGATGACATGGAGTTCTCTTGGTAGTTATTTAGCCAAATAAGAGATGTGAGTTGGTTCCCCATCCACAGGAAGGATTTACCTCCAGGATTTGGTTTGGAAAGCACTATTTTTTCTGGTTTCTCTATTCAGCATAAATTCCAACATATGGAACTGCATGAGTACCTAAAATTGTATCAATATAATTTTTTAAAACGTGAATAACAAAAAAAAATGTAAAAAGCAAAAGCCATGTGCATGACCATCAAAGTAGTCAGGGTCTTTGAGATTATGTCAAAACTCTACATGTTCACTGTTTTGAGATTTTGTCACAGCTCTATTTATGCACTACTTTGAGATTATGTCACAACCCTGCATGTGCACTGTCTTCAGATTATGTCACAACTCTGCATGTGCACTGCTTTGAGATTATGTCACAACTCTACATGTGCACTGCTTATAGACTATGTCACAACTCTGCATATGCACTGCTTATAGATTATGTCACAACTCTACATGTATACTGCTTATAGACTATGTCACAACCCTGCATGTGCACTTCTTATAGATTATGTCACAACTCTGCATGTGCACTGCTTATAGATTATATCACAACCCTGCATGTGCACTGCTTTGAGATTATGTCACAACTCTGCATGTGCACTGCTTATAGTTTGTCACAACTCTGCATGTGCACTGCTTATAGATTATATCACAACTCTACATGTGCACTGCTTATAGATTATGTCACAACTCTGCATGTGCACTGCTTATAGATGTCACAACTCTGCATGTGCACTGCTTATAAATTATGTCACAACTCTACATGTGCACTGCTTTGAGATTACACCACACGTGGTGTATTGCCCACAAATTAAAAAAATCTGAAAAGGAAAGTTAGGTCAAGATACTAAAAGCAATGACTCAATATTTGTAGAAGAGTGTTCCTGATTATTTGACCATGATTGGACATGCTCTAACTGCCACTGTAAAAAAAAAGTGTGAAATGATATTTGATAAAAACAGAAGAAGACTATGAATGAAAAGTCCCAGTAACATTTGCAAATGAGATTATGTCTTCTGGAGAAAGGCAATGTCTCATGATCAAGAGTTTATAAATTAAAAGGAATATGTATTTTTGAAAGAATAATGCAGTGGTGTTGAAATTTTGGTGCAAAGCCATGAATCTTCCATTTTATTTCCATAGCTTGCTCTGATTTGTTCCTAACAGAGTTAGCTGCTATTATTATCATGGCATATTCCAGGGTGAGGAAGAGAATAACTTTACCATTTCATGCTGTGGTTTCTATTGTCAAGCAGGGAATTTTCATAGGATGAAGAAAGGTCACTTGTGTAAGTAAACTTACCATAACAGTAGATATTCGAGTGATCACTGCTGCAGTAGCCTAAGCTAAATGGGTTATATCCTACATAGGATGTAACAGCTGGTCAGCTTCCAAAGCTTAAGGGCACCTTCTATGTGACCAAACTCTCAGTCAGCTTGAGCTGAAATGACTAGAAAGACAAGTGTGGGCATCAAGCACTTCAGAGCTTTCATCCCAACAGGGAAAAGGAGGCTGAGCCCTGGGAGGACATTGCTAAGAACAACAAAAAACAAATGTACACACCCTGGAATAACAAACAAAATAAAAAACAAAGGGAACTGAAGGAGGCAGCAGTTATTGCAGCAATGAACATCTGAACATCTACTGTTACAGCAAGTTTACTTATACAAAAAGGATTAAAAATTGTATTGTGGTCATTTCGTTGATCACTGCTGCAGTAGTCTAAGATATATAGGTAAATTCACACAGCATTGAACATCTGGGAGGTGGAAGCAGAAGGGTCCAGGATCCTCTTGAGAATGAGCCTAGCAAAGTCAGACCAAGACCTGGAGAAGAATTCTACCTTGTAGTGTTTTGTAAAAGTATATACAGAGGATCTAGTTGCTGCTATTAGAATACATCTAGAGTCTAACCCTTTCTAAAAAAGCCATAGAATAATCCAAGGCTGCAGTAGAATGTGGCTTGACCCTGCATGATATAGTTTAGTTGTGGTGGGAATAATAAAAAGGATAATAGTCCAAGGCAACCATTTTGAAATTATCTCCTTTGACACATGTTGTCCCTTCTTCATACCTTCACAGGACATGAACAACAGATTGGAAGTTCTGAAAGATTTTGTCCTGTCAAGATAGTATCTCAGTTGCCTGTAGGCATTCAAGGAATAAGGTATCCTTTCTCCCTTATTTTTGTGTTGAGGGAAGAACACAGGGAGATGTAGAGTTTGGCTTAAAGTAAACTCGGATACCTCTTTAGACTTAAAAGAGGGATTAGTTCCCAAGAAACTGTGGAAAATAAAATAAGCTTGACCCACCATAAGAGCTTGCAACTCAGATACTCTTTGTGCAGTGGTCAGAGCAAGCAGTAAAACCGTTTTCCGTGTTAAAAGTCTCAGGTCAGTGGGATGACCTGGTTGAAATGTAGCAAGTGTTACTTTTCCAACACAAAATTAAGATTTCCAAGGAAAGGCTACTGGTTTTGTTGGTGGTCTGGTCTCTTATCCAATACTCTTTTCATAAACATTTTGACATGAGAATGCATTGAAAGAGGGGGATCCATAGACAGACATGCTGAAAAGGCTAATATCTGGACCTTGAAAGGGGAGTAAGTCAGGCCAAAGAAAATTAACCCACACAAATATTGTAAAACCAGAGAAACACTAGCCCTTAATGGGTGCTGTTTATATTGTTGGCACCAAATAGAAAAACTTTTTCTTTTGCTAATGTATGATTTTCTAGTTGCTGGTTTTGTTGCTTCCATTAGAACCTGTTGTACTTACTATGTAAACAGGTGCTTAAAAGATGCTTAGTTAGTTGGAGCTGTTTGGGGTCAGGATGAATCAAACAGACTGTTTTTGTGTGAGTAGATCTAATCTGTGAGGAAGATTGTGGTAATTGCCCCTAGCCACTGTAGCTTGGGCCAGAAAGGAGTCACCACATTGCCCTTGGGGGATTCTTCCTGAATCTTCAGAAGTACCCTGGATATCTGTGTAAAAGGTGGAAAAGCATACAGGGACCTTCCTGTTCAAGGAAAAGAAAAGGCATCTGTCTTCCAGGCCTTCATGCATGAAGTCCTTGGGCAGACTTTTGTCAGATGATTCTTCAGAAAGGAAGCAAAAATATCTACTTGACAAACTCCCCACAGATGGAAGACTCCTAAACTAGTGTCCATTAATGAGTGTCTGCCTTTGTCCTTCTCAGCTTGTCAGCCAAAAATTTTGCTTGGATTAAATGCAAGAAGTCTGTAGAGAGAAACTGTGCTGTAAGGCTATATCATATGTTAACATGACTAGTCTGTATAGATTTAAAATCTGGTCCCTCTTTGCTTGTTTATGTACCAAACCAGTGTGGTCTTGTTGGTAACTGCTTGCAGTGGTCCTGGAGATCAAAAGTAATTTAGAGAGATGACTGTCTTTGTTGTCCCAGATGCCTTCCACTTTTATTCCCCTTGACACTGCTCTCCAAGCAAGGTTTAAGGAAACTTTTGTGACTGACTGCTTTGCACCAGAAGGGGAGAAGGAGAGACTTAGTTTCAGGTACATTTGATGTCTCCACCAAGTGATTGCTCTTCTCACATATCTCAGTACTGGAATTTGAAAAGGTAATGAGTGCTGGCACTTGGATCAAAGAAGCCTCAGATACTATTGTGTCTTTTTTATGTGGAGTCTTTCCAGAGGCATCATGGGAATCATAGATTCCATGAGACCCAGAATTCTGAGGTATTCCCTAGCAGTTACTGAACTCTGAGAAGGAAACTGCTGGAATATAACTAAATATATATATATATATTTTCCTGTAAAACAAAAGCTCTTTGAACTGAGGCAGCTACCAGACATCCCAGTAACAGAGATTTGTGCAAAATACAATAATTTTGAATGTTATCTTGTAATCACCATCTGCATAGTAGATCTCTCACCCAAAGACTCTCCAAAGATAAGCATGTCATCCAATATGGAAAAATGTGGATACCTGTAGTCTGCAATGGGTTATAACTAAAACTGGGCACCACTGTGAACATTCTTGGAGCAGTGGATAGCCCAAAGGGCAAGGCAGAGAACTGATAATGTGATCCAGAAACATAAAATCTTAAGAAACATCTGAAGTCTGGATGGATAGGAATGTAATGATGAGTATCTTTTAAATCTAAGGTTTCCAAAAAACTCAAATGACGAAATAGGGATAACAGGTGGTAAAAAAGGCATCTGGAACTTGGACAGTATCTCATACTGGTTTAGGAAAGATAAGTCCAGAAATGGCCTCAAGGCATATTCTTTCTTTGGCACAAGAAACATTCTTGAATAAAAAACTCTTTCCAGCTGGGAAGAAGGAACTATTTTGATTACCCCATTAGAAAGCATGTGCTATAGGACTGGAGGAAATAGCAGGGTTTGGTCTGGAGGGTGTGGAACAATTCCCTTGAAGGGAAGGATTTCTTCCCACTGCCATCTGTAAGCCTGCTTCATCAGTCTCAGAACCCATTTGTCCGAAACAATCTGTTGTTTAAAAGAGAAATGGACATTCACATTTTTCTGGAAGGGATAAGTAATTGCCAGGATGGGAGGAGGGGCGGGGGGGGGGGGGCAAAGTCCCTTCCATTGTCATTTTGACTTATTTGTCTATCCTTTGCTCTTAGGCAGGTATTGCTGTCTTTTAGGAACCACCCTGCCACTATTTTTTAAACATCTGTTTACCAGCAATCTGCTGAAACTGCTCATTTTGCTTTTTGCCAAAACTGGATGAAGGAACAGAAAATCCCTTGGAAATTTTAGAGAAAGTGGCAAGAAAAATCTGAGAGATTCCTTGTATGAACTTACCTCTCCAGTCACACTTTTTGATAACATCTGCAGCAGAGGATCCAAAAACTAAATCTCTATCCAAAGATGAATTTAAGTTTCATTTCTTTCATCTCCTCGGAAGTTTTGAGAATGCAGTTGGGAAAACCTTCTTAGTGCAGTACCAGTGGCCACAGCCCTGGAAGTAGTACCTACAGAGTCATAAACACACTTTAAACAATGAGCAATGACCTGAGAAACTGAAGAAAATAAACCAGACAAATCAAAGTTTTGTCCACAGGAGGGAATTGCACATAAAAGATTCCTTATACTTTCACAATTAGCCAGAATAAACTACAACATATGAGCCTGACAATACACAATTCTAAAAATTAAAATTGCAAAAGCATGTACTTTTTCCCAAATGTATCAGTGATTTTGCTATCCTTCTCATAAGGAGAAAGATTAGAGTTAAAATGCTTAGCAGCAGCTGGATTAACCAAGGCTATACCTGATGGGTTAAATCTGGGATAAGTGTATAAAAATTTGAAAGACTGAGGCACTTTGTACATTTTATCTGTTTTCTTGTGTGCAGTGGGCTGGCTGTTAGGAAACCCACAGTCTGTGACAAACTCATCCTCCAATGTGAACAGCACTGGGGAATGGGAAAAGCTTCTGGAAACTCCATTTGTAACAGCTAATAGAATTTTCTGAGGGACTGAGAAACCTCAGTGTTCTCCCACTGAAAATACTTGCATATTCTGGAAATCATCTCAGAGGAAGACAATCTCTGTTTGGGAGATTCAGATACCATGGTCTCCTTTGAGATTCAGTCAGATATCTGTGGAGAAAAAACTGCATCTGTTCCATCACATTCCTCTACAGATTCAGTTTCCTGAATCTGTTTAGGAAAAGAGGAATCCATTTTTCTTTTACCAGAAACCATCATATAAAATGGGTCAATAGCCTTTTCAATATCCTGAGCATACCTAATAAACTATCCCTGTATAGTGGAACTGCTATAGGAGAATGTAAATGTTTAGATTTCTGTTTATTTTTGACAAGAAAGTTGGGGTAAATAGGTTTAGCAGCTTCCCCAGAGATGAGCACAACTTTCTGTATAAATAAGGTGCATTCTCTGACCCTTGTCCCAACACTGGCACAAGCAGCTCTTCCTTGCCCACAGAGGGTGGCCAGGAGACACAGAGGACATGCCTAACCCCTGTCTATAGTGACTATATGGACAACACCAGAGGGATTTGGGGGGAAAAGAGGAGAGGTCTGAAGAACACCTTTGACCACAACAGTCACCCACCTGCAGCTGAGGCAAATTGCTAGCCTGCTCTGTTTGCAAAGGCTGTTTTGTTAACTTTTGTTTTTTTTTTTGGGGGGGGGGGGGGCTGGAAGAAGGACTGATCATGGGGTTGGTAGTTTATCCTATGGTCAAGCCAAAACTGATGCCTCTTTCCCACGGAAACTAAGAACCATAATCTGGTAAAATTATGAAAACAGTATAAAATCATTTTTTCCCAATAAAAATTAAGTAAAAAGCACTATAATGCACTTTACCATCCCTAAAAAGTAATTTAAACACAGTATATCTACAGAAAAATGGTTTTAAAATTTTTGTAATCAACTTTTAAACTGTCAAATACAAAAGTGTACTCCCATTTAAAACTACAGTAAAGTCACATGACAGTCAATAAAAACACATAAACCTAGCTTAAAATGTTCTTTCCCATACAGGGAAGTAAGTTAAAAAGTTAGATATAACAGCAGACAGCAGTTAACAAGGCCATAAGGAAATTCATGATGGCTTTAACACAACCTTTGGACATTTCACTACAGTGATCAGACAGGTTTCTTAAAGTATGGGGCATATTCATGATATTTCTCAAAACAATTGAAATGAAAATGTTAAACACTTTTAAGAATTTTAGGTACAACCTTTCTTATATCCTCTTGTCTCTACCGACTGTCTAAAACTGCATTGTTAATTATCCATTATGCCATTATCCCTGGTAGTAAAGCAGTTACTCTATCAACTATCACTGTTCCAAAGAATTTTTATTCTGAATTTAAGTCTAAGCTCTCACTATAGTACGTCATATCTAGTGAATTTTGTCCAGTTTCAAGACTGCAAATTTACAAGCTTGATTCTATGCTGCCAGGAAATCTCCTGTTTTTACTGATAATTTAATGACTATTAGGCCCTTTTGAAATATGTGATGCCAGGTCCAGCATTTAATACTCTTCCTGCAATTAGATACTTTGTAGGGTTGTATTTTACATCTCTCAGCTCATGTTTTAAGGGTCTATAAGGGTCTATAACATGTTTGCCTTTTAGTACGATATTCTGGAAAGCTTTGTTTCTAGCATCACTATTCCTATGATCTAATCCAATCTTTTTATTAAAGCCTGGTTCATGAATAACCCATAAACTCCCTTAATATATGTTTTTGTATATGGTGGGTTTACTCATCACACTGCCTGAGAAGAGATTCAGAATTTTATAATCCTGGGTATATAGGTTCTTGTCACTCCCAGCTTCCTAACCCCCTTTAAGATGCATCTGCTTTAGCTCTCTAAATGCATAACAAGTGCTATCATCTAAGTAGTGCTGAATACAGTTTTGGACTTTTTTTATTTCTTCCTTGACATCTACACTATCCCCCATTCACATTTTGGATTTACAACTGATTACCCATTGCTGTAATCACACCCAGATCCTCTGAGCACTGACAGTATCATGTGCCACAGTGATGAGTATTTAATTCCATGTGCACGAATGACCATTCAGTAGTCACATGGGGGTATTGACGACTCTGGATGGACATTAGCTTGCACATACTATATATCTTGTAATTCCATCCACAATTCACACTGTGCAGGTCAGAAGCTACATGTTTAGTGTCTATTTCCTACATTTGTTGTCATGATTAACATCTTCATCAAAGGTGGGACCTCGAGAAACATTTCTGCTGGCCAGGTTTATATAGACTTAACTAGCTACACGTGCTCTGTAACTGGAATGGGAACAATCTTTTAGTAAGTTCTGTGATGGCCTCTTTCACCGCATTACAACAGTTTATCCAGTCAGATCACATCAACTGCTAGAGTAGTCAACTGACAAGATTTTTAAAAGGAGATAAAGTTACATTCCTGATGACATAACTGTCTTCAGTCTTATTTTATCTTTTCTTTTCTTTCCAAAAATATAGCACTTAGAAGTTATGCCTTTTCCATACTTGACAAAGATAACTCTATAATATCCATTTTCAGAAAGTAGTGGAATGCCAGCTGTTTGTATCAATTGATGAAATAATATTTCTGAGTCAGTATATCTAACAAAGAACTGTACAGAATGTCCTCCAAATATCAATTTTGGCACAATTGTTATGACAATGTTATTCTTTATGTATACTTTAGTTCTTAAATGATAGAGCTGCCATATACTGCATAGATTAACAAAATTTGTTCTAAGATAACTTGTCCAGGCATCAATGGCGCCTTCATTGCAAATTTGCCCAACAGTGTGTCTATATTCAAAGGATTTAACTGCAACTGCCACTGGCTTAGGATATGATGTACAAGAAATACTAAAATGTAAGTATCCTTGCTTTCTTAAGCAACAAGCTTGTCAAAAGAGTGCATAACACTTACACATTTAAAAAGAATAAAATAGTACCTTCTTATTCAACAAGCTTGTCAAAAAGACTACATAACATTTATACTTTAAAAAGAATAAAATTGCACTAAAATGCAGCTGCAGCAGAAAAGGGGCAAAGTGCTTTTAAAGAGAATAGTGCAACGAGACAAAAAGGTATGGATAACTAATTACAAACTGCTTTATTAACTTTTGCGTAATAATTTATGTTGATGAGAAAGCATTAACAGGACAACTGACACTGTAATGGATTAAACCTACTTATTAATGTCCTATCTGGTGAGAGCAGAGGTGTGCAAATAAAGTTTCATTTGGGAAACTAATTCCAAACAGGTTATCTCAACCTGTCTGAGTTCCTCTCTAATATAGTAAATACTACCAGGAGACCTGCTGGAGTAAACAAGACTAGGTCCTGTGTATATAGCAATGATGATATAAGCTGAGTCATTAAATACATAAATACAGGCTGTTTTATTTTGACAACATGCTCCCAGAGACTGTTGTTGTTAACGTAGAAAATAAGTTTCCAAGCATGACAGTGTGTTGTAAAACATAACACTTCTAATAACACTTCTTCATCAGACCACCATCAGTTAATTAGATCATAACAGCCTTCGCCCTGTACCCTCCTTCTCTCCCAGAGACTTGCCTGACACTTTTGACAGTTTTCTTGGATTCCTCTGATGCCAGTAACAGCATTCTCACAGCCTGCTGACACTCCACATGAACCCTCTGATGTTGTTTTTCCAGACCTGAATCCTTTTAAAACCACAGCAAGTATAATAAAGAACTTCATGTTCAAAAGCTCATAAACAGCCCTGTCTCATAGGTGGGCCCTACTTCATTTTAACTTTATTTATGGTTGTGTAGCCTCCATGGCAGAAAAGAACATATAATAGTCATTCCTTACAAGTCTGGTTGTTGCATTCTTTATAATACTGAAGCAAACAAACTCAAAACTATATGTAACATTAGAAAATGTTTACATAAATAATAATGTAGACAAAGTGAGCAATATTTTAGCAGAGGTGGAAAGAAAGTACTGGCTGAATTTCTTGCCATTATAATGCCTTTTTTAATAAACTGGAGATATTTTGATATAATTCGTGATATTTTAATTCAGTACACTGTCAGACTCTTGAGAGACAACTATTTCTAGTTCTGAGAATGACTTTTGACTCCAGCTTCTGAGCTTGAGTTTACTCTTAAGCCCTGACCTTTGTAACTCTTAAAAGATAAGTAGCAAAAATCAGGGTCTGGTCTTTTAGTTTGGAATAGGTAAGCATTCTCTTGGATTTATTAAACCCTACACAGAGTGCAGGAATAATGCAGCAGCTGCTGTACAGAACATGGCCGCTGAACGATTCGGCAAAGGGTTCCCGAGACGTGCACAAACACTTCTACACTATTCCTGCATGAACACCATTGCCTTATGCTAATTATCTCATTTTCTGGAGAAAAACATGCACATGAGGTGAATTAGCAATTCACCAAGCAGGCAGGTGTTCGTGCAAGAATAGTGTAACCTGCAGAAATGTATTCAGTTACTAGCTGAATACATTTTGCAAATGAGAAAACGGAGGCATGACAGCTTGAAAGAAAGCACGTATTATATTTAGTAGGTATGTCAATGGCCAAATATATGGCCATTGGCATGAAAAATAGTTTTCATGTTTTAAAATAAAACTTTTTTTTGGCCAATCTTTGACATTTAGGTATAGGGCAGTGGCACGCAAATGGGATTGTGCCGAAAATAAAAAAAAAAAAAGGGGGGGGGGGGGATCATTTTTTACAGAAGTCTGCATTTTACCATTATAGTCAATGGCATGCAGAATGAAAACAATACCAGGAAATAGTGGTTGCTAAGGGGAAAAGTCCTGTGTAAGTGTGGTAACTATGGAGTAAGCACTGGACAGCGAGTAAGACAAACAAACTAAAACAAGAAAGCTGGAGAACACCTTGAAACTGTACAATTCAAGAATAAAATGCTGCAGATATGGCCAAAATGAAGAGGAAACACCAGTTTATTTAACGTGATGTGCTTTTCGTCTCGCTATTAGAGAGACTTCTTCAGACTAAAAATCATTTACTCAGGGTCAGTATTTAAATTATACTAACAGTTATCAATTTCCCCAACCACCAATCAGGACAGAAGACATAACTAAAATTACCATTCAAACAACTCTGACCAATTAATCATGAAGATATAATGATATATGTATATACACAATATCTAACAAGTTCATATTTAAAAATATTATAAAATCAATTAATCATTGCTACAAAATACAACCAATCAAATTACTATGTTTGCTGAATTCATCAATTCATTAATACATAAATAAATAAGTTAGTTTAGAAGGAACAGCAAAGCACTTATTTAAGCTTAATTGCAATTGCATGATCTCCACATACATAAATACCCCAATCAATCAATCGATCAAATACCCTCCCACAAAAAATTACATATCTACAATTCATTAAAAATACATATAATATTACCTTAAAAGACTTTTTAGTTTTAAAATACACGCAATTGAATATATTTCATTCAGGCCTGGAAACTGACAGGCACGCGTATGTAATTGCCATATTATTTCCAGCTTTTCCAATAATAATGCAGTAGGTCTGCCCTCACATCCACTGAAATACAATCAATTGCTCTAAACTTGAAAGAATGAGTGGAAAATTCTCTTACATGTCTAGCCAATGCATTTTCTTGCTTGGTCATCCGAATACTATATAAGTGCTCGTATACCATTTCCTTGAGCTTCCTGATGGTTTTACTGATGTAAAAGGCGGAACACCTCTGGCAATGTGCCAGTATACTACTCCCTTGAAATTGCAATCAAATTTCTGAAAACCACTTTGGGTGGTCTTTTAAGTTTTGAGAAAAGGGCAAAATTTGACCTAATAATTTCCCAATTTTTATTAATGATCTCCATGATACCATACCCATTTAAACTGAACTTGGTTTACAAACAGGGAATAATATTAAGTCCTTACTGGGAATGAGTAAAAGAGGTTCTAGTTGTTTTAATAGAAAAGGGATGCAAAAATATGATAGGTGTTCCTATTGTCCATTCATGGATATAGGTGAAAGTTTCACCATTAGAGAGGCAAGCTATAAGACCACTCAGAAATTTGATTGCAATTTCAAGGGAGTAGTATACTTGGCACATTGCCAGAGGTGCTCCATCTTTTATATTGGTAAAACTGACAGGAAGCTCAAGGAAAGGGTATATGAGCACCTATATACTATTCGGACGACCAAGCAAGAAAATGTATTGAGTAGACATGTAGCAGAATTTCCCAATCATTCTTTCAAGTTTAGAGCAATTGATTGTATTTCAGTGGATGTGAGGGGGGACCTACTGCATTATTGTTGGAAAGGCTGGAACTAATATGGCAATTATGTACTCGTGCCTATCAGTTTTCAGGCCTGAAAGAAATATATTCAATTGCGTGTATTTTAAAATTGAAAAGTCTTTTGAGGTAATATTATATGTATTTTTAATGAATTGTAGATATGCAATTTTTTTGTGTGGAGGGGTATTTGATCGATTGATTGATTGGGGTAATTATGTATGTGGGGATCATGGAATTGTAAATAAGTTTAAATAAGTGCTTTGCTGTTCCTTCTAAACTAACTTATTTATTTATGTATTAATGCATTGATGAATTCAGCAAACATAGTAAATTGATTGGTTGTATTTTGTAGCAATGATTAATTGATTTTATAATATTTTTAAATATGAACTTGTTAGATAATGTGTATATACATAGATAGTTATATCTTCATGATTAATTGGTTAGCGTTGTTTGAATGGTAATTTTAGTTATGTCTTCTGTCCTGATTGGTGGTTGGGGAAATTGATAACTGTTAGTATAATTTAAATACTGACCCTGAGTAAATGATTTTTAGTCTGAAGAAGTCTCAATAATAGCGAGACAAAAAGCGCTTCACATTAAATAAGCTGGTGTTTTTTGTTCATTCTGGCCATATCTGCAGTGTTTTATTCTTGAATAGAGCACTTTCAAGGTGTTCTCCAGCTTTCTAACTATGGAGTAAGGCAGTGGTGTATGCAAATGAGGGGAGTTATACTGAATCACAAATTTCTTCTAAGTGTCAAACTGCACGTAACCATGTAGGTGCTCCAACACCACCATGTAGACAGGAGGAGCAGCTAACATGAAAAGGGGGTGTGTCATGCTTGCTGTAAGCACATTGTTGCTCAGTGGCCTGTGTTTGCCCTTAGCTAAGCATAGCTAAGGAAGGGGGTGTGTCTGTGGCTGTATTTTCTTATTCCATGAAATGCAGAGCATGTTCTCATCCAGGGAGGGCCAGTTCTGCTTAAAACTGTTTACTTCAGTTAAATGGGTGTGCATAGCGAGCACCGGGCCTAAAACCAAAAAAAAAAAAATAATAATAATAATAATAACCAACAGAAATAGCAGAACTGTTTACAGTTGAGCACCAGGTATGCATGGCGTGCATCAGGGCTTAAACAGGGAGGAAATGGGAAGGGGAAACAGCAGAAGGAAGACAATCAAGGAGAACCAGCATAGCTGGCAGGTAGAATGTATCAGAATCAGCCAATTATACAGGAATCAGCCCAGCACAATACTATAAACTATGCTAACACCTTTCAGTCTGTTTTTTCTCACAAACTCTACAACACTGGTGTACACATTTAGGGAAATTTTAAACTAACAAATCTAACAAATCAATTTAGATGCTGCTGTTGCTCTGATCTATCAGTATGTGCCAGAGACTGAGGGTGGTGATGAAGAAAATGCTGATAACCAACTCAGACTGAGGAGAAGGAGAAGAGTGTGCAGACTCAGAGTAACCTACCAGTGGCTACATGATCTGGAGATAGTAGAGCACTACAGGGTGGACAGGGATATACCTCAACAACTTGTTGATCTGTGCAGGCCTCACCTCAGAGCCAGAACTGACAGAGGGGGAACCCATCCCAGTGGATATTAATGTATGTGTAGCCTTAAGAATACTAGCTACACTAGCTACAGGTACTTTCCAAAGACCAACTGGGGATATCATGGGGCTCTCGCAGACATCTGGATCCAGGATACTCCACCAGTTCATGCATGCCATGCGACCACATGCCACTGAGCACATTTACTTCCCCAGCACCCATGAGGGAGGACCAGCAATATGTGCCTCTTCCAGCATGTAGCAGAATACCCGGAGGTATTGAGTGCCATTGACTACATGCACATCCACATCAAAGCACCACCCAGTGACCAGGGTAGTGTCAACCTAAACCACAAGGGTGTCCACTCCATCAACTGCCAGGTTGTGTGCGATGCCCATGGCATTATCATGAATGTGTGTGCTGGCAGCCCTGGAAGCTATCATGACTCCCACATTTGACAGTCATCCCAGCTGTACTGGTCATTTGCCATTGGAAACATCCCATATGGCCATCTGGTGGGGATGCTGGCTATGCACTGGAGCCATGGATGATGACACCCATCAGAAATGCATACACACCCACACAAGAGCACCATAATGAGGCACACGCACAAACCAGGATCATTATAGAGCATGTGTTTGGGATGCTCAAGTCATGGTTCCACTGCCTTGACAAATCTGGTGGAGCCTTGCAGTACTCTCCAGCCACATGTGCACACATGTTCATTGTATGTGCCATGCTGCACAACATGATCCTGAGGAAACAGCTGCAGCAGGAACAAAATGGGGAAGGGCCACACAGCCCCCCACCATTGCGAAGGTCTCCACAGACACTGAGAGACTCAGAGGAAGAGCACCCTGAGCCTGCACATGTAGGCAGATGGAGGTGTGCCCATTATGTCCTGGTCTTGGCAAAGAGGCAATGCATAGCATATACACTGACTGGGCCCCAGGGACTGATTTCTCTCTCTGACTCACACACATAGTAAAATGGATTCCAAACATCACACCACCTATACCTTACCATGTATAGGCAGTGTACTGCATGCATCCAACATAGTAAGCCCTCAAGCACCATCTTCACAACAGCTTCAGGCACAAGATAAGCTAGTCGCCTTAACAAAATAAATGAATGGAATAATATGTTCTGATAGCATATCTATGGTATTGATCAAGCATGCAAAGGAATGGGATGGTTAACTGGGATAGCAAAAGGCAACTGCCAGCTCTCTGGGACAGCAGGAAGTGTACCACCCTAGCTTACAAATACCACTGCAGTATATGTGGTGAGCCAAATAACTGGGAGGGGGAGTCATAGGCTACATGCATGGATATCAAAGTGGGGGTCCCATACCTAGCATCAGCCTCAGCCTCACCAAGCAGATCAGCTTTAATAAACCATACAGAAATGTCTGGTAAAGGCCCCCACATACTGACATCCATGAAATTCTCACCTACAGATGTTTACACAGTGATATCATGGCAGGTCTGGCAGTGGCAGTATGGCTTTGAAAGATAAGAAGTCTGAAACTACAAATGTGTATGCCATAACAATCTGACCTGTGGTCGATACTGTTATGCCTCCAGTCACAAAGATAGGAAACACCACTATGCTAAATGGGATCAAAATGTTAAGCAAATATCAGCACAGTCTCTGCAAATGTGTATTGTGTACAGATGTGTCCCCCCATAGTCCCATAGAAATGCAGTAACATGTCCCTAGCCTTAAGCAGCATCCAGCCATCAACTAGAGTGATGCTTCAATGCAAACAGAAAGCAATTGCCAGTAACACCCACAGTCAACTTACTGGTACCATCCCAGGGTTATCTACTGCTGTCAGCCTAGTAACATATAAGCAGCAGAATGCATGCCTTACTACAGATGGCCTGCCTGTCACACCTGGCCTATAGGCCTATGGAAAATGCATATGCCTCAGTCACAGTGCCCTGTTAGGGAGTGTCATGGTGTCCATAACACCAACATAACTCATTCTACAAAATGCAAAGGAAGGCAATGCTGCTAACTGCTAGAAGAAAATCTGCCAGTGCAGACAGCTGGAAATCTGGACAAAGCCATGAATGATGGGGTGAAAAGGGTCCAAAGAGAAGGACACCTTTGAAATACTGCTCTAATAATGTTATACAGTTGATGGGATGATTGTAGTAGTACGGAATGTCTGATGGGTACAAAGTCTGAAACTGCAATGTCAACTGTCAGTAATATCTGACTTCAACCCTGAGTGACTTGCTAAACACTTGTCCTTGAAAACCACACTTGTTTGGGTAACCAGCAAGATATATGAGTCATGGATATGAACATTCTGTGATACTCTGTAGGCAAGGCTAGGAGTCTAAACATGGGAATGCGCTCATTGCAGTCAGTCCTAACCCTGGAAGATGGTGACAGGTCTGCACCCACAGAATCCTGGCCCACAGCCATGGGGAGTAACACACCCTTCCCTGATCACTCATCCTATGCAACATCCTGACCCTAAAATGTGGCCATCCAAGCAAAATGTGGTGGGCCATACATATATGTGAGACAAACACACACCTCCAGGCTGGCTAAACAGTCTGACACACACAAGACCCTCCAAGTGCAGTCAACAATTGAGAAGACCCCAATACAAAGTACTTGTAGCTACAGGCAAACATATCTGACAAAGGACACCCCCCCACATATCTTATCACCCACAAATCTATCCGGAGTCTGCCTGTCACCCTGATCCTGTCTGACTTATATAACCCAACTGTGGACTGGAAATCAGACCAGACCAGAACAGGAATGCACAGAGCTGTCACCATTGTAATATATCACCAAGGTACTGGACTGTTTCCATAGCACCAGCAGTCAATTGCTTGTAGGCACACCTCTCAACAGGCTGGATTGTGCAAGAATGTGTAGTATTTGGCCCATAATCCTGGTGTGTGCATCATCCATCCTGTATTCCTCTGATAAATCACTGTGATGATCTGAGGAGGTATGTCACGAGGTACTGAAAGAATATATGACAGTGTCAAACGTCATATATGTCAGATGTCTGCTAAAACAAGCCCTGTAACAATAGCAACTTATACATTACTGAGAGAAATAGTCACAATCACTGTATGGCCCATTCTCCCCCCAATAAGCTATTTCCAGATATCCTGCACCAACAAGTTGAGAGGTATGGCTGTAACACAAAACAAACCGGACTGGAGTACAACAATCCCTGGAATGGAGTCCCACATGTACTATTGAAGGTCACACTGGGCATGCTCATACACTTATGGAAATGTCAGTAGGATCTAAGAATGAACAGGCCTTCCCCACCCAGTGCACTTCCCATTGGCCCACCTTAGCAGTCCTGAAGATGCCTGTCCCTATAGAAGTCACTTTCGTCAGGCCTCAGCCCCATAATCTTTGTGGTGCATGTGATAAGTGCATAACACTATAGTACAAATAATTGGTTAGGTAGGAGTTCTAATCTCAGTCCTCGCAATGTAAAAGTTCATGTGTGTGTTTACAAGTAGATGTTTTTGGGGCCATTCAAACCCAGTACACTTCTTCTTTTCCTATTTTAGCAGTCCTGCAGATATCAGTCACCTTAGAAGTGCCTTTCATCAGGCCTCAGCCCCATAAGCTCTGTGGTGTGTGCGATAACTGTATAAAGCTATAGTACAAATAACTAGTTAGGTAGGTGTTCTAATCTCAGTCCTGACAAATGTAAAATGTGTGTGTGTTTACAAGTAAAAATGTTTGGGTCCATTCAAACCCAGTACAATTCCCCTTTCCCTACTTTAGCAGTCCTGCTGATATCAGTCACCTTAGAAGTGCCTTTCATCAGTCATCATCTCCGTAAGCTCTGTGGCATATGTGATAACTGCATAGCACTATAGTACAAATAACTAGTTAGGCAGGGGTTCTAATCTCAGCCCTAGCAAATATGAAAGTGTGTGTGTGTGTGTATGTGTGTGTGTGTGTGTGTGTGTGTGTGTGTGTGTGTGTGTGTGTGTGTGTTTACAAGTAAAAGATTTTGGGTCCATTCAAACCCAGTACACTTCCCTTTTCCCTGCTTTAGCAGTCCTGCAGATATCAGTCACCTTAGAAGTGCCTTTTGTCAGACCTCACCCCTATAGGCTCTGTGACACGTGCGATAAGTGCGTAATGCTATAGTACAAATAACTTGGTAAATAGGAGTTCTAATCCCAGTTCTGGCAAATGTGTGTTTGTGTGTGTGTGTGTGTGTGTGTGTGTGTGTGTGTGTGTGTGTGTGTGTGTGTGTGTGTGTATGTGTGGTTTAAAGTATTTTGTGGCCTTTCTCACCCAGTACATCACCCATTGCCATACTTTACAAGGGATGGTGATGTTCCTCACATTAGAAGTACCTTTGGACAACCTTCACCCTATAAGCTCTGTGGTGCATCTGATAAATGCGTAACAATAAGTAGATAAGTAGGAGTTCTAATCTCAGTCCAGGCAAGTGTGTGTGTGTTTCAACAGTATCCTGTTTGTGGGGGGGTGTGGTGTGTTAGTTTGGCTACTTTTTGCTGTTGCCCACCTAGTACATGTCCAGATTACAAGGCCCACAGTTACCATACACTGTACAGGGACCTGTAGACACTCTGCAGCCCTATAAACATTGTGCCATATGCAATAATTATGTGACAGTATGAAATAGATAACAAGATAGGCAGCCCATCTAATCCTTGGATATCTCTCCACACTCAGGAATCATACACAAACACAGTCAGGTAGGCAGCCACACCTACATCAGTAGGTGGCCTGCAAACTGGCTCACAGATGGAACCCACAGTGAGATAGCAGTGGACTCCATGCCCACAGTTTGTGGACCTGAGTTCCCTCATGTTTGGGATCCACACTTCTGAGGACCAGCCCAATACAAAGGAACTCTGGCTAACAATGTTTATAGATGACTACATGGTGGGTGCTATTATTACCCCACTATGTGAGGTTGACATCCTTCACAAATGCTTCTCTGAGACCTATTACTGATGTCAGAAGCCTGGACATAAGCTCAATGCCAGATATTGTGCCACCATCCCCTTTGGGTACCACACGGTTCCCATAAAGTAATACATTGATGGTAGTCCACTGAACACTGATGTTGGTATAACGGAACTGGGAACACAGGTTGACAGTGAGCTGTATGGTGAGCACCACAGTGCCACAGTCTTCTGAGCATCCTTCCATGTGTCACTTCTCCTTATTCAGGGTGTTGAATCCAGGAAGTAAAAGGACAGTGTTTCCCTGTACACACCCCTCAGTAGGCCAATCAATGTGTGCTATGGCCCATTTGCCATGTACCCCACTGGAAACCAGGAAGAACAAGAGAGGCTACAAATTTACCTCTCAACAAGGATCTTAGGTACTACACACTTGCCCCATACAGACAGATTCCAACAACTGCAACAAATCTCTGTCTCATATTGGCTACTTAGGTGCGATCACTGCCTAACATACACAGTCATGTCTGACCCAACCCTGTCAGGAATGCTATATCCTAGTTCACCAATTTGCCCACACAACATGCCCCAGATACCTCAACCCCATTCTTGCACTCAATATGACATGCTCGAGGTTCACAACCCAGAGACTGGCCACACCATGGAATAAATACCACACACATGTCAAGCCGAGCACATCACTGGCTGTCTTCAAGAGAAATCAGAAGCAGTGGGCGGGGAATAGAATACCCACCCTGGGGATCACTCCAGGGACTATACTCATTAGACACACTAGAGAGTATCATCAGGTGGCATGATGCCAGTGTATTCCCATGGGCTAGCCTTGTAAAGCCTCCATGGCCATTTGCCACATACACACCTATGACTCTTTGAAACCATGGATTTCAGTACTGTCAAATGTGTGTGTGTGTGTGTGTGTGTGCATTAGTGTGCCTGAAAGTGTTTGTGAGTGTAAACGTGGGTGAAAGTAGTTGGTGGCCCATCTCACCCAGTATGACTACCATTGCCATACATTATAAGTGCTGTAGATGTTATTCACTATATAGTTTCCTTGGGACACTCCACAACCCATACGGTCTGGTGTGTGTGCGTGAACTGCATAACACTATAATACCAATAACCACATAGCTAGGGGTTCTAATATGAGTCCTAGCAAATTTGTGCATGTGTGTATATGTGTAAGTTACAGTATTTTGTGGCCTCTCTCACCCAGTACATCCCCCATTGCCATAATTTGCAAGGCCTGGTAATGTCCCTCACCTTAGAAGTAGCTTTGGACAAGTGGCACCCCATAATCTCCATGGTGCATGAGATAAATGGATAACAGTGTAGTAACAATAAATAGACAGGTAGGGTTTCTACTCCCAGCCCTGGCAAATGTGTGTGAGAGAAGAGTAGCTTGTGTATGTGTGTTTGTGTGCGAATTATATCCATTGGATAGGCATGGATTCATATTTTTGCCGTGGTACACACAGTACACATTCCTAAGTCTACTGTATGAGGTCCACTATTCACATCAGTCGTAGTTGTATCTGTAGACACTCTTTAGCCCTATGAGCCCTGTGCAACAGTATGGAATAGTATGGTACGAATAACAAGATAGGTTGGTCTGCTAATGTCAGTACTGGCAAGTGTGTGTGTGTGTGTGTGTGTGTGTGTGTGTGTGTGTGTGTGTGTGTGTGTGTGTGTGTGTGTGTGTGTGCGCATGAGCACATTGGTGTGTAAAGCAGTGTTTGGGAGTGTGTACACTCATGTGTGACAGTAGTATGAAAACTGTCACACCAACTACACCACCCTTTGCCATACCTTACAGGAGCATGTGATGTTAATCACTATACATGCATTTGAAACACAACACACTGTGAACTCCGTGCTTCCTGTGATAACTAACTAACACTGTACCACCAATAAATAGATTGGTGGGGGTTTCAAACCCAACACTGGCAATCATGGTCCTGTGTGTGTGTGTGTGTGTGTGTGTGTGTGTGTGTGTGTGTGTGTGTGTGTGTGTGTGTGTGTGTGTGTGTGTGTGTGTGAACAGTATTCTCTGTGTGTTGCATCAACACAATACTCTTTGTGTGTGTGGTATTCACAAATGTTTGGTGTCTGCCACCCAGTACACTTACCATTGTCCACTGTACAAGACCTGCTGACGTCAGCCACCATGCACTTACCTGTATACACCCCTCAGCCCTATCAGCCATGTGGCAAATGCAATAACTGTTTTACAGACCTGTTAATTATGTACAGTTGTACCCTGGATATGACACAGTCAATGTGTTACCACACTGCCATACCCCTTGTAGAAAAGGACTGCAGGGCTACATCCTCCTGATACACAGACACCTAGAATACAAACATAATACATTATGGAGACCACATTCAGTCAGTGTTAATAACAGCAATAATGCATCATGGCTGGACAGCTACACACTCTGATGTGTAACCATTAAACATGCTGGCTGACAATACTTTGCACAGAATTACATTGCTAAACTGTACTAAATTAACCATGTGCATCAGGACCATATTAGTATGTCTCTGCATCAATGGTATGGATGACAGAGATGTGGCACAGGTATCATCATATGCACAGGGTGTGGTGTGGGTTTGCCAGAGGCCTAGGCTGAACCAATTGGTTGACATCATGTGTGTGTGGGTTAGGGGGTTGTGTATTAAATGGGCCATGCAGAGGTGGTGTGTCTTAAGAATGGATGTGCCCTAGCTGTGTTGGTGTTTGTGTGTGTATGAATGCACACAGTTCTGCCATGCTGTTGCCCTATACAAGGGTATGTTGGACAGCTGCAGACCGTACATAGCAGAGTGTACAGTTCACTGTGTCTGACCATGGACACTGGAACTGGGCCTTCCAGGGGTTCCACTGGCACTACCAGGCACAAGACCAGATTCAGTACCACTCCCTGATGATGACTTTTGTCTGCTGGATCAGTGTTCCTGTTGGGACCAGCCAGGACCATGTGCCCATGGCCTGCTGGATCATGGTGTGGACAGCAACCCCCCTGCAGTCATGCTTCTGGTACTGCTACTACAAGAGCAGGAGTGAGATGTTGCATGGCCACTTAGACCTGTTCATGGTGTTGTCCTATGTCCACGTGCTTGACGGCCAAGTACCACCACATGCACCAACACAGACATCCCATGGTCAAGGATGGCCACCATCTTACCCAACTGTCTATCCGTGACTTCAACATAACGGTGGGCATCTGCAAGATCATGGATGTTGTCATGCATAACAGGAAGATTTGGCATCTGGACCCTGAGAGTCTATCTGGTGTGACATTCCATATGTGCCTGTGCCTTCATGATGCTCTGAAACATGTGTCTGGTGACACTTGATGTGACACTTGTGGCAGGGGCATGACAGACAGCAGTCCTCTACGAGCACCCCTGTCCGTCCGCCTGTGTGGGACCTCGCCGGTTATCCAGCTATGGCTGGTGTCTACAGACACACTTGCCATAGTCACCACCCTTTCCTGTCCCATGCCACCACCCACCAACTGTCCCTCATCTATGGCCACTGGTGATGGGTATGTGTGGGCATTGTGACTGTGTGTGTGGGGATGAGGTGGACAAAAGTGGGATGCCAGACAATTGCACAGATTCAGCCGCTGGCAACCTCACCCGTTCCTCACTATGCGTATCATTGCCAGAGTCTGCAGAAACACTGACATCAGTTTCCATGTGGGAGGGACCACGACCCCCATTGCCACCTGTGAGGGGTATTTTTACTGTATTTTGTCCACGGACACTGTTATGTTATGATAAAAGTGATGTGGACACTGTTACTTGCTTTGGGATTGCCGTATGGCACTTCTCAATTGCAGGGGGCATGTGTACTGTGCGAGCAATGCTCGGACATGCCCCCTGCACTCGTACATGGATCATGTCTGTGTGGAGACTACAACAGTACACCTTCATTAATATGCAAGGTGCTCTGCTGTTCTTCACGGGCACAATCTGCTCCGTACAGGAATAGCACTATTCCTGCACAGAGTTTAATGAATCCAGGGGATTGTTTTAAACAGCCAAATGGAAAACCAGACTGCTATGTAGTTTTCCAGAAATATATGTCCAGCATGCTGACCTCAGCATTATTCATATTTTTATTACACACTTGTTTATTATAATAAGTTTATGGAAACATACTTAGATTACTGCATACACCCGCACACACACACACACACACACACACACACACACACACACACACACACATGACCATTACTTGCATCCACTTGTATAGCTGTGACTGTATACCTCAGGTGTTTGGTTGCATCAGGCGAATTAATAAATACATAAATAGCTGTCACACAGGAATTTATCTTCACAGATTACTGCTTTTCAAATATCTTGTGCACCCCCCCCACACACACACACACACATTTCAACCTCTTATCTCAAGAATCAAGGACAAATCTAAAAATAATGTTAGACAAAGTACCCGAATCAGGAAGAGATACTGCCTTTACATACTTAGAAACTTCTAGAATAACAGGCTTTTAATTAGTATGCATTTTTTTTAAAGCTAATAAGTCTGACAGTCAAATGTCTAGTACTACAGGATCATAGGATTGTAGGTGGTTACTAGACTACTGACTCTAGGGTCCTTAAAAGCTGAACCAGGTTTTACCCTTATTTCCACAATCAGCACCTATCATCCTTGTCCAAGAGGGACATAGGTGGGACCCCTGAGGTGAATTTATGGTTACCCATCCAATTGTCTAGATTGTCCTTGAATTGAGCCAATGAGGTGCTCTGCATGACATGAAGTGGGAGTCTGTTCCAAAGGTGTGGCAACTTCTGGGAAACAAATTTGTCCCTCCAGCAGGTGCTATTAATGTCACATACCATGTTAATGCCCTTTGAATGAGTAACCCGTGTACGATTTAACTTATGGATATGCAGCATTTCCAATAAAGCAGAGTCATAGATTGCCTTAGATGCAAGACAGAGATCACCTCTGTGTATTCTGCATGACATGTAGTCATGCAGTCTGGGAAATAAGAAATACACCCCGGGGATCACTACTGTGCCTCTATTGGACAGTGGCACAGGAAAATAACTTTCTTGGGTGGCGTAAGCTATGGAACTTTGCTGGCTAGGCTTACATAGGCCCTTGGGCCGATAGCCTAGTACTTACCTATGAATCTATGAAACAGAATAAAGTTGCAGTGATTTCAGATGATCCTCATAGGAAAGATGCTGGAGACCTTGAATTTTCCTTATGAGGAACCTTTGTAGCCTGTCCATTTACTGCAGGTTCTTGGAAAGGTACATATTAAAAGTTACATTGTACTCAATTATTGGACTGATGAGGGAAGAGTACAGGGAGGTTTATAACTTCTTTTTTTTTCTGGAGGCAATGTCCTTACTTATGAGATGAGCAGGGTAGAATGCTCTTCTTACCATTGTGGAGACATGGTGGTCAAAGGGAAGGTTGCTGTCAACCTGTGTGCCCAGGACTCTCACCACGGAGTCCGTACTTATGGTGTTGATATTGATGTGGTAGTTAGCAGGAACATCACTCTTAATGAAAGGGATGATAATACATTTCTTGCAATGAGTTTAAGGCCATGACTTTGTCAGCAGTCATTTGCTTGCATGTAGACCATCTTGTAGGATGTTGACATCATTTGGAGATTCTACGACCACTCCCAGTTTGCAGTCATCAGAAAATCTTTGTTAGCTGCAGACCTTAAGTTTTAGTTTGCACTTTGGAGAAACAGATTCCAAACAGTAGAGGTCCCAGGATTGATCCCTTTAGAACACCACTGGCTACAGGTCTGCTGTTAAAGGTGGATTCCCCTATTTTGACTATATGGGTTCCATCAGTGAACCAGCTAGCTACCCATCTAATGATATACGGGTTGATACCTAGCTGGGTGAGTTTGTCAATTATGCCTGAGTGGGGGATAGTGTCAAAAGCCTTGGCTAAGTCTAAATAGGTTGTATGCATAGATTTCCACTCATCAAGGGCCTTGGTCCCTGTCTCGAAGTCCACCAGGTTTAACAAGCAAGAGCTCCCTTTGACAAATCCAAATTGAGTAAAGTAAAGTGTTTGAAAGTTACCAATGTCTTTGCTGATATGGTCTATGATGATTCTCTCCATGGCCTTGCAGATAAGGCTAGTCAGGCTAATAGGTCTATAGTTCCCAGGGTCAGTGGAAGTACCAACTTTGTACAAGGGGATAACGGTGGCCTTTTTCCATTCAGCTGGGATAAAGCCAGTGCTTAGACTACAATTAAAAAGAGTACCTAATGGCATTGCTAATTCTTGTTTGAGCCATGTAGGACACAGACTGGGATAATATCAGGCCCCATGAATGTTGTATTTTTGACCATAGAGTTCATGACCTGTTTTTAGACATACGGATAGAAGACAGATGGCAGGAATGTGCTGGGGTAAGTGTGGAGGAGAAAGCAGAGTCAATTTTTCAGAGAACCTGTCAGCTAAAAGGTTAGCAATGTCCACAGGCTTGGTATATGTGGTATCATTAACTATGATTATTTATCGACTACATAAACATTATCAGGAAAAGAAGAAAATATGACGAAAAATGTCAGAGGCATGCTGGAAAATCAGAGACAACTGGAGATCCACTCTACCACATACACAAACACAGACACATAAACACACACGCGCGCACACACACACACACACACACACACACACACACACACACACACACACACACACACACACACACACAAACACACATGCACCCACACACAGACACACTCACACATGCCAAACATACATATAGATGACCATCAATTACAACCACTTGTATGACTGTTGGACTTTATCTTCTCAGCTCATTACAGTCTGAAACTCATATGTCTGTCATTATTTAATGATTGCAATCCCCACAGATTTGCCAGAATATCGCATAATTTATGAGAAAACAGAGCAAAATATGATGCAAAGTCAGGGACAGATGAAAGCTTATATAATCCCCACATACATAAATTCATACCTATATACATCTACACACACACACACACACACACACACACACACACACACACACACACGCACACACACAATAATTTCTTAACTGTAGCAAACAATTGCTACAGTTTATACCCTGTATGCATGGAGCATTAAAGCTCTTATGCTTTAGATAAAAAAAAAAAAAAAAAATCTCATTTAAACTGTACAAACTGCTTGCCACCTTTTCAAATGCCAAAAGTGGGATATTTTTTTGTAGAAATGTGAGACTTTGAAGGACAAAACATACCCACGGCCATTGCAAAGGACAGATCCTCACTTTTTTGACAAACTAAAAGCTTATTTTTGTAGCATTTGAGTTGCTTAGGCTATTTATTTTAACATTTAGATGTTTCAGATGAAAAATAATTGTTTTATGCCACTAATAAAAAAAACTTAAGAAATATTTTTTGTCCTAAAATCTCAGGACATTTGTAATTTTTTAGTTTTTTTTTTCACAGGACACAATTGCCCAAACAGGGACTGTCCCTCACAAAGTGGGACAGATTGTAACCCTACTTGCTACACGTGTAGCAAACAGTTTCTGCAGTTTATACTCACTTGCATGGAGCTCTATATTGCTCAGGTTTTATTTAAAACATTTTATTTTTTTCATTTTTAAACTATAGCAAACTGCTTGCTACAATCTAGCAAGCAGTTGCTACAGTTTAGACCACTCATGGAGTGCTACAGCACTCAGATTTGACTGCAAATACAATATTTGCTATTAAAAGCCAGTATTGCACTAAAGAAACATTGGGAACAATCTGTAGCTCTCCTAAACGTTTTGCACCTGCATTTTCCACATGGGCAGTTACCCTTGTCAACCCACCCTAGCTATGCTACTACTTTGCACCTCTGTGAAAAAAAAATGTTTTATAAGGTTCATAGATTCATAGGTTGGTACTAGGCTATTGGCCCTAGGGCCTATACAAGCCTAGCCATAACAATTCCCTGGATATTTCTTCCCACAATATTTACTTCCTTGGCCCCGTGTCTAGCAGGGTGACTAACGTGAATCCCAGGGGTGAATTTCCTATCTCCCATTCAATCGTCAAGGTTCCTTTTGAATAGGGCCAAGGAGGTGCTCTGCTTGACATGTATGGGCAGTCTATTCCAGAGTATTTGGAGTCTCTGGGTCAGGAACCTATCCCTCCAGTATGTTTTGTTCATTGTGATGACAAGGTTTAGATTCCTGGAGCATGTGGCTCTGAGGGATTGGGATTTCATTAAGTGGAGCATGTCAAACAGATCAGGGTTTGACATGGCCTTGTATGTTAAGCAAAGATCACCTCTGAGTAGATGATATGCCACAGAGTATAGATGGAGTTTTATAGATGGTCAGCATAGGGTATCTGCTTTAGGCCAGTAATTCTTTTAGTGAGGTATTTCTGCAACCTTTCTAGCTGTTGCAGATGTCTTGTGAGGTGCATATCAAATGGGGTGTTGTACTCTATAATAAGTCTAATGAGGGATGAGTACAGTGGGACAATTACCTCTTTTTTTCAGGATGAAAAGTACTTAGTGATGAAGTGTGCCACATAGAAGTATTTCCTGACTGTTGTGGCGATATGGTTATCGAAGGTGAGACCACTGTATACCTGTGTCCCTCTCATCACACTTTCAGTGTTTAGTGTACTACCAACTATGTGGTAATTCATGGGTACATGTTTTTTTCCCAAAGGGGATAACTATACATTTCTTGGCATTAAGCTTGAGCCATGGCTCTGGCATCAATCATCTGTTTCTGTAAGGTCCTTTTGTAAAATATCCACATAATTTGGGGATTCAATAATGGCTCCCAGTTTGCAGTCATCTGCAAATTTTGTTAGCCAGATTCCCTTAGTGTTGGCCTGCACTTCAGAGAAGTAGATGCCAAAAAAGAGGGGTCCCAGGGCTGAACCCTTAGGTACTCCACTTGTCACTTGTCAGGAGCTGGATTTGGAGTCAGCTACTTTTGCAGTCTGGGTTCTGTCAATAAACCAGATGGCAACCAATCGAGTGACATAGGGATTTATGCCCAGCTTAGTAAGTTTATCTATGATTCCAGAGTGGGGGATGGTGTCAAAGGCCTTGGCAAGGTCCAGATAGGCTGTGTGGACCACCTTACCCTCGTCCGCAGCTCTGGAGACTGATTCAAAGAAGTCAATCAGGTTCAGGAGATAAGACTGGCCCTTCATGAACCCAAACTGGGTGGTGTCCAGTGCATGAAGGTTGCCAATGTCTTGGTTTATAAGTTCCATGATAATGCATTCCATGCCCTTGCAGATCAAGCTCATCAGACTTATGGGACGGTAGTTTACAGGATCCAAGGTGGATCCCCCCTTGTGAAGTGGGATAACTGTAGCTGTGCGCCACTCATTGTGCCTGAAGCCTGAGGTGAGGGAAACAGGAACATATCTTTACTTCCATAATCTTTTGTCAACTTTATAGTTTCCATAGAAAGCACTATTTTGCTACTGTATTTTAATTCTCATTAATGCATCTGGTCCAGTTTTTACTGCAATTCATTTTGCAACCAACTTGGTTAAATTTCACATCTTCCTTAATATTAATTTATAACTTACCAGTTCCATTTTGAACATAACTATAACAACTGAACAGAAAATCATGTCCTGGTTGGTTACTGTCTCCATAGGCAAAGATAAAAATCATCTCAGTTACATCTAATAAACCGTATACAATACAGTTCTGATTAACTCTCCAGATACAGATACCGTGGCATTTCACTTGAAACTATGAAACTACTTTGTAATAGTGAGATCTGATACCTGACTAATTAAGAAGGACTTCCTTGTTATTTATACACACATATTGGCTAATCTCCAAGTCACACATCATAATGTCTTTCAGCTCACTTATATTAGTCAGTCGGTATTTGCATTATCCATTAGATAATTTATGGCAGACACTTTAAGAAAAAATATAAATCACAGATGCATAGCTGCTGACAATGAGTCCAGGTTATTTTTAAAAATACAAAGAAAGGATTGGTTCAAACATCAACATTTTCTAGTCTATAAAAATAACATTTTTATGTCATAACTTTAAGTAACAAAGACTAAATATTATGGGCAGTTAGAATCAAATACTCCACTATGTGGCCAAGACTATGGGTAGATTCTGTGTGGTGGGTAATTCCTTCACGAGAGCTACTAATGAACAGAGCTGCACTCATAACAGACTTGACAACATGCCATCTTGGGGAAATCTATGGTATACTAAGCATGCTCAACATGAATTCCTGAAAGACACAAGAACTGGCATAGATACAGACTGTCAGTTGCAAATGAGAAGGGATGCAATGTTATAACATGTACATCCAGTATAACTAAACATCATAGTTTTATAGATGTCGACCACTTCAGAATGTTAACTCTATGGGGTGAATTACTAAAACATAAATATGCAGAGGAGATTTGGAGGCAAGTGAATGGAGCAACACTGGCTGAGAAGCATGTGTGAATGTGTGTGTGTGTGTGTGTGTGTGTGTGTGTGTGTGTGTGTGTGTGTGTGTGTGTGTGTGTGTGTGCTTGTGTGTGCGTGCGTGTGTGCGTGTGTGTGTGTGTGTGTGTGTGTGTGTGTGTGTGTGTGTGTGTGTGTGTGTGTGTGTGCATGTGTGTGTGCATGTAAACATGCTACTGCATGCATGTGTAAATTGTGTATGCGTGTGTGCATATGTGACAGTGTGTGTGTGTGTGTGTGTGTGTGTGTGTGTGTGTGTGTGTGTGTGTGTGTGTGTGTGTGTGTGTGTGTGTGTGTGAGGAGAGTGTTTGAGTCTGTATGGAACAATTAAGCATAGATTTAGGCAACATAAATTTGATTATAGAGGTGCAGAATAAAGCAGTTTGTGCACTCCACAGTTCATTTGCTAGGAGCATTTTAATTAGCACTATCATCTAAAGTGGTGCAAAAACTGCTCCTGCTGTATTGGTGCTTTCACAAACAATTGATGCAAGTTGCACACCAGAAGTAGCCTGTACTGTTTAATATGAAAAGGATTGATTTGGTTTAGTTCCTTACACACTGCTAGATCTATCTATCTATATATCTATATATCAACACACAAACACACACACACACACACACACACATATATATATATATATATATATCTACAGTAAACTCTCAGTTAACTGGAACTCAAGCAGCTGCCAGAAAAAAATATCGAAAAAATACAGTACAACTTTCATTCGTTGCACTTTGTGTTCTTCCCCGACAGAAACATACCTTAGGTTTTTAGAGTTTTAGAGTTTTAAAAAGGAAAATAGGAATAATTTCCCTCTCTCCCCAACCGAAGAACAAGTCATACCAAACAAATAGTACAGGGTACAGTATTAATTAGGTCTATTTTTAATAGTAACTCTCAAACAACCAGAAGCTACAGTTTCTGCATCTACCAATCCCCATGGGTGCTGATTAACTGAGAGATGACTGTATATATAGATATATATATAGGTTTGCTATCATTATGCCGACGTGCATTTGCACGGCTATGAAGTATTCGAACATCAGATGTTCGAATACTTCATATTACGGCAGGTGACATGAGCATAGGTTTGCATTGTGAATGAACTGTGCATTCGCAATTCTAACTTTCGGTCATGGGAGGGGATCGTGGTACAGTGCGGTTAGGGAAATGCATCCCTTTCCTCACTGTAGTGCGATCTTGGAGTTGGAATATTAAGTTAGAGGGGTGTGGGCGGCACAGCCCCCCACAGGGGGGGGTGCAGGGGGGCACAGCCCCCCTGCATAACTGTGTGTTCGGTTAGGTAGGTAGGTGATTATGGGAAGGGTGGGCGTGCTGTGTATCACCGTAAATGTCGCAAGTGACATTTTCGACAATACACCCTTGTTTTCGAGTTTACTATCATTCGAAAATGTTCATTTTCGATGCATAAATTCGAAAATAAAGACATTATTTATTTTTACTTTCGAATTTATGATAGTAAACCATATATATATATATGTATACACCGATTGCCATAGTGTGAACTTACCACTCACTACATCACAATGCACAGGATAAAAGCACATGGAAGTAGATAACTAGATTTAGGGTGAGAAGCATTTCAGCATGTACAGAAAGGTATCACAAGTGTACATGGTACTGTGGATTTTGATCAATGCACACCCACATGCAGAGTATGTCTGTGTGTGTGTGTGTGTGTGTGTGTGTGTGTGTGTGTGTGTGTGTGTGTGTGTGTGTGTGTGTGTGTGTGTGTGTGTGTGCACGTGTGTATCCTACAATGTGTGCTTTCTGCTGTACAAATCTAGTACTACACATTACAGAACACCTATTGCACAGAAACGAGCCACATGCTCAACATAAAGTTGTGGTGTCTGTCCCTGTGTAAAGCTCATTAGTCAGTTCTACATGCTATGCATTATTTGTATCTTATTATGGACCATTTCTCTATGTGTGATGCCAAGTACTACTATGTTTCAAGGCAGTGCTTAGGTTTCTTACAAATGTAAAAACCTACACTTACATGTTGGAGAAGCTATAGACCAATTATCTGCTGCAATAATAGTGCAGAGTTACTGGAATAATGTTTTATAATGTTTTACGTTTTTTGTGCTTCCATCCTCTCACTGAGTAGGGATATGTAGAACTGTGCAAATGTATCCCTGGCCACAAAATATGCAGATAAATCTCTGTACAGCAAAGTATATGAATTTTTCCTGAATTACAGGCATTGTGAATCTTCCTGTGACCTGGCAGGGGGTGGACAGCTGCAGCTTCATACTATTTTCTGATGTCCTTGTGTATTGATCTCTCTTTGCCATTCATTAGGTATCTAAAGTGATGCCAGCAAGAAATAGTAAACCAAAAACCAATAAAGACCGCTGGGAGCCCCCAAAAGAGGAACGTATCCAATAAATGAAGTAGTCTTGTTGGAGTAAAATGAATTTAATGACTCCACGTACCAAAGCACAAGCACATGAATGCTTTAAAACAACCAAATGCGTTTTCATAAAAACTTCTTCAGATAATGCAAAACCAAGTAGGAACTGTTTAAACAGTTATATACAACATTCAAATAAAAATTGTATCTCCTTATTGGTTCGCACATTGATTGAATAATTAATTCATCAACAAAGACATTACATTAAAAGAGATATAGTTTAAAATAAAACAAAGTTATACAAAACATTTTTTATGTATACTGAATAAATCAGTCAGTGTAAACAATAAATATAAATATAAATATAAATGACTGAATATCTTGGAAAATGTTTGTATATATATTAAAAATATGTATAAATGTATATACACTTTTAAAATGTTGTGTAAAGCTTAGAAGTGTATGTTGAATAAAATAATTTAATAATAAAATACATTAAAATTATAATTTAGCCTGTCTTAGTTTTAACACTGGTTTAATTGAAATGTTGTCATTTAATCCAGGGGGGGTAGTGGCATCCAAGGTGATTTGCCAAAAAAGTTCTCGGTATTCTAACCGGGCTTCCCACATACCCCCCCTGGTATCTTTGTCAACTACTTCTAAAACAAAAAATGAATAAGTAGCCTGTTGACAGGTAATTTTATGACGATATAATGCATTAGTGTGATTTTGTTTGCTAATTTCATAGCAGTGTTCATAAATATGTGCTTTCAGTTTCCTTTCAGTCTTTCCGACGTAAAAGGAATCACATGTTTTGCATAAAGCAAGGTATACTAGTCCAGTTGTGTGGCAATTGGCAAAACAATGACTGTATAATATTTTGTTTCTGCTAGTCAGTTCTAAGTTGGATCCATTAAATACATAACAACACTGGGAACAAAACCCACATTTGAAAGTACCTAACCTTGCCCGGCCTTTGTTTCTGGTTTTGTTCTCAAAAATATTTTTAAAATTTAAATCCCTTCTGTATGTAAAAGTTAATGGTGTATTCCGTAAGGGTTCCAAATCAGTAAATTCAAGAAATTTGGTCCATTCTCTGTCTATCACAAACTTAATAAGGTTTGAATCTCCATTATAGTCCAGTACATAAGTATCTTGTCTGTTATTGGTATTACTTGCTAAGGTACCGGTAGTGGTTGAAATAGGCTGTCCCAAAATAGGAAAAAATCTATCTAATCTACCTTTTTGGACTTCCTGTTTCAATTCATTCAATAATGGTAAGGGGTAACCCCTGTTGGCAAACATCTTGCATACATTTTCACATTCTAATAGAAAATCGTTGTCTTCCGATGTCATCCGACTAATTCTCACAAGTTGCCCTTTAACTAGATTTTTCTTTTGGAAAAAAGGATGCCCACTGTGGAAATGCAGATAAGAGTTGGAGAATGTCGGTTTTCTGTATACTCTTGATGAAAATCTACCATTGAGTTTGGAAATGTTGACATCTAAGTAATTGAATGTTTCATGGTTCACTTCATAAGTGAAATCCAAAAAATTAGTGGTGTTTTTGATATATGACAAAAACTCCAAAAATTTTTCTTCCCCTGCTGTCCAAAATATGCAGATGTCATCTAAAAATCGCTTGTATAAAATCCAACAATCTTGATATCTGCTGTTCAAAATAAAAGTATGCTCCCATCAAGACATAACAATGTTGGCATAAGTTGGGGCACAATGGGCCCCCATTGCCACACCACGATGTTGTTTGTAAAATTCTCCCTGGTAATATATAAAATTGTTGTTCAAAATAGTTTCCGTTAAGGCAAGAATAGTAATAAAATCATTATGTGAAAGTGAACCAAAGGTGACCAAGTATTCCTCCAACCATAGTAAGCCTATGTCATGTGGTATACTTCCAAATAGATCGATGCCATCGAGTGTAATAAACAATAGATTGTCCCTGAACAATTCTGGTTTTAAAATTCTCAGAAAGTCCCAAGAGTCCTTCAGTGTTGAAACACCCAAAACTGAAAGCTCTTTTAATTTGTGGTCCACAAATTTGGCTAAAGGAGAAGTAATAGCTCCTTCTGAAGCCACAATTAATCTAAGAGGTGGATCGATAACATTTTTGTGTACCTTGGGTATCCCAAACACTGAAGGTACTCTCGGTGTTTTGTTGAATAAATAATTAAAATTTTCCAAAGAAATGGATCCTTCCAACAACAAATCATTGAGCAAGTATTGAATTTTAGAATAGGCAACATGTACTTCATTGAGTGAAACTAAAACATATTTATCTGTGTTGCTTAATTCTTCCTTCATCTTAGATTCATATAGTAATGCATCCATAAGAACAGTACCCCTACCCTTGTCGGGTTGCATAATCCTAATAGAATGGTCATTAGTTAGTTCTTTTAATAAATCTGTTTCCTCGATGGAAAGGTTCTTGAAAACTTTATGCTTTATTGTATGTTTCCTAATCTCCCTTTCCATAATGTTCTCAAGATTTTTGAGTTGAGGATGTAAGGGTGGGTTGAATGTACTGGGTTTTTTTAAAGGAAAAGTAGAAGGTGGAATATTGGCAGCATTATTGAACGTGAGTGTAAAGTTTTTCTTTCTGATAAACATTTTTAGATCAATAATAGATCTGGACAAGTTAGCCTTCCTAGAAGGAATGTATTTAAATCCTTTTGAGAATAAATTAAAATGATTAATATTCAACTCAGTTGAACTATAATTGAAAATGTTGTAACCTTGACAAGTACAAACAGAGCCTGAAATAAAAATGTTGTTATTGGATATATTATCTAATTCCATCCCCTCCCTTCTCTCTGTCTCCCGTAGTTGTTGTAATTGTAGTGAACATAGGGTTTGTTGCGAATTCTCTTTGAACGTCGGGGTAGGGGGGGCTGGGTTTGGTCTAAAGGGATGTCTGACTCAAAAAAGTTTTCTTCATTTACATGATTATTAAGCTCATATTGATCGTCTGTATTGTGTGCAGTATCAAAATCATGGTGTTGAGGTGAAAAATTCTGAAAATAGGTTCTAGGTTTAGGGTATGCTGTCCCTTCATTGTAATCTTTGTGGTCCCTATCCAATTTACCCTGCTTACGGTTAATATTAGTACGACAATTCCTGTCAACATATGTAAAAATGTCATAATACTTCTTTCTTTCACTTTCAACAGAAAACAACAAATCTTGAAGAATATAATCATTGACTTGTTCCATTTCTTTAACTAACATGTTTTTTTCTTTTTCATTTTCATTCATAATTGCTCTCACAATTTCTAAAACACAATTGTTAAAAATATTTACAATATTCTTTGCAAATTCCGAACCATCCTGTACCTTGTTCGGAAATTTGCAAATTCTGAGTCCCTTAGGGACTATTTTATGCTTTAAACATTCATTGAAATACACATTGTCCACTTCCAGTTTTTTATATTTGTCCATAAGATAATATAGCCTATCCAAATTGTCCTTATAAATAGGCGTTTTTACCTGGTTTGAATCCCTGTTGATTCGAGATCCAAAACCGTAGTTTTTATGTAAAATATCCTGGAAATTGAAAGTAAACGGTTTAACAGGAACATCAGAGGTGTTGGAGGAAGGTTTGTCACTTGTGGATTCACGTACATGATTCTCCTCGGTAACTGGCGAAATACAGTTCCGTTGTTCTTGTGTGCGAAAAACAGAGGGAGTATCCAGTAATTCCCTCACAGTAGATACATTGTTGAAAATAACAGGTTTGTGACCACCAACATAGTCCGTTGCAACTGTAGAAGGAGCTGCTCTCGCAGCTTCCTGGTTCCCTTGTAGAGAGGATGTCAGTGAAACAAACGCTGTGCATGCTGGGGTAAGTAGTTCTATTAGTTGCAATAGTTGACCGATCATCTTTCTGAATTCCCCTTTAGCTGAAGGATGAAATAGCTATTCATTAGGTATGCTACCAATGGACTGATAATCATTTGCATATTTTGTGCACACCAAGTCGATGCATATTCTCCACTGATATAGGTCAAATCCAACCATGATGCTATGTTTGCTGAGAATCATACATGTTTTTTTATTTTTCTGTACAATCCTTGGAGTACCCCCTCGATGCCCTATCCATATTAAATCACAGTACTTATAATCCTATTAGCTCAAAAGCCTAATTTTACAAGCCATGGAACGTATATCTTATTTCATAAGCTCTAACAATTGTATTGCTTTAATTCTGCAACAATATATTGTTTTTCTTTTTCAAAAGGAGATAATGTCTACTTAATTTAGAAAATGTCCTCAAAAAAGTCTCTGATGCTGTAAATGGTGGCCTCTCACACTTTATTCATCACAACTGGATCTGTCCAAGGTCCTTGACACTATTTCCCCATGCTGGAATTGTAAATAAACTTAAAGAAAGAAATATAGACCCTTATGTTGTACGATGGATAGATAGCAAACTGGATGACATAAGGAATTCATATACTTAATGTAGAAGGTGAAAAATCAGGAAGCAAAATAGTGACTACTGGCACTCCTCAGGACACGGTACTGGCGTTTCTTCAGTTCATTATTGATGCTTCATATTTCCAAATCACTAATCTAGACATATGGCCAACTGATGTTTTTTTTTTACTCTTTTGCCACTAACATCAAGCTCCACATGCCACTATGGTCTCAGTTTCCACAGGCCCCATCTGTGAACACTCCTCAGTGTGACCCAGACCAAGAGGTCTCCCCTATCAGGAGAGTACCTCCTTATAAGTCTGCCCCCCATGCACAGTCTCAGTAAGTGCATGGCATGCTAGGGCAAATGGAGTGAGATGAGGCAGGCAGGGAAATCATATTGTAGGCTACAGTGTTTATCTATAGCCTTATGCCCCCCCCCCACATGCCACATCATTGTTAAGCTGATGGGCCATGGGGAGAATATTGATTATGTGCCTTGTCTCAGGCACTATAAGCTAGACATGCTTTACTTTTTCCTCCCACCCCACTGTCCTGCATTATCTCTCTGAGCTTCACTAAACAGATATAGGCATGTCTGTCCCCCTTGGATACGTTCACTCATCCTCTCTAGCAACACAATCTGACACCAGAGCCACTAATTAAACTTGAGTCACTGGGTTTATTGGGTTTATCCCTCTATTCCTGACTAACTACATTTGCTGGTGTTTGCAAGCTGAGTTCTGTTGTATTTTCTTCATCTGCTACTGTGTTACTATTTCAAGTGCTAAAATCACACAAATCGATGTGTGTATCAGAAATAGACAAACTAAATTCAAACAAGTATAGCATTATGACTCTTGTAAAAAAATCTCAATGGCAACAATCATACTGATCAGACTGATTACAGAATACAATGCCATTTTAGTACATATCAAGCTAAAAACATCAGACAGTTAAAAAGACCTCAGATTCCTAACTAAAGAATCACTGGACTACAGACCCTGAGCTACAAAGACAGGCTTGAAGCTCTACCCCTATGCTCTCACTCTCTTGTAGATATCTATGATTTGTGTCTAGTATTCCATACTCTAAAGGACCCAAAACTCCTTGAACTTGTACACCCCCCACAAAAGAAATGGTTTCACAAACACTCAATTTAATGGTGTGAATCTCCATCAACAAAAGTAAACAAATAAATAAATCATGATGCATGCACAGATTTGCTACTAAGTATTTCACCAGTCTATGGATTAATCTTCTGTTACATATAAAACAGAGTGATATCTTTACTTCCTTTAAGCCAAGCCTCAAAGATTGGATTATTGTTTATTTATTAATTCCAGCCTGATCTTTGATACAGGACGCATCCTGTGAGGGTGGGTATTATGAAGGTTGACTATGGTTCGTAGAATAACTCTGTCTTGTAAACTCTATGAATGTCACCCACAACCACATCTTTAAGGATAACTGCATGAAATTTCTTTACTAAAGAGCATTGCTACTAATAAAAAAAGCCTTAGTGCAAAGAGATTCAGGTGATTTAAGCCTCAAATCCACTGTTTAGTTTAAATTAATTACGCTACAGATTAGCTGCTTGCATCAACATATTTTCTGATTGTGTTACACCCATTAATATTCTGCCACTGTGACTTCATTTACTGAAGTTAAGCAGATTATGTGCTGGTGTGCATGTGTATGTATGCATGTGTACATACACATGCATTTGAATGTCTGCATGTGTATTTGTGCAAGTGTGCATGTGCTTGTGCATGTATACTTCTGCATGTGCATGTGCAAGTGTGCACTTGTCCTTCAGGAAAGCACAGCTGGGAAGTAAATGGCAGCACAATCTTTCTTTAAGTCTATTCATATTTGTTATAGAAATGTGTGATGCAGCTTTAAAAGTACAGCAAAATGGTAGCAAGGGCATCCAAATGTGAGCTGATATATTATTATTAGTTTTATAAGCTGTGAAATCAACATAATGCAGATGAAGACAGGGAAGAAAAACTTATGTAAGATGAGAATAGTTTGTTAACGGGGCTGCATGAATAATGTGCAACTGAGAAACTAAGCCACTGAATTGTGATGTGTCTTTTGATAGTAAAATAGGCAATTAGTGCTTAACAAATAAGCAGAGGATTTAAGCAGAATGACTTTAAGCAGGAAAATAGTTATCTAAAATCAATAAAAAATGATCTGTGCATAAAAATAAGGCCAATTAGTGGTTATATGAATAAAAAATTATAGAGTGACTTGGGACCTAAAAATATTTATTTAAAGGCAATGCAAAATAATTTTATCATAATAAAGGAGTTGGTCAGTGATTAAATAAATAAGCAATTTAGAAAGAATGACTCTGGAGGCCATAAGGGCCTAAAAGTAAATATTACACAAGTACTTTTAAGTGAAACCAGACCTAAATTGGCTGACCACACCAGATATATTCAAGTTTATATTCAAGTTTTGGTGTTACTGTGTGGGAATGGTCCATTTATACTGAGATAGTGTTAGTTTGATATAGTGTATGATTATTTTTTTTTCTTCTTTTTTGATTGCACTACTAGGGTTACTGGTACTAGAGAAATATCTATATCAAAATAAAGGTATTGCAGAGTTTATGCAAAAATATTAAAGTCATATTTATCTTGTGTAGACTTACGACCTCAGTTTCAAAATATCATAATAGAAACAAAGTGGCCAGGGAAATAATTTTTGAGTATACAGCAGAATTTCGCAGATTAACAGAATTATATCACTTTAAAATCAGATTGGTTTGATGGACTACATGATATGCCAGTGTTAGATGAAGTATTATATTTATTAGCCTTGGTACAAGGATCACGGGTAATAAGCCTTGATAGGGTGGTAGGCCAATCTTTAAAAATTAAGTTTGCATCATTTCCAGTCAAGATGAGGCATTCCTTGTTAAAGACAGTAATCCTAAGGCTACACATACCATGCCCTGTGTTATTATTTAATTGCTATTAAAGAACTGATGAAAGGATTATATTTCCTAATTAAATGTACTTATCTGTATCTTTTTTTCTGATGTAAAATGTACATTTATCAAGTTGTGATAGTTATTTTTCTATTTTTAAAAGAAAACTTGTCATAACCATTTTCCAAGTTCATTTTCAGTCATATTAATGGTCTCTTATAGTTTGAGAGGTTGTCTGAATATGATGCTGTCATTTGGGTATCACAGTGGTACAGCAGGTAGCAATGCCACCTCACAGCAAGAGGTTCTCTGGTTCATTTCCTGGCTGGGGTGCCATCTGTGCAGAGTCTGCATGTCCTGCTTGTGCTCACATGGGTTTTCTACAGCTGCTTTGGTTTCTTCCCCCATTCCAAAGACGTACAGTAGGTGGACTGGATACTCTATATTGTCCATACATGTGAGTGCACATAAGAGTGTCTTGTATGGAAAGATAACCACAACAGGGTTAGCCACCCATAGGTATGAACATTGGCTTTAGCTGATCATCACTGTTGATGTGGCATCTCAGCCCCGTATGCAAAAATGGGAAAAAGTAATTATGTATAGATGGATGGAGTCATTCTGGAAAGATATACTGATTTTTTATATGCCTATGCATGTGTGTGTGTGTGTGTGTGTGTGTGTGTGTGTGTGTGTGTGTGTGTGTGTGTGTGTGTGTGTGTGTGTGCTCGTGTGTGTTTAAGTGCATTGATTATGGATTACCACAATTTTGAGTTAAATTATGGATCAGATATCAGGTGCAGAAATAGAATCTGAAAATTATGAAGTATGTGGTGTGTACCCGTGGTAGTGGTGCTGCGGTAGCGTTGTCACCTCACAGCAAGACGTTGTTCCATTCGATTCTCAGCTAGAGCGTCTTCTGCGTGGAGGCATACGTGAATGGACGTGCCTTCGTTGAAGGTTGTGCGTCAGGACTGGTAACTCGGCACGTAAAAATCCACTACCAAACATTAGCGGACCGGAGTTCCGCTGAGGTGACCACTAACTGGGATAAGCCAAAAGACACAACATGAAGTATGTGGTGTGTACTGCTTTTTATTGATTTCAGACACATTCAGCACTATATGAGTTTTAGGTATCACTAAATAAAAGTTCTTGTGCTCCTGTGGCAGTTAGATTCAAATATTAAGGAAAATACTCTTTAATGAAAAACTTGGCCACTTAATAAAGTACTTTATAGTAATTCATTGGACTAATTTTATGTGTGTATGTATGTATTTATGTATTTAATTATTCATTCTTGCTTAATTAAATAGGTTAGTCCCACTAGGCTAGCAGCATCTTTTCAGGGGAGACCTGAGGTGGTATTCATATTGAGTAGGAAAATTTGGGCAAGGGAATCAGGGAACTTTTGCCACTCTTTACAATATGAACAGTGTGATCCTTTATGTCTACCTGAGCAATCATCAGTGCATACTGATGGAATCTCAGCTTAGTATCTCATTCAAAGAATTTCTTCAACAAGATTTACTTCTCATATAATTGAAAGAGCCCATATAATAACCCCCAGGTCAAAAAAATAACAAATACCCCAAGTGATTAATTTTAGAAGCTTAAATTAAATTGGTCAGGAGAGGATTCTGCAGAAAGGCAGACACCTGGTGTCTGTATTAAAAAAAGGTAGGTTCTGCCATGCATCTTTTCCCAAATTACATCACTGTCTGTTTCACCAAGCTAGGGCATTGGTGCCATACCTAACATATTTCAGGGAGAGATTCATTTACATTTCTTGGTCTTTTGACAATCACCATGGGAAACTTAACCTTACACCTTTCCTACCATTGAAGTAAAAAGTGTTATTGTCTCAAAACTAGATCCCAAAAAGATAGCATTTTCTGATGCACCTAAAGGGAACTGTAACAGCATTAGCTTACTCAGTTCTACTTCTAAGAAGAAAGCGAGATTCAGTACCATTTCTACTACCAAATCTACCAGTAATTTGAGGAGAATTTAAACAAGACCCCATGACTAGCGCCATGGAGAAGGCATTCAAACAACAACTGCTCACTTAGTGTGAGCCATCCATTCTCAAACTCCACAAAAAGCAGAGGCCTGAAGCACTGAGGTGGACTGTCTGATGCTGGAAATAGAAGTCTATAAAGTGGAAAAAATGGAAGATTCATGGATGAATAAGTAAATTACACCCAGTATCATCACTTTAACAAGTCTCAGAGGACATCTACTGTTCAGGAAAAGGGTAATCAGTATGCTATGATGTTATAGTTATGCTATCAGGTGTTCAGTCTTACATAATCTGGGGGTTGATATTTAGCCATGTGAAACACTTAATAACAAAGCTATTAACATAAATGACTCGATTAGATATTACTGTTTCAATCTCATGCTTCTTTTTTGTTTGTATAATGTCAGTGTCCAGGTATGTTTGAGATTTAATACATTCTCTAGTTCATTCCAAGATGGCTGCCAGCTAGGAAGCACACTTCACAGACAGCTCCTGACAGAAAGTTATAATCTAACCCAATCGAGGCTTCAACACATCTCCTAACTCAGCAGAAGTCAGGAAATATTACACTTTACTGGATACTAAACCATATTTTCAAAAGATTTCGTAAAAAGAAGAGAAGAAAAAAACTACAGAATTTGTATACTTATCTGCGAAACCACATGTGCTGAAAGGGGAATATATGTAAGCAGTACAGGCTTCACTGATAATCTACAGGATTCTGGAAAGAAAAAAAAATTCAATTGCACTAATATAGAAGTAATGGAAGCACAAACAAAAAAAACAAAACTTTCACAAATAACTACACCTGAGAAAGAAGTAAGTACAAAAAACAAAGAACTGAAAAGCTGCAAGCAGAGAAGCAGACTGCCAAAATGGTGACTGAACAATCCCTCTTACTGGAAGACCTCAAAACAGCTTTAATACCTCTGCAAGAAGAAATAAAATCATTTTCCACAAAACTAAATGCCTTTGGAAGTACTTTAGATCAAATATCATCTAGGCTACAGAAAAATGAAGAGAAAGTGTTAGAAAATGAATACAAGATAGAAGAAATCAGAAGTAACAATGCCACAGAAAAAATAATATCTGAACTACAACAGAAAATAATATAATTGGAAGTAAGATCTAGAAGAAATAATGTGCTTATCAGGGGGATCCTTGGATCATATGAACAAGCTTCTCTGACTTCTGCAATAGCAGAAATATGTGAAATATTTTTGGATAAAATGAGGCAATACAACACTTTGTAATCGAGAGGTCCCACAGAGCACTAAGAAAATCTCAAACAATTAATGCTCCAAGGCAAGTTTATGTGAGATTACTGAATGCAGCTCATGCCAACATGGTTCTACAAGCTGGCAAAACTAAGAAAAAAAATCATCTGGAAAGTTAATAGAATAACAGTTGCACAGGACTTACCATTACTTATCAAACAACAGAGACAAATTCTTTCACCATTTTGTACATATTTAATAAAGAACAAAATAAAGTTCTAAATGAAGTATCCTGCTTCACTGCAATTCCAATATAAGGGTTCTACATACCAAATAAAAAAAACAAAGAAGAAGCAACCTCAATCTTCTTGAAAGTATTTAAAGAAATCCCTCCAAAATAACCAGGGAAATGTAAGTACTTTTATTCTGTCCTTGTCAGCATTTCTAATGCATTTATGGTATAAAACATCTTAATTCCAATTAAATAAAAGTGTCGCTGGTACTTTTAAACATTATTTTGTAATTTCTGAAGATCCCTTTCCTTAAAATGTAAAAAAATGACTCCATAAGCCTTATTTTCCATTTCAACATTTTAAAGCCGTTTTCCCGGGAAGCTGAATCACAGCAGACGCCCCATGACCTTTGACCTCTTGTTGGAAACGTTATTTGTCATTAGTAATGTCAGAGCCAAATCCAGGCTATGGTAGCCTAGAAATCACAAAACGAATAGCAGGAACATTTCAAATTCAAAGCAATAAGAACTACAGCTCGACGAAATCGAAAACCAGGAAGTAAACAACAGTGCTGCAAGGCTGAAAATCGAGAGACTGCTATTTCTTCAAAGAAAGGAAAGATGCATGGCTCAAAATCTACAAAGGTACTGCAGTTTTCGTTATCTCAATACATGTAAACCTTTAAAGTCAGTTAATGTTGAAGAATAAAGTTACAGCTCTGGTAATCCAGTTGTTACATAGAAGGAAGAAGTTTTAAACAAGAACTGTGTAAGAAAGCTATGGTTTAAAAGATCCCTGTAGAAGAAGGCTTAAGAAGAAAATACGGATTTGGGAATGACTGTCACACTAATGCTAATAGAATGACTATGTGCTCTCTCATCATATACATGTATGTGTGTGTGTGTATATATGTATATATATATATTTATTTTTCCTCTCTCTCTCAACAGCGAACTAATATCAGTCGGAATATTGGAGGAAAATAATAGTATATGTACATGATGCATGTTACAGTGAAGCGTATTGTGGAGATACATCTTATGTTACATTTGCATATGCCTAGTAATATAAGGGGTACATAAGAAGCTTAAGGTATACAAGTATTAACATATCGTTACTTAACATAATATGTACTAGCAAAGTCAGCTAATCAACTAAAAGAAGTTCTAATATATGAACTAGCCATAAGATTTCAGCTATAAAATGATATTTTTCTGTTGATCATTTATTTGAAATACAAATTGCGAACCACACTACCCCTACTACCTACTTGGGTTAAGAACATACTACTTGCTATTTTAGCTAGATTGTTGTCTGAGTGGTGTTTACCCTAGCAGTGTTGTGATGTGTTTTGGAATGAAAAATAATTATTGTATGATAGTTAAAATTGTAGATAGGTTTTGTTTTCTCATGTTTAGAATGCTGTTTCTGTTACTTGTTTATTGGGTCAACATTTCTCTTTCAGAGGCTAGAAGTAAGTGGTTAGGCACCAAGGAAATTTTGAAAGAGATATATGTCACCTTCTCCTTGCATATTGCTATTTATCAGTTCACAGTAAAACATATTCAAAATGATCTGACAAGGATCCCCCTAATACATTTACCCCCGGATTCATGAACCTTGCGCCAGGCGCCAGCATAGCGTCGGCGTTATAACGCCAAATATGGCTGCTGAGCGATTCAGGTATGAATGAATTCCACGTGCACTACCGGCGTGCGCCGGACCGTCTCCGCCCCCGGCGTAGGTATGCAAAACACACTGTGTGCGGTATTGCACCATGCAAATGAGGGCAAATAGCGATCCACGGGCGGCGAGGCGTAGCGTAGGGCACGCAATGTAAACCAAAAAGCGGTTTACATTTACCCAAACATGACCGAGGAGTAACGGAAGGCTGTCAAAGTCAGGTATCATATAGGTGCAATATGCCAATGTGGAAAGGCACCGAGAATGTCCAAAGAAAATATGCACAAAATGTAAAAATGACATAAATGGCACGTCGTAGAAAGAACAGCAGACCCCGGGATATGTGCACAGAAGTTGCAAAGCAATGAAATAATATGACAATGTCCTAAAGAGCAGTATAACACACATCAGCTGCACAGCCACCACACACCATAGTATGTATGTAAAGCTTCAACCCCAGCGCAATGGTTGTCAAGGAGTGGTGGCGGTGTTCGCCGTAACCATGTATTAGTAGTCAATTCCATGCAAATGAGGCAGATAATAGTGAATCGCAACAACGGCGCCGGTGTAAGGATGGAGCAAACGGCGTAGCGGTACTACACCGAGGAGTGGCCTACACGAGATACATGTCAACCACAGAGGGGTGTGCCACATTTGGAGGAAGGATATTGGAGGTCAGCAAATCTGGGCTGTACAATGCACATCACAGCATCAGGACTGGCGTGTTAGGAAATAGATGCGCTGAGAGTACATAATGCGCGCACAGATGCATGTACACGAGGATGACTACGTTCCCTAAACCAGTCATGTGAAGGCCTCCCCATCAACAACCACGGATATAGGAAGGTAATGCGGAGAATACGAGGAAATGCGGAAGCAGTGTAAATGGAGCCGTAATGAGCAATCAACACCAATCAATCCAGGAAGGGCAAACGGCGGCAGCTGATAACTCTGCATGCAGACTCCTGCATAACGGGAAAGGGGAGGCATATGAATGCAAAGATAGTAGGGGATGTAGCAGAAATGCAAAGAGCAAATAACCGAAATAGCACAGCCAAGTACAGAGGTAGCATAACTGCGGCTGCAGATAAAATGCATCATATGCCATGTGCCTGCAGGATGCAGTAATGTAAGATGCAAAGCCAAGGCAATGCAGGCAACTGTAATGTAATACTACAGGCAGTACCGTTGCAGTTGCAACCGTAAAACCACGGAAATAAGCCATGGATACGGCTGCACAGACACACCCAATGACATCACCGGGTATACAGCACAACAGTATTAAGTGTGAATGCACACAACACACAGCGCGATTTCCCAAACGCCGCACCGTAGGGTGTAAACAGACGGGGAACTTTTAATATGTATATGATGGGTGCCGCCGTGGCCGTGATGCATAGGTATGTGGCAGAGACAGACGGAGTTGCGGAGGGTGGTGCCGACAACTACCGTAGGCTTCACAGGAGAAGGAGAGTGTTCAGACCAAGGGTGACCTACCAGGGGCTGCGAGACCTGGAGATAGTAGAGCGCTACAGGGTGGACAGGGACACGTTACAGCAAATAGTGGATCTGTGCCGGCCGCGCCTGAGAACAAGAGACAACAGAGGGGAGCCCATCCCAGTGGACACCAAGGTATGTGTGAGCTTGCGAATACTGGCTACAGGTACCTTTCAAAGGCCAACCGGGGACATAATGGGCATCTCACAGGCATCAGCATCCAGGGTACTACACCAGTTCCTGGATGCCATGTTACCACATGCCCATGAGCACATAAATTTCCCCACATCTCAGGAGGAGTTGGCTAGCAATATGCGCCGCTTCCACCGTGTGGCACAATACCCGGAGGTCCTGGGTGCGATAGACTGTACGCACATAGAAATTAAGTCACCACCGGGAGCAGGGTAGACGCTACATAAACCGCAAGGGATACCCCTCCATCAATTGCCAGGTCGTGTGCAATGCGCAGGGCATTATCATGGATGTGTGTGCTGGCAGCCCTGGAAGCTACCACGACTCCCATATCTGGCATGCCTCACAGCTGTATCAGGTATTCGCCAGGGAGGACATCACACAAGGTCACCTTGTGGGCGATGCTGGCTACGCACTGGAGCCGTGGTTGATGACACCCATCAGAAATGCACACACACACATGCAAGAACGCCATAATGAGGCACACGCACAAACAAGAATAATCATAGAGCGTGTGTTCGATGTTGAAATCACGGTTCCGGTGCTTGGATACATCCGTGGAGCCTTGCAGTACTCTCCAGGCACAAGTGCCCACATATTCATAGTATGTTGTATGCTACACAATATGATTCTGCGGAAACAGCTGCTGCAGGGACATAATGCCGGAGGGCCACCAAGCCCGCCACAACTGCCAGGGCAAGCACAGGCACAGGGCGTTCAGCGCCATGGACACACTGAGCCAGCCCCAGTAGGTAGACAGAGGCGTACCCAATATGCCTACGCCCTGGCAAAGAGGGAACGCATAGCACATACTTTGACAGTGTAGGCCCCATGGACTGACACCTCCTGACCTGCACACACAGTAAAATGGACGCCACACAAACATGTCCGCCCGTAATGTGTACAGTATGTGTGGACGTATGTGTGACTCCAACAAAGGCACCGCCCAAACACTGCACACCCAATAGCCAGCAGAGCACGGAACGCCAACACCTCACTGCACGCCGGTTCTACAGCACGGCGTAGCCATATGCTGCCACTATCGCCGCAAGTCGACCACATATGTACTCATGTGCATACACAGATACGGAAATAGATATCAGTACACATGTAGAAATATATGTACGCATACACAGATATAAAGTACAACAGGGTAATATGGAACCCAGGGATGCAAGTTCACAGATAAGTAAGACGCGAAATCACCACATAGTAAACATAGTGTCCGACAACCCGATCATCCGGGAGGGTGGGCAGAGCAGGTAACGGCAGCCATGGAAATGTCAACCTGCATCAATACATATCCGCGTGTCGGGATGGTCACCAGTCCACGGTACAGTAACGGGATATGTGCGTGTCATGTCCATAGGATATGAGTGCGGAGATACACGCCGCCACCGGCAATGCGGCCAACGTACGTATTGTGTTCAACCGTCGGTGCGGCGGCAAGCATACCAGTGAAGTGTACGACATTATGAGGAACGTACCTCATTTGGGGTGTAAAACAGTTCATGTTCCTCGCAGTTCCTCAAAGTTCCACATTGAAAATGTCTGTCAAACATCCATTGTTAGGAATGTATATAAATGACATCCTGGTAAATAGAATGTAATCATAGTAATTCATTAAAGGTTCTTCACTGTAAGTAAATCAGCATATTATAATCAACCTATGACCTACTTAGTTGAAGTTGTCACTATGCCATTACTATGTGTTCCACATTATGCCCATTTGTTTCACATTACTAATGTGTGTGTTCCTCACCCTGGAAATAGAAGGTTGAGAGCCATGGCGGCAATATGTGTATGTGTGAGGTGAGGTTGTCGTGTGTTCCGCTGTGTGTGTGTAATGTGTGTGCCACTGTAAAATGTGTATGTAGATGACATGTCACAGGCGGAGTGTAATAACATGCGTAGGCATACAGTACAGGAACCATAGGCGTATGTACAGCAGTACCCACAAAGCAGTACTGACATCTCCTCAGTGGCTATGCACGTGGCGACGTAAAACGATGCAAAGCGGAAATGTCCCAGAATGTACCACAGGGCCATAGCCAACAGGAGATGCAAAGGACGCATGTACAAACCATGACCGTATGTATGGCGGCCATAAGGTACACTCAACACGGTCCGTCGGCAACGTTACACAGCATCAGGCATGTACGGCGAAAATACGAATGTGCTATCCCGGCACCGATCGGGAACACTTACGGTCCCGTAAATACCGCTGTGTGTTCCACGACCGTGAAGTAAGCAAGCGGCACAGGAATAGGAGGCTACCGGTAGCATACAGGCTGTCCCAAGTATAGGACCACATTCACCGTAACTATCAGCGACAAAATGCCAATGGATAGTAGGCACGGACGAACATCCGCAGATATATAACCCATGTGAAGGAGGAATACGTGCAGGAAGCACACATGCAGGCGATACCGACAGCACACGACATCAACAAAACAAACATTCCCAGAACAACAGACAGGTAACCTGCAGCCCCCCAAGCAGGGATGGAGCACACACACAAGCATATCCCGTATGTATAAATGCAAGACTCACACCCCGCACTTACCCACATCCGCAGATATACCCCATCGCACATATCAAAGGGATAACAGCTAAAACCGTAACAAAACATACAGGCAGTCAATGACAGCGGCATACCCACAACAAGCTCGTGGGAAACACTAGCAGCGGCTGATGCATCCTTGCATCCGTTGTGTACAGGAATATAACAGCTATGTTACACATCTGA
>NC_056735.1:1550394712-1550444712 GCF_019279795.1 Protopterus annectens
CCACAGATCAGACAGTAAACAGCCTCTTTACACACAACAATTCAGTCGGAGGTCTTTTCATTCAAGAAGAACCATTTATGCATATTCTCCAGCGTACATGTCTAACCAGCCATGTACTCTGACCTGTAGCTTACCAAGGGAATTCGATTACAAGGATCACAATGTGAAATAAGTTGTTAAAACCAGACTGTAGTTATCAGTAGGCTTTTCTAAGTGACAGCCGATAACACAGGAGGCTCGGGTTCGGAAAGTTTTAGTAGTGTACACAGGCAGGCTAAATAATATACAGTCCAAGTATGAGAGTTTTGTCTGACTCTATACAGTAAGCAGTTTCTTTATATAGTGTTTACAATCAGCTTTTGCCCACCTTACTGACGTGGTCGGTCACAGGGCATTTCCATCACTATGGTCCGCAATAGTCTATACATACGTGGGTGCTGGGGTCATGCTTTTAAAATGTTTTCCCATGGGAATAACACAGCCTTGCAAGGCACCTTGTACATTACAGTATCCTTTTGTGATTGCAGCTGTTTCAAGGACCCTAGACTGTTATGATACAGTGGACAGTTAATTTCTTAATACATTGCTTTGTCTCTCTGGTAAGGAGTTGTACTGCTATTTTCGATAGAGCTCACAAGGCCATCCTCCTCTGGGGAAGGAGTGCTGTTATGCATGTACATACATTTATTGTTCTGTAACCCAGCAAATAATTAATGATGACAGACATGAGCCTGCTGTACTGCTTACTGCCAGGTTCAGAATTCCATCACACTACAGCTTAGCTTCACCAATTACATGCAGGCTTAGTTCTACTGCCATATTGTACGGTACAATTCAATGCATTATATAGTATTTCGAGTGTAAACTGGGACTTCATATGTGTTTCTATATATTTTACGAACAACATCCATCCAGCCATATGCATGTTGTTCCGTCCTTTACCTTGACCGTGTGTATTTGTCCGTCCAGCTACGCTAATCTCCACATGTGATGTCCCAGCTTCCCTTCTTTGCCTGTAGCACCCTGTTAGGATGTCCTGTTTGGTAGGCACCTGTTCCGCTATATGTGATCGACTTCACTGCATAGATAATCATCGATGCGGTGGTCCAACGACCGACTTGTCCACATGTGTACAGTTATGTGCACCGTGTCGTATGCAAACCTAGATGGTTTGGACGGGTACATACTACATGCGGGATGTACACATTCTGCTGACACATTCACATGCAGCCATTTACATATCTGTACCTGCGGTGGGTTGGTGACATGTGGTGCGTTTGCCAGCGTGGCATTGCCTAACACAAACATCTTACCACAGTTCAGGTATGCACATTGTGTGTGGTTGTATAGCTGCACACGGATGCTAGCAGGTTTGGGTGCAGAGGTATACATGGGTGGGACTGACATGTACAATGAGGCTATTGTGTAGTACATCCGAATGCATGGGTTCTGCTTCTGGATATTACACTTCATCATACGCCATCCAGTGTATGCAACAGAGACGTTGCTGGGTGTGGGATATGTTGCTATGCACATGTTTGCCTGTGTTTGAGGTATCTTGCTTCCTTACTGTTGTTATGTCAGCACAGCTACCCGGCTATGTACTGTCACTACTGCTTGTGACCATTATGGTTGGCACCTTTTCCAATGCCCATAGTGGGGCATGTTATGTGGAAACTTCGGAATTTGCAGGACTACACATACCCACGGCTAGTGCAGTTGACAGAACTTCACTTGTTTGCCATACTATAAGCTTATTCTGTAAGTATTTGGGTTCCTTATTTATGTTCTTATGCCATGTCTGTGTTTCATATAGTAATGTATATGTTTTATGCTACTATTACATGTATATTGCGTGAATTTTCTTGACAGGGGATCGGAGGTCATTTTCCATTTTTACGATTGTTGCAGGGACACAACTGTCCAATCAGGGACTGTCCATGGCACATTGGGACAGCAGGTAACCCTGGTGACCATGGCCATGTCGCTACTGGGGTTTCCACCTTTTCCAGTTTCCGATCTGGGATATTTCCGGGACTCACATCTGACTTTACAGGCCGACACATACAAACGGTCACTATATAGCATAGACCTTCACTTGTTTGCCTAAATAATAAGCTTATTGTTGTGGCAATTTGCTTGCTTATTCTGTTTCTTGTGTCATTTAGGTATTTCTGTTACAGAAATAACCAATTCATGCTACCATTACATTAAATACGGGATATCATTGTGTCCTACAATCGTAGCACATCAGCCATTTCTAATACGTTTTTTCGGGACACAACTGGCCATGGAGAGACTGCCCCAACCAAAGTGGGACAGGTGGTGACCTTAATCGCTGCTCCTATGTTGGTGCGGCGCTGACATCGGCTGTACACCTTCTCTGAGTGTAAACACTGACGGTGCATTGCGGGACGAACGCGGTCTTATGCGTATCCTTTGCTCCTTGGACGGGTACACTTATGCCTTCGTGGCTTGTATTTGCTTCTCCGTTAATTTGGGACGGGTACTATGTTGCATACTGTACGTGCGTTTCATTCTGCATGGGACCTGGCTGCTGCCATTACTATTGTGGGCGGACCGTGGCTGTCAGCACATTAGGTTGCTCACCTCATGCCGGCTTAGACACGCCTCCAGACGCATCCTACCTGGGCTCGCTCACGTACACTACGCACATGTCTGTGATTCCGGTGCACTCTCATTAATATGTATATGGCGCTACTGCGCCGGCTATTCACTGCACCGCCGGCGCAGGCCTTACGCCGGCCTTGCGCCAAGCTTCATGAATCCAGGGGATAGTTATTACAGGTATAAGAAGAACTAAAATAAAATTCACATAAGATGGCTAATATAGCCTCATGGAATGTAAATGGCTTACAGGACAATAAGAATAAAAAGCTAGTCACGCACCTCATATATAAACAAAAACTGATATACCCTTTTTTCAGGAAACACATATGACTATGGAACAGTGGGACAAGGGTACAGAAAAAAACTCTAAATGGATTCAGAAAATAATAGCAGCTGGGGACAGTACCTCATCAAGAGGCATAGCTATAATTATTAAGAAATATTTTGATGGAAACATCATTAATTATAACTATGATGATAAAGGAAGATGGTGCTATTTTACATGCTTATGGCCAACACACAAACATCCTGTATTATTTATTTATTTTTATTTATTTTACATTTGTTGACCGGGCTAGTCTAGCTGGATACATATCCTTTTTCAGTAGAGGCCCGGGGAGAAAAGCTCCCAGTATTAAAAAAAGTATCACACTACAATTAGATAGAAGTAACTACATTAGTAAAATAATAAAACAATAAGACATCTTCATATACATGCTAATAGTTTGAACAAATCATTTGTTGAGTTGGTCACATGACATGGGTACATGTGGAGGTAGTGAAATGCTAGATAATAACTTGAGAGGAAGAAGAGAGTAAAGGTACTGTGAGACCTATAGGAATTAATCTGGGTTAGGACATGGGCATAACCAGTGAGACTTAAGTAATTCTCTGAGATTATTTTTGAATAGATTGAGTGAAGTCATGAGCCTTAGGTTGTTGGGAAGGGAATTCCATTGCTTTCCAATGGAGTTAGCATAAAGAGCATCGCTGCCCATGTTATTAGATTTGATGGTTAATACCTGAATACTGTTTGAAGATCGAAGGCAACTTAAGTTGGTGTAGGGGGTCAGGATTTTGCTCAGTGAGGGGGTTTTCTCAGGTTGATTAATTATTTTGAATGCTTCCGTGAGTTGATTTAATTTAAGAAGATTGGGCAGTTCTAACCAGCCAAGTTTCTTGAGGTTGAGGCAATGGTGGGTACGATAGGGTGTACCTGTTATGAATCTTGCAATATGATGGTAGGTAGTAGAGAGGTTATTGAGCTCACGTTTATTGAGGAAGGAAAATATCGGGGAGGCATATAGTAGGGTGGAAAGGAGATGAGTATGAGCAATGGTTAATTTTGCATGAGGAGTAAGAAAGTTCTTGATTCTGTACATTGAGCCTAGTTTCTTGTTAACTGACTTAATGGTTTGGGAAATGTGCATATCAAATTTAAGCTTGTGGTCAATAGTGACACCTAGTAGCTTGGTACAGGAGACAGGCTCAATGATGGTGCCATTAAAGGATTCCACAAAAAAGGTCCTAGGATTAGCAGGTTGGGGTTCTTGTGCTGGGGGAGTGGTAGACGAGGGGAAAAATAGAAGTAACTTGGTTTTAGTTGGGTTTAGTATGAGTTTCAGGTCGGAGAACCATTTTTCAACTTTGGCAAAACATTGTTGGGTGGCTGCTTGGAGATTCTGGAGAGAAAGATCTGAGCAGATCAGGGTAGAGTCATCTGCATATTGAATGCAGGTGGCTCTGGGGATGACCGTGTGAAGATCATTTATAAAAACAGAGAAAAGAAGGGGACCAAGTATGGAGCCCTGTGGAACACCAATGTTGTTAGAGAGCAGTTGAGATAAACTATTTTGCCATTGGACTGCTTGTTGCCTGCCAGAAAGGTAGGCCTTAAACCAGCTTAGAGCTAAGTTGTCAAGATGAAGGGTTTGCAGGGTGTGGAGTAATAGCTGGTGGTTAACCATGTCGAAAGCTTTCGATAGGTCAAGAAAGAGAGCAGAGGATATAAGTTTTTTGTTACGGTTACTATTTACTGAGTCAACAAAGGAGAGGAGGGCAGTGGTAGTACTGTGATGGGGCGAAAACCATGCTGGGTTATAGACAGAAGATTATTGATGGTGAGGTAGTGTAGGAATTGTTTGTGAACACACCTTTCCATAATTTTAGCTATTGGAGACAGTATTGCGATAGGCTTACAGTTAGATGTTTCCGTGGAGGAGCCTCCCTTATGAAGTGGAATGATGTACGAGATTTTCCAAATGGGGGGGATGGTAGCCTCAGTTATGGATCTGTTAATCAAGATTGATATGGGATAGGCAATGACATCAGACGCTATTTGTAGGTATTCCGCTGGGAGACGATCGGCCGCTAGGGTGGACGGTTTCAGTTTTTTTAATAGGGTCCAAATATAGGAGGTAGATACTGGTTGTAGGTTAAAGGAGAGAGGAGGTGCATCATTAGGAAAAGTTAAGGAGGGGGAGGAAGTAGGTAGATGATTGGCTAGGGACTGGATGGTCTCTGTAAAAAAAGTGTTAAAGGTATTGGCTACTTCTTCTGGATCTTTACTAGTGAGTTTCTCGGGTGTTGGGGTAGAAGACTTACCAGGATGGAGGAGGTTATTAAATCCAGCCCAGAACTTTTTTGGGTTAGTCTGGTGTTTGTCCTGGAGGTGACAGAAATACTGTTTTTTGTCTCTAGTAATGTCAGATTTCGTGGAGTTTCTAAGCTGTTGAAATTTAATGCGATCTAGGGGAGTTTTGGTAGCTCTCCATTTGTCCCAAGCCTGGTCACAGAGTTTAGTTTTTGCTTTGGTTTCTCTTGTTAGCCAGGGAGCTATGTGGTCCTTGGTTCTAATTAGACGATTTGGGGCATGGGAGTTGAGAATGTTTAGGAATGTGTCATTGAAGTATGACACGCTCTCGGCTAGGGGTAGAGTATTTAGGATAGACCAATTGCAGAATTTTAGTTCAGCTAGGAATAGTTCTGGGTTGAACTTTTTCCTATTTCTGATAAGTTTATATAAGGGTGGGTTGGTACACGAAAGTTTGTGCTTTATAATGTAAGTGACAAGGTGGTCACTAAGGTCGTTGGGGAGGGTACCAGTGGTATAGTTGTTCTCATCTTTATTGGTGAGAATCCAGTCAATCGTGCTCTCTTTTTGCTGTATGTTACCAATTCTAGTTGGAGATGTAATATGTTGGGAGAAGCCATATAGATTGATTGGATGGGGATTTGTCTTGGCGGTGCAGTGGGACCAGTCAATATTGAAGTCCCCTAGTACCATGGTTTCTTGAGGGTAGTTGGTGGCTAACCAACTTAAAGTTTGCTCTAGGTTTTCAAGGTTCTTCCCTGGTGGAATATAGATTACTACAAGATTGATACATTTTTGGGAGTTTAGGCAAATCTTTAGTGCAATAAGTTCAATATTAGAGACCTGGGGAGGATGCAATGGGTTCCTAATGATGTTTAATCTGTTCTTAAACATTACAGCTATTCCCCCACCCTTTTTGGTTATTCGATCAATCCTTAGGATGTTGTAGCCAGGTGGAAGAATTTCTTCATCCTTTGTGGTGGGTTTGAGCCATGTTTCTGAAAGGCACATGATGTCTGGGGAATGTGTGGCTATCATAGCATGTAAGTTATGTACTTTGTTGTTTATGCTTCTTAGGTTGAGATGAAAGATGAGGAGGGAGCTAGTAGGAGTTTGGGGTAGTGTTGAAGTGACAGAATCTCGATTGGTGGCGAGGCCTGGATTAGGGTGAATGTCACCATGTTGAGTAATACATTGTTTTAGGTGATCTAAGAATCTTTGAAGTTTGTATAGTATTTTGAGGTTAGATTTATTTTTGGATGAGCTAGGGTTGTGAAGGGTTAGATGTATTTTATTGAAGCCTAGAGTTTTTGCAGGGTGGGGAGAAGGTACCATTAGGTTAGGTGGAAGGTGTTTGTGTGTGGTAGTGTGAGCCTTGGGGAAGGGAATTCCTAATAGTGTTTGGTGTTCATAACGTGATAAAAGGTAAGGGATAAGAAGAAGTAAAATTAGTGAAGAGATGATGGGATACATAGTTTTGACCATGATAATGAGAAAGTGGTAGCTTATGGGATGGGAGGATTAGGAGGGCTTACTAAATTTAGGGGGATGGCTGAGAGTGCGGGAGGAGGAGTTGTTAATTGGGGGACAGACGTGATTGGAAGGGAGGAGGGTGGGATGGGCTAGATATCCCTATAAATTTAGAGGTAGTGGGGGCAGGTGGGATATGGGGGCAGGGTGCGCATTATTGTGTAATGTTTATGGCCCATGCAACTATCAGCTTGCTTTCTTAATTGAAATCTATAATTTACTAAATAAGCATCCAAATCATCTGATTATAAGTGGCGGGGACTGGAATATACAATGAATCCACTGAAAGATAGGTTGAATAAAAATCATACTCAACCTCCCCAAGCCACAGTATTCCTATCAGAACTAATTGAAGACTTCAACTTAATAGATCCATTTGAACTCAAAAACAAAGGCAGTCTAAGTACCAGATACACTTACTTTTCCCCATACCATAAATCCTGGTCTAGGATTGACATATTTTTGATCTCTCGAGGCTTTGTTCATTATGATGTGAGCTATAAATCAGAACCTAGATCACTATTAGAACACTCTAAAATAAATCTAAAAATAACACAAAATAAAATTGGAAATAATATACACACTAAAGCAAACTGGACATTAAACACAAATTTGTTGAAAAATAAAGAAGTGGAACAAGAGATTATAAATTCTCTAACACCTCTAAATGAAGTTTTTTTGAGTGATAATATCTCTCTGGACATTCAATGGGCAGCCTTTAAAGTTACGGCTAAGGGTACCCTCATCCAAAAAGCATCATATTTCAAAAAACAAAGAAGAGAAAATATAGACCAATTAGAAGCTAAGACATCTTGAAATTGAGCTACAAAGAAATGGAACTCCTACTATTGAGAAGCAAATAGCAAGCCTACAAAAACAATTAAATGATATTATAACACAACAATTTACATTTACAGAACTCAGAATGCTACATAAATATGCAGAATGGGTGCAAACACCTTTGAAATTGTTAGCAAGACTTATCAACATAAAGAACCCCAACTGTAAAATACAAGAAATAAAATTTAAAGACAAGATATATAACTCTGTATGGATACAATAGGGGGTTTTGAAGAAATATTTCAATACATTTACGGCCCACAAGAGCATATTAATGAGAACCTATTCAAAAACTTTCCAAATAACTTAGAATTCCCTAAGGTTAGTGATTCTCAAGCTAATAATTTTAAAAGCCCACTGACAGAAGATGAAATAAGTAGAGCTATTGACAAATTAAAACCTGAGAAAGCTCCGGGCCCTGATGGATATGTTGCAGAATTGTATAAACATTTTAAATTTCAAGTAACACCAATACTTTTAAAACTATACAACTATATTATAAAAGTTGAAATATCAGACCTCTATATCAGTAACTTAAAAACCGTGCTTATCCCAAAACCGAATACAGATCCCACAAATCTGAACAATTATAGGCCTATAGCTTTGATTTTTATAGATATTTTCAACAATTTTAGTGCAAAGAATACAAAAAGTAGCCCCAGTCAAAATATTACCGGAACAGCTATGTTTTATGAGTCATAGACAAGTAAAAGACAACACATTAATTATAGATGTTTTAACCCATTTATGTGCTAAGGACAAATCCCAGAAGTATGCATTATCAGTTGACGCAACAAAAGCCTTTGACAGAGTAAATCAGAATTTCCTACTGTTTATAATAGTTCAATTTGGATTCCAAAGGAATATATAAATATTATCAAAGCACTATATACTAAGGCAACTACAACTCTTTATATTAATAAGAAAACTTCTAAACCAATACAAATAGCTAACGGCACTAGACAGGGGTGCCCACTTTCACCAAACCTGTTTAATTTGTACATAGAAACATTACTACTGCAAATTACACAGAGAACATACCATCATCTTATTTCTGTCTCTAACACTCAAGTAAATACACAGCATTTGCAGATTATCTCAATATTTACTTTTAATACCCCAATATTGATTTAAATAAAATCTTAACATCCACAGAAACATTTTCCAAGATATCCAATTTTGAAATTAATCCCAAGAAATCAATCATATATCCAATGAACCCACTGGGACATAAGGAATTTTACTTTCCAGAGGCTAATATTAAAGTGCAATATACCCTGAAGTATTTAGGTATAAATCTTAATAATACGCAAGCAGAAATGTTTAATAATAATATTGGTAAAATGTGGTCAAATATAGTTGAGAATATTAATAAATGGGAAATGCTTAAGCTATCTACCTTGTCAAAAGCCTCAATCATAAAAATGAACATATTGCCTAAAATTTTATACCATCTCAATGCCATATTCATAAAAATATCAGTTACTTTCTTTAATAGGATGAAAGTTAGACTAGCAAAGTTCACGTGGTACCCAAAAATTATAAGAATTAGCTATAATAAGCTAATACCCACAAAAGAAAAAGGAGGCCTAGGCCTTCCTAATTTTCAGTTATACTATAAATTATCAATGCAAGCCATATCATGCAGACAGCAAGTCATGACCCAATAAGGAATGAATGGTACCCACTATGGATTATATTACTACATCAGGACATAATAAAATACAAAATCAATCCAAAAACAATTCCCTTCTTAAAACAGGAAACTCTTAAGACAATTAAAATTCACCCAATCTTAATAAACAACTGTGACATTTTCAAAAAGCTATTGATTTCATTAAACTTAACAGACACAATCACCCTTTTGCAACCAATACACAACAACCCAGATATAAAACTAACAAACAATATGGTAAATCTAGGCAAATTTCCTTTAATAAAAAATTATACAGGTTGGGATTTTTACCAAATAAGGAATATTTCAATGAAAAATATCATGAACTTAATTAAAACTAGCAAAAAATATAACCTGATAATTAAACAAATCTTATACCTAATAAGCAATATAACCAAATATATTAATGTAGTCGAACAAGAGGTTGGCACAACAAATTATAAAAATGCTATTAAGTAAAAAGAAAATGATATCAAACACATATAAGTTGATAGCAACTGTTAAATATCAAAACACCATTATAATTACAAAGTTTGGGGAAAGAAAAGATAACACCATAACAGATAACCAAAAGGAAGTAGCTATCAAAAATACTATGACATTGACACCATACAAAAAATTAATATACACACAGCTCATGATTTTTAACAACGCATAACACACACCTGTACATCTTAACAAATTTTACCCATCCAAGTCACCTTAATGTTCCTTTTCCCCTAATAAAGAAGCAGATATCCTTCATATCTTCTGGAGCTGTAAAACAGTCTATAAACCATGGTGTTCACTTAGAATCCTATTAGAGAAATCAGAGTATTCAAAATCCACACTCTCATGGGAAACAGCTATATTACATATATTTAAAGGTAACATTAATAATTTATCTAAACATATTACAATAACTCTATGCACCCTGTTGAAAGCTTATATAGCAAAAAACTGGATTGATAGATCAAAACTAACTTGGTTAGAATACAAAAGCATGGCGAAAAATCACATAATAGCCAAGAAACTATACACAAAAAGTCAGAGAAATCGAACATACTACCAAACGTACTGTAAAACATTAATTGAGATCTTGTCATAAACACTTTGTTAAAATCTAGGTATTTTAAGGAGAGTAAATCACCTGTGCTGGATTAGCAATCAAAGTATTAGGGTGACATTTGTATATTTGTACATATATCTTTTTTTTCCTTTATTAGCAGAGTAGGATATTAACATAAAATAGGTTGATGTTTTACATATAATAGTGCTCACAGATGTTAATATGTTACAAGAAACTGCCTCACGATAACCTGTTTAATATGAATGTTAATGTGTAAAATGGGAAATAACTACTATTACATATTTATGGAATGTACGATGCAACATCAACTGTACTACATGGATATGACTTGTATTTATTTTCTTTTCTTTCATGCTTGTATACTTAATAATAAAAGAAATCTGAAAAAAAAGACATTCTCTAGTTCAACCAAGACAGTCGGCATGTAGAACATGTGTACTTCCAATCAGACGTACATTTCATTCTGAGACTCTTTTTTATTTACTTAACAGCCCTTTACTTTATATGTTGATGGTAATAATTAATCTCACATTTTTCTTCTTTACTCCAGGGTCTGACTTTCCTTACAAGGATATGGTTAATGAACAATTAAACCCATGTTTCCTTTAGTAGTACAATTTGTGTAAATAAGGAATAACAGTAATCATAGTTTGCTAGAATTTTCTAAGGTTGTTTCATGGAACTGAGGGAAGGTTACTAAAAACTCACCTCTAGCCTGATCCTTTTAATTGCTCTAATTTGCTTGAAGTGGATGATGGGTATAAATACCCACACATTACAAGTAACCAGGTCAATCCCATTAGTTCAGTAACTGAAAAGGATTGGGGCTCAGTGCCTTCCTTTAAATCGCTCACCCTTCTCATACTTCAGACCTCTTTTGGTTAAACTTGCTATCCTTAAATGTAAGAGGAATTTCCATTCCTTTCAAAAGGAAGTGTGTGATATAGTATCTCTAAAGATCTAACATTAACATTATCTGCTTGCAAGAACCTAAGCAGAGGATAAAAGTTAGTTTTTGAAACTAGGAAAATAGTGGGGATCATAGAGCTATTGCTGATATGTGAAAAGAGGTAAGGTTTTCCTGATTCATGACTCCATAGGAGGGACAAAAATAAAATAGTTTGCAAATATTTAGGGAAGTGGAGTGGTATTAATCATAAGGGCCAACACCTGCACAATTATGTGCTTTAACTTTTCTGGTCAAAATGTGGATGATACTACTCCATTTATTCAGTTTTCTACTACTTTATATGCATTCTAACATAAAGTAGGTTACATTTTCATTGAGCGTCATTAACATAGATATGGACAGAATCCAAGTAGGCAAAGATGGGCAGGCTGGCAGGCCAAAACACCACTTATACTTAGAAAATAGAAGAATTGGATGTACTACACAATTGCTGAAAACATCACTCCTCTAAACATGATTATGCATACGTAGCTTGAGGCTTATGCCTTATCTCTAGAAAACTTTTATCTAACTATTTTATCTGGCCACTCTACCCAGAGATTATCCATTTCTCTGTTCTAAACATTTATTCATGTTTACATGCATATGAGCATGTCCTGTAACAGCACTTCTCTGAAGGTCTAGACAAGTTTGCTAGTAAATGTTAATGGTAATACTGATGTGGAAGAATATTTTTTTTATGCGAAGGTGCTCTACTAACTGCTAACTTATGTTACTGTTACTCTGTCACATTGTGTTTCCAGTTTGATTGAATTTCTGGGATGAACAAAGCTATAGTAATAGATATGTTGCCCTGGTAGAGCTCATGCAAAGGTGAGACTGACTGAAAAAGAAGTTAGGTTTGGGTGATATGTTGTTGGTGATATTCCATGGGGTGAGTGTGATATGATAATGGTAGGATACATGAAATATATACATGAGGTGGGTGTGTAAGGGTGGAGATGGTATAATCTTGTTTCCTGCATATTATCTTTGGTTGAGAGTGTCCTAGTCTGTAAGCAGAAAGATTTTTTTCATTATGTGATTCATGTGTGTATAGTAAAGTAGGTTTGAGTGCTTCAATATAAATAGAGTAGATATTCTGGGCAATTTGAATGGTTTATGGGATGCTTTGTCTTTAAGTTATTATAATGCATCAGTGGCATTTAATAAGTGAGGGAAGACAGTGGTACAGATGAACAGGGAGAAATATTTGGAGTAGAGACCCAGTGAGTAGTGTAGGAAATGTAGATAAAATGAATCTGTACACAAATGAAGTAAACATCTTAATGATTTAGATAAATGTTAACTCATATCTTACACAGTTATTTTTCTTAGAATTTAAATTTGAGATGTGTCAAGTGTTAGTGTTTAAATTATAACATTAAATGTGTCGCTGTTACTCTTTTTGAATGTTGCTGAGTGCAAATTGGTTGTCATGTGTAGAGTAGGAGGAGTTAAGGAAGTGTAATTGTTCCAATCCCAGGATTAGCTGGGGAAGGATGTGAGAGATGAGACAACGAGGATGACAATCATTGTGAAAAGTAGCCAGTCACTGCTCATATGACATTAGTGAAACTATCAGGAAACATAATGGGCATGCAGAGGCATGCAGATGTAAGTGAAATATATCTCTGTCTATGTTTCTATCTCTGGCAAGACAAAAACAATGGGAAAGTAAGTAGGAATGAATTCAGACTGCTTATAAAGACTACAGAACATGCCGGGGTCCAGAGCAGAGAATCACAGCAGAACCATTTGCTTCATTCTGTTCTCAAATGAGAATCACAGTAAAATAAAGATGGAACTTTATCACAGGCATGTGAAACAACAGCCTCCTCAACACTTGCAACAAGAGAATAAAACTTTCAGAACAGACATTATTTTGCTATGAATCTCCAATAGTGGAACATCTGGAGCCCCACTCTTAGTACTGCTACTCACTTGTGTCTTTCCCTCTCATTTTTTTGCAAGCAGGGCACCAGTGTTTCATGGCAACAACCAGACTTTGAGGAAAGAAATCCAGGAGAGATTATAACCACCACAAATGAGACCACATGCTAAGACATTCAATGCATCTTGCTGACATGAGTACAAAGTTAACTATGCCTTCTGCAAGCATGCTGCTAATATGTCTCCACAATATTATGTTCTTTTGCACTATTGTACCTAAGCATAGTCACTGTTTAGAGTAATATTATTACAACAGGAAGGATAAGAGCTTACAGCAATGCAGGCAGAGTGACTAGAAACCAAGTATGTCTTGGGCCTAAGTCAGGCTGGTGAGCTAAGCACCATCACTGTTTATATTAATATTAGTAAAACAGCTGGGAAAAGGGCTCACTGCAATCTAGGCATGAAGGTCTCAGCATAACAAATCAGGCTGACTGAACAAAGTCACTCTTCATATTAATATGGTTACAGCAGCTGGTACAAAGGCACTCACTGCAATATAGATAGGGCTAAGTGTTGTTTCTTATAAGAAAGCCAACACTGAGGACAGGTATTCTTGTAGTATACAGAGTGGATAGAAGAACATTAGTTCTGATTATGTAAAGATGAGATGTAGACAGCAGGATGTTTACAAATGAAACAACATACTGGATAAACATAACTATTAATTTAAAAGGCAGTTAAACTTCACACTTGAAAAGGACTTTGCTACTATCTAGAATTGGCTATCATTCAACAAATTATACATAAATTCAAAAAAATCCATAGTAATGCTTTCTGGCACAACTAGGATGCTAGTGAATATTGTTGTACCCAGGACTGTTGGTCTTTTACGAAATATACATTCATATATAAACAGCAATGCTATCTTGATATAATTCTTAATAAATCTCTTTCCTTTCATAAACATATAGAATGTACTAGCACAACAGTACAGCAACAACGAAAGGTGGCAAATAATGTGTCATCATCAAACCTAGATGTGCTATAGCCATAAATGTGCTAAATCCAAGAAATGAATACTGCACTACTGCAAACCATAGAAAATCAAATGTAATGATTTATCAGCCTGTCACACACCACTGAACACCACTGAAAGAGGAAAATGGTTACCTATTTCTGCCCAAGTATACTTCCTTGTAAATATTTTAACTTTCATAGCACTCAAGGACACCTTTTGCCTTCTTCTTACAAACAGATTGTAGGCACATCACACATTCATGCTCTGAGATGCAATGACACTACCAAATTAAACAAATCTGCATTTTCACTATCTATCTATAAATAATCCTACAACAAATTGTCTCCTACTTGATGAAACAAACCACCTAACATAGAACCATCACAAAATGATCTTATATAACTTAAAAGAGAAATCTGAAGGAGAACCTTACACAGTAATACAAATATGCCTGCTTCAGAGTCATTGGTTAATAAAGTCCAAGTTAGAAACTAGTACCTTTAATCTGCTACCTACAACAAATTCAATGGGACTGATTTTGTGCACCTATGCCTCTTACATTTCATCTTACTTATTGTATTTCCTTTTATAAATTGGATGCAATGTCCATTTTTAATATCTGTCTATATTGGTATTTGTATTATTTTAAATCGCTTATTTATGTCATTATGAGGTATTATGGTTGTTGTCATTGTTTTCACATAATGCCTCAGTTTGTGGCTGAAAAAGAGTTGTGCACCAGTCTACATACCTTGTTATTAAAATATAACTAAATAAATAAATGTAAAGAGTTACTAGAAGTGCAGATAGGGGGTTAGGAGAGGTTATTTAGGGGGCGCTCAAGGAGTGAGAAGAGGGGACGAGAAGGGACAGTCACAGAAAGATTATCTAAGGCAGTCAATTTAGTGACTTATAATTGTGAAAAAAGCAAGAGTTTTCTTAAAAGCAGCTTTACAGATGATACAGGCAGCCATTTATTCCAAGATTTTAATACCACCACAGAAGACAAGGAATCTCCAAAGTAATTGTTATTAAGAGGTATTCGTCAAGAGGGTGTTTGCTGATCAGGGGGTTGTATACTGTTTTGTAGCACTCAATCCGAATTCTTTGAAAGGTACACATTCTGATCCTAGAGAAGTAATCATATATTGTGTGGGCCCATTATTATATTATCAGTTTGTAAAGTGCAGAGACTAATGGTGCATGGTAATAGTCCATAGACTGCTTAGGTATTGCTTCTATTCTTCATATAGCTGTGTCTCCAAGGTGAGTGTGACTGATACATTTACTGTATATTTTGTAATGACTACAAGAAAAACCTATCCAAGCTAGAGTATTCACTGTGTGATACTCAACCCTCCTATAATAAAGGCCCATGGGATATATGCAAATGCCCCCTTAAGAACATCAAGTGATACAGCTATATGGTTTCTGAATGTCTATGAATTTTTCCTTTTTAAATCTTTTGTGGATACATTCAGGCCAATAAAGCCAAACCCCACTAACTGTGGACATGCATGGTTTGACCTTCTTATGACCTAATCAGTGCAGCATAAGAAGACTGGCTATACTTCAGAAATACAGGGACTTTACATCCAGCTGATGTCCATAAAAATTAAGGTGTCTGCAAAATATCCCAAGTAACATCCAAACCAAAAGGTGAAAAGTTCACACAGACAAACCAGTTAGTAAAAACTACAATAAAAAAATAGCCAAAAAGGTATGGACATTCAGAAGCCATATAGCTGGAACACTTGATGTTCTTAAGAGATCATTTGCATATATCCCATGGGCCCCTATTACTGGAGGTTTAAGGTATCATACAAATCTCTAGCTTGGTTAGTTTTTTCCTATAGTTTTTACTAATTGGTCTTAATGTGTGACTTTTTTACTTTTTGGTTTATATGTGTTCTAATGGTCATATACACAGATTTCAGATGCTATCTTATGTCACTGATTGTTTCTAGCAAGATCCAGAACCATTAAACCACTAAAACAAGAACCTATTTTTTAATATATTTTTTTAAATATCAAAACCACCTGTTGTCTTTCTAGGAAGTGTTTTGAAATATAATCCATTTTACTTTTTAATTTGAACAGAAAGAAGTGTCCCTTTGTTTGAAGTTTCACGTTTACATGGAGAGAATTTGGGAGCTGGAGACAGCATTTGAGTTTTGGATTTAGTAACTTAATAATTAGGGGATGAAAGGTCAATTTCTATATTAGATAAGTGAAGTTCTATAGTCATTTTAGTACCTTACAGCAAGTGCAAGACCAAAGGTGAATGAACTGCAGAAGTCTGCAGCACTCATATGTTAATGACTATTGGGTAAAATACGATGCTGATCCAGTTTTCTCTTTGCTGCCTTCATGCAAGTTAGGCAGGTTCAGTACATTAAAATATACTGCAGTCCTAGTTGGTGAGGTGTGAATATACTGCATTTATTTTTTGACCTCATGTGACCCATGGTAGGTCATTTATTTATTTTTATTTGATTTACTTATTTGATAGCCAGGACAGAGTCCAAGGACCCCTTTCATCTATGACCCAAGCATAGGGGCTCAGTGACAAACAAATCAGAATAGTACAATATAAACACAGTCACATTGTTACTGATACTTAAGGAACAGTGCAGTCAGTCACCTGTTCTGAATGAAAGGTAAGCAACTTAGACATAAGTCAGTGAATATTTAGCTGATTTAATACCATGTCAACATTAGCGTTTTACTTTTTGAAGATAAGGTCAGCATTCAGCTAGAGGGCTAGGTGTTTGCAGTACAGAATCTGGCTGATCAAAATGGTTAACAGGTCATTCACATTTACTGATTATAGCCATCACAGGATACTAAAAATTATATACAATAATTTGGAAATGATAGTTGATAGCTTATTAGCATATACTAATGTCCAGTCATTAGCAAATTCAGCCTGAAGACCCATTTACACTATAGGGATAGACTTTCCTAATTTAACTAGGACTTAATCATCCACACATTTTGCTGCCTAGTCTTGTTTTTTTTTTTTTTTTTTTTGAGTCATTTTATTTTATTTAATTTATTTGTTAACTGTTTAAGTCCAATGGATGCATGCACTTTTTCAGGGGCAAAATCGGAAGCACTCACTGGTTAAGTGACATACTCAGAGTCACATAGCAGGCAAATGGAGGAGGAATCAAGCCTTGAAACTGTGACTACACTAAACAGCCCAGTAACAAATCAGAGACTTAATCCTCTGCACTGACAAATGTAGGCTAGCTACAGGAAATAGAATGAAGAAGCTTTGATACAGCCAGGCTTAGCAGGATCCACTTAGTAGCCTGGTAACCAGAGGAGCCAGCCAGAGTATGTGGAGATTAGGGTGCTTGTCAATGGACTCATCTCTCCTTAATGTATCCTCAGTGGAGACTGGAGATCTAATCTGAGCCATAATTTTGGCAGGAGGGCAGAACTGCATAATGGGAAAATGGAGGAAAGTGATGGCCACTCAATGGAACCACTAAATACTCACTCCTGGAGTGCTTCTATGATATGTAGTAGGATTAGTTAGAGTGCATACTGTGGTCAGCTCTCGACAGTGATCTGCAGGATGGTCATCACTACAACTAAAAAATGAAGTAAACATAAAAACCATATTACCTCGGCTTCTGGTAAGAAAGATTTGAGGCTGTTAATGAAAACATATGATATAAATGGTTCTAGTATTAATTCTTGTGTTTTTTTTCACTTTTGATTTTGTCTAATTGTGAGAGGCTGCTTCCAAGCAGACTTTGAAGGGCCCATTTGTGAAGTATCCCTGGAGCTAGTTCAGTGATTCCTGCCTAAAACTTGATGTCTTTAACAGCAGTATCTGGTGTTTTATTTATTTATTTATTTATTTATTTATTTATTTATTTATTTATTTATTTTTAAGTTGATAAAAGCAGTTAACAGACACTTCCCCATACTAAAGTAGATAGATCCTGTAATATAGTAACTGGCTTTTATAGCATTATTATAACCAACTTTTGCAGAAACCATTTGGGGAATGGAAAAATGCAACATTTATTAACACATTCTAAGCTGTTTATAGGTTATCTTTTCAAACAGTTTAGCTAAAGAGCAAAGGTTTATAATTGTTTGTTTAGTCCTGAAGATATGAGAGAGAGAGGGCAGGTGACTATTATAATGTGTTATGAACTGCAGAGGTGCTATACCTGCAGTGGGTAACAGTTGAAGATTTAGGTGAGGTACTTTGCAGTTACAGGTCCTGCCATTTCCATAGAGCATGGTTATAATGAATATGAATTTGTCTAGGAGCTAAGAACTAAAAAATACTACAAACTTAGATATAGTCTATCTTAACCATCACTACTCAACTAAAATTATGTCAAAAATGTACTAATATCTTAAATAAATACATTAAAATTACTTAAGAATTAAAGTGCAAAACTACCTGAAAAATAAAAGGACTTGTAGAAACTAAATAATAACAGCAACTGAGACATTTAGATGAAAAAAAAACAAAAAAAACAACACAAATGGATAAATGCAAAGGCTACAGCTCTAGTTTGTGTGATACATGAACTAGTGTGCACTTTAAGACTAAAAAAGTCAACTTTGTGATTTCTGGTTTCATCATACCTCAAGGGACTAATTTCCTAAACTTATAATGGAAGATATTTTGATTATCACACTCTAGGTCCCTGTATATTCCATATCAACTATTACAGATAGAGAGATGGGCAGATAGATAAATAGTTAAAGGTAGACAAACAGACAGATGGGCATACAGGCAGATAAGCACAAAGAAAAATCTGTACATACTTTTTTGGAAGGTTTCTGTTACATAAATTAAATATCTTGTAGTGTTACGCAGTTTTTACATTTATTATAAAATGTATTCCCAAGACCTAAAATACAACATACTTTATTATGAGAACATAACATTTTAATATTTGTACATTTACATTTGCTGTCTGGAAATTGTTAAATGAGCTTAGCCCATGTTCTGTGTATCCCAAATGTATAAAGATTATGTATGTATATAATTCAACATAACATATAGAAGGATAAGAAACATGAATTCAGACATTGATTCATCAAACAATAATATGCAGTTTTATAGCTAAAATAACAAAAGAGGTTAGTAAATTATTTTCTTGTCCTAGCTATAGTTTGACCATCACTTCACCTCCCCCAAGTAAACCCTACTCACCCATTCAGTCTTCTCCAGATGTGAGACAATGCTCCATTTATTCTGTTTGTGACAGGAGTCATTTACTGCAAGTGGATCTGTCACTCACAGTGGATTAGACATTTTGCATTAAGCCTTAACTCCCCATACTTGTCCAGTAGGTATTTTTTCAAGAGACATATGTCAACAGACAATCCCAAGTACTAAAACAAGCAGTCTGTGTGCATTTCTCTGATCTCCTACAAGAAACTGTAGCGACCTCTCTCCTCCCAAATATATGTTCCACCCATCCTTGTTGAGATGACCACTTTATTCCTCTCTATCTCTGCTTTAACTGCAGTGGATTATCGTGATGGATTTATACTTCTACATCTGAAGAGTTAGCACAATTAAAACTAAAAGCCTAAGTGCATGCAAATATGATGAGCAAGGAAATAAATCAGCTAAGTATTGTAAAATGACAACAAAGTTTAAATATACATAGAAGGCCAAAAGGACTTGACATTAACTAGTGTGTATAACCACTGAAAAGAATGTAGTGTTGTAACATTTAATTAAATATAATCTGCACTCAGTTACTGAAGTGGTTCACCAAAAACAGAACCATTGCCTGCAGAAGTGAATATTTAATTCTCCAATGAAAAAGGCTGCAAATAATGATGTGTATCACAGCATATTTCTGAAGCACTTTGTTTATCTGTCTGTTTGGCTGTTTGTTTGTTTGCTTGCTTGTTTGTTTGTTTTAATTAATTTATTAGACAGGTTAGGGCACCTGGCTATTTTTCTTGTCAATCCAGCAGAAGCAGTCAAGAAAGAATGCCAATAACCATGTGCACAAAACAAAAAGTAACAATAAAATAGTCAATTAACAGGAAAGTTAAAGCAATATGTTGGCAGGCAGCATGTATTGTTAGTTGCAGTAAGTGTGGGTCAAATCAGACTCCAGATTTTGTTGAAGTGGTTATTTAATTCAATATGGCCTTGTTTTTTGAGAAAAAAAATTGCATGTCTGGGATAGTAGTCAACAGCTCTTGATGCATACCAAAATTCATGGCAGTATATTTTTGTACAAAAGTTAAATATTTTGGTAGGCAGGTAGTTTCTTTTTTTTTTTCATGATAACTGAATCAGAAAGACCACATCTGGCCAAATTGTGGAAAGCCTGTTCATAGAGATTAGAAAGAAATGACAACAAGACAGAGAACTTTGGTTGCATTACCTGCAAATATATCATGTACAAAAGAGCAGACGTCTAATACAATGGTATTTCTTAGACAAATGAAAGATACAGTCAATTTCTCTTTGTATATGTTAAGGAGAATGTCAGCTTATAGAGTGGAAAGGATAGACAAGTAATGCTTTTCCTTCCAGGCCAAAAGCCATGTTGATGACATGAGACAAGGAATAGTTTTGTAAATAGTTTGTAAATTGGGAGTGGATCGCATTTTCAGTAGTTTGTCAAGTTATAGAAGAATGGAGGCTGTCCTAAAGTCATTAGGAGAGGATGGATTGTTGGTAGAAGGATAACAACTGCTTGTTTCCAGTTGTGTAACATGGGATTATTACAGACGTTTCAGTTGTAGAAGTGACAAAGAGTAAGAGTTTTGTGTTTTTGACTCATGCTATTGAACAACGTTTGGCAGCCAAGATGATGTATTTTTATAGACAAGAAATGGAGGAGAGCTGTGTAAAGTGCTTGTTTGGAATAAATTGTAGAGGGTTTGTGAGTGGTTTGGGGAAATTGGTAAATTCTTTTAGGAAAACAAAAACAGAAAGGGGACCAATATAGGTATTCAGAGTTCTGCTAGTAGTAAGAATATTTCAACCTGTTATTCAGTTAATTACTTTCCAAAATGACTTTAGATGTTTGTATGTAGATGTTTGCTGGCAGGAGCGGCCCTCGATCAACTGGTGCCATAGGCAAAAGGGCTCCATGGCACCACCCACCACATTACCTGATGACCCCATCCTGGTCTACCTATACCAAAAAATACTGGAAAAGTACCTCTGCTAGACCGACACCCTAGGTGGCTGCCTAGTTGGCTTATGCCTAAGGCCGGCTATGGGCTGACACTGTGTATCTTAATGCCACCAAATTTAGTTTGAATTTGCAAGTAAATGATAGATGTGAAGAAGATGAATTCATACTGTACAGTGGTTAATATTAGTTGATGGTACACATCAAAGGTGGGCATAGCAGTTTAAAACAAGCATTAGTTTGCTGTATTTTAATATATGCTTTGGTCTAAGAAATAGTAATGAGTAAAGAGAAGGACAGTGATTTATTATGCAGTGTCAACCAACAACATGCGCTATGATGTTCTAATCCTTTTAGGCTCATCATAAGAAACATTAAATACAAACTTATAGTTTCCTAAATCTGTCCACCCCCTAAAACCAACTCCATTCTAACAAACACAGCTTATCCATAATAGCACACCAAAGCCTGTGAATCAATTCCAGCAGATCTCAGAAACACAAATCCTTACCCTAAGTTAAGAAAAGAAATAATGCAACCTTTCTTCACAAAAGCCAAATGCAAAAAACATTCCATACAAAACATTCTCTTCCTGCTCAATCAATCCACTTAATTAAGCACTAACCCCATAGATATTTTCTAATACACTACTCATATTCCCTCTCCCACAAGCCTTCTAATTCCTCTAATCCTCACCCACCCTTCCACAACCCTCATTAACATCCCTTACCCTCTTTGCTTCTTTCAACCTGTTTTTACTATCTTCTGATACCTCCCTTTCTCTTCCAGACTAGCTTAATTAACTTATCATTACCACCGATCAAAGAATGTCAACAAAAGTGAACTTACTTACTACTTACAATTACTTTTGCCTTTTCATTATATTGCTGTAATGGACCTTTATCTTTTTATTTTAGAATCTGTTTACCCTGCCAGGCATAGCCTGAAAATGGTCAAAGTGGATCGGTACTCAACGTCAGTTAACAATCACTAATTAAGTAATTGATAAATTAATACATTTATGAGTCCACAAAAATAGTATAAGTAAAAAAGGTAGAAAACTAGATGAAACAGACAGATTTTGTTTTTGATAGCAGGAAAATAGTTCTTTATATATGCTCTAACTTCTGGCTAGTTTTGCTAACTACTGAAATACCATGTTAATTAGTATTTAATTGATTGCCTAGCAAGGCATCTGTAATTCTGGTGGAAGTAATCTCAATGAAAGATTACTGAAGTGAAAAACTTTATAAAGTCAATTTCAATGGATTAGCACTGAGGATTACATGGCAGCAATTACAATGATATTGGAAGGCTAGCTATGCCTATGCTGAACAACAAATAAATTGCAGTTATTAGTGGACTCTGGAAGTAGGAACCCACGGTGGTGGTGCTGCAGTAGCATTGTCGCCTCACAGTAAGACACTGTCCGGTTCGATTCTCAGCTAGAGCATCTTCTGCATGGAGACATGCGTGAATGGGCATACCTTCGTTGAAGGTTGTGCGTCAGGCCTGGCAAACCGATACGTAAAAATCAACTGTCAATCATTAGCGGACCGGAGTTCCGCTGTGGCGACCCCTAACCGGGAAAAGCTGAAAGACACAAAGAAGTGGACTCTGGAAGTAGAGTCAGCTGCCAGTGGAAAGATAATCATTTGCAAAAGGGACCCACGTAGCCTCCCTTTAATGCAACATCATGTGCCAGGCTTTAGTCCTGATTGTTTTAACAAGAGGAGGACTCACAGTTCTACTTATGCACATGAGTTTACATATACTAGTTGAACTAACTACTTTGTGGGAACAAGGTCCATTTATGCTTTTCAACAGGACACATTACCATGATTATTAGCCCTTCTCTGGATGATACAGCTGTCCATTTCCTTAAATACGGCATTCATGTCATCTTCCAGCTACTATAGATTTAATCCTTTAAAAAGTCTATAATCAGACACCATCTGCTTGATGCAGTGGTGTTTACCTTTCAAAACTCTAGGCAAGATGAAATATACCTTCTGTGTGAAAAGTCTGAAAATAGTGCACAACTCATAGGACAGCAATATTCTAGAACTCATAGGAAGGATTGGAGCTTTCATATATCATAACTTACAGGGCATACATACAAAATGGGTATGACATAGCTAATACACATAGATTTGTTACATGTACTGGTAATCATCATGTACCTCATAACATGGTTATGACAGTCCATTAGTTAAAAGAGTTCCACAACAAAGGATACTGTGCAAAACAACACTCTGTGAAAGAACTTTCATCTGGAGACACAGGATGACATAATATATGTTCATATTAGGTGTGGTATTACAATGGCAAGTTGGACAAAGTAGAATTTTTTTTAAGACCAAAACTTTCTGTGGTGCATTCCACAGGGCCATCAGCATTGCTGTTGCATCATCTGCCAGTGTATTCAAGCTAGAAGTACTCACAAATGGTTATTAATCTCACATCATTCTGTTGTATTCATGTTTTAACTAACAGAAGAACAGTGATATAGCCTTATGAAAGTTAAATAGAAGAGAAGTGATATAGCCTTATGAATGTTTTTAAGCCACTGTCAGCAGATTAAGCCTCCATTGCCGCCACTCTGTTGTTTAAATAATGCAACTTAGACACTGTGCAACTTATCCAGATGGGTACAAAGTTACATGACTATCTTAAAGCAGAGGTCATAGGTTCATAGGTTCATATTAGATTACTAGGATAACAGCTTAAGAGCCCTTGCAAGTCTAATATAACCTGATTTTATCCAATATATGGCCCCCTAGGGGCAAGAGGATGGTATGGATTTGAGCCTATGCTGTGAGTATCTTAAAGATTGCCCCTGACCATAAGGGACATAGGCACTACCCCAGGTATGAATTTACAATTCCCAATCCATTAATTCAAGTTGCATTTGAAGAGGATTAGGGAAGGGTCCATCATATGTAGGGTCTAGAACTCAGTCATCAGTACATCCTAGTGCAGAAACAAATAAGCAATCTCTAGAAAAGAATCGTAATTCATAGTTTCCCTGATTGGCAGACAATGTTGCAACACTGATACTCTGTAAAAACAAAAACAAAAGTTAGTTCTAAACATGTTTGCATAAAAATCACACACCCAACTGCAATAATATTTAATTTCCTTTTGGCATGATTGCAAGGGGTCAGTTTTGCTCAGTACAATCCCAGAACTACTGATGCTCTCAAACAGTTGTTGTTTACTTTAATGTAATCGTGTCAGTGTCACAGCATGTAATTCAAGATTTTTTTGTAATGTGTTAGTTTTGTATGTATGTAAGTATGCTTAAACCTGTATGAGACATCTACTCGCATCTCCAAGTAACTTTAATGTGTGTTATTCTTGATCGCATTGCCATGCTATGGAAGTGTTATTGTCATGTTACTTGCATATTATTTAATAGCCATATGAAATTAAATCAAATGCATGAAAGGCATTTTCCTTTACTATAAAATGCAACATTATCTCTTGGGAAAAATACTTGCAGCCAGCAACCAAACTAAATGAATACACAAATAAAAGTTTTCACCTTTCAAAACCAATCTGATCCTTTACAAGTAAATAATCAAAACATACAACCTTTTCATTGACAAGTTCACAAATGCAGAACCTCAAAAAATGTTTAAACAACAGTAGCAGCTTCTATGAGGTGACTGTGAGGTTAAGCATTTCCTGTGCACGTTAAAGACATTATTTTTTAAAATTTATTATAAAACATATATCATAACCCTACCCAGAGATATTTAAAAAGACAGACTACACTCTTCCTGAATGCATTCGTGCCCCACTGTCATTGACATAGATATGGTTATGACACAGTCACACCATATTGTACTGTCAAGCATCATTCACCAAATAAGTAGTTCCATGCAGAGTATTTGTTTTAATAAGATCTTTAATGCACATTTAAAATAAAAATTAAATGCTATAATAGCAATATATCACAAAGGAGTGGGCGGAATGATGTATTTACTCATGACGGCATGGATTCCCCAGAGGGCTTCATCATCACTTCGCACATTCTCACATGATTTATTACTTAATTATAGTTTCTAGAGTTAATCCCTTCATCTAATTCAAATAGCAGCACATTCCAGCCTTATATGGTATGTGGGTGGTAAGTTAATGAAAGTTCCAGTCCACACATGCAACATTGTTTTTTCTAGGATAATCTAATGAAGCTCTAGCGACATAAGTGGCACAATAAATTTAGAGCTGTCCGAGTTAATTCCCATCATGTCTTATTTACTTATTTTATGCTAAGGAAGTTTCTGTCTGGCTGTGCATGAAAGGGCTATGTTTTTAGAGGCTGGGCATTTAACCAATAACTGCCTTCACTTATTTCAGTCTCATGAAATGTAGCATATGTAGTTTTTAACATTTGAATTTAATGTTTGGGAGAGTTATTCACTATGCATTGTTTCAGAAGTATTTCCTTGTTCCCTAGGAAATGTTAGTTTCAGAAAAAAAGATTTATCATTATTATTATTATTATTATTATTATTATTATTATTATTATTATTATTACTACTACTACTCATTTTTATATTTTTAGAAAACAAAAACTTGCAATAACCCTGAATATTTTCATCTTATTTATCTAATAGCACTTTTAGGTCAAAATATTTAAATTCAAACAGGTGACTTTTTCTAGCTACGTTTTCTTCACATCTGTATTATTCTAAATAAAACAGCTTACTCTAAACCAAGTCTGACACAATTTCATAATTATTACAAACAGAGGAATATATCTCAACTTTCTAAGTCCTCCCCCCTAGCTTTTGAGTCTGGGAAGATGTTAAACTTCAACCTTGTATGCCACTGTGAGGATATCTCACTATTACTAGTGTGGATATGTGCATCACCATAAAAATTAACCCCTCCTCACTTTTACTTTAGTGAAAGTCACTTCCAGCTTAGCTCTGACCCCTGCTCTCAGCTGTAGAGTTCTCCAGCTAAGTGTTCTTATAGGTTTGCTTTCTTACAAATGTGCTATACACATCCAGTTGATGTTAAGAAGATCATTATTTTGTCTGTAAAAATTATATGTACAAAGTCATATCTATTTCTTATTTTGTTGCACTAGAGATATCTGGCCAGTACCACTACCATCTCAGTCAATCCATTCATTCAAACAACTTTATATCTATGGAGGTACTCATAGTCATTATGCTGACCCACTAAGACTATTCGCACTCTCCATGAATAAGCATGGCTCAACCAGTTCTCAGAGGCCACTTATACTAATGCACAATTGTCATTTAAATACAATGACATTGTAAATGACAAATGATGTAACCCAGTATATGCTAATGAAGGGATTCTCTTTTCTGTTTATTATTAGTGAATCTTTCCTGTTTTTCTGCACTGTCCTCAGATACATTATATAATGGTGATCTTCACCAATTCTATCAACTTTGCAATATGTGAAAATGCTGTTGTATACTGCGAGCCTTGCTATTTTCAGATGTGAACTGCTTGTCTTAGCCAGGCCAAAACTGTTTGCACCTAGCTAGTTAGTCAAGAAGGCAGAGATATAGACAGAGGATAACTCACTATAACTTTGATAATCAGGAGATACTTGATAGGTTTAGAGTGAACAGGAAAAGTTATAATGGTCTTAATCAGTATGTATGACCCCCCCCCCCATAGGGATACTGAATGAATGCGTGGACTTCCCATTCCTGTTGATACTAAAGTATGTATAGTCCTCATTATACTTGCCATGGGGGAGTTCCAGATACAGATTAGGGACATGCTAAGAATCTCACAGAATTCTGTCTCAAGAATACTGCAGCAGTTCCTGGATGTACTTAAATATATTATATTTTCTGCTTTATTACTGTCCACTCTATATATTCTACACTTTTGTAACTTCTCATCATACTATGCCATGATATACTATTGTTTGCTTGCTCTATTAATTTGTACTCATCTCTGACTTTTGTATTTTTATCATGTCTGTGGAGCTTTTGTATTTTGTATTTTTATGATTGTTATGTATGTGGAGCTTTTCTCCCTGGGCCTCTGCTGAAAATGGGCACCTGAATGCTCAGTCAGACCAACCTGGAAATGAAATATAAAATAAATAAATAAAATAGATGCACTTTCGGCACATGTGGATCAGTATATCTATTTCCCAGTGTCACGTCAGATCTGAGCCAGGACTAAGGGTGCATTTTTTCCTGAAGTAATCTGTGCAATAGATTGCACCCATGTTGCAGTTATGGCCCTTTCTGGTCCATGGGCGAGCAGTACTGCAATAGGAAGGCCTACAGTTCCATCAATTGCCAGGTAGTACATATTTCATACATGGGGGGTGTATCACCAATGACTCTGCCTAGCATCCTGGCACTGCACGTGATTCCCATAGCCAGCACACAAGCTCATTCTAGCACTACTTCTCAGCTGTAATTTTTTTTTGGTAAGTGGAAACATATACTTTTTCTTTTTCCTATTTATAAGTAGCAATTCATTGTAAAATGTTTTGCTGAATACTAACTCATTTCTCCTTTGTTTTATCTCTTTTCTTTCTCTCTCTTTTGTATTTCAGGTGATGCTGGATATCCACTGGAACCATGGCTCATGACATCACTAAGAAATCCAAGTGGAACTGCAGAAGAGACCTATGAAACAAGCCTGTCCCAGACTCATGTTGTCATCGAGAGGGTAACTGACCTCCTGAGGATTTTACTTAGGTGCCTGGATGAGTCTGGGGATGCCCTTCAGTATGACTCAACTATATAATAAAGGATGTTTACTGAAGATTTATCTCCACAGTTCCATGAGGTTTTAAGAATTACAGGAATGAAATGCATACAGTTGAAACATGTCCTAAACCCCTGCTCTCTTTTTTAATTCATTATTCCATTTTGGGTTAAACATTGACCAGTGTTTGTGAATGTCAAATTACAGGTAATAGAAATGTCATACTTGAATCATAGTAGATCAAAGATAAATGTTCCATACAAATCTATTAAGTGATATGGGAAGTGCAGGACTGGACTTTGGTCAAATGGTGCCCTAGGCAAAAGATCTCTACAGTGCCCCCTAACACCACCCTGTGCCACCATCCTGGTCTACCTACACCATTCAAATTACTGGAAAAGTGACCCTGCTAGAGCGGCACCCTAGGCGGCTGCCTAGTTGGCCTATGCCTAAGGCCAGCTATGGGGAAGTGATTTTGAAGAGGGGTTGTCATGAGAGCTGGATGGTGATTTGGTCTGATGTTGTGACCTACTTGATGCAGGTGATCCTGCAGACACTGATCTGACAGACCTGTGGGAAAGTGATCAGGACCTCAAATGAGAGGTTCTGGCAGGTGCAGATGAATGCTGGCATGGCCTGCATAAAATATGTTGTGCTTGTTCTCCCTGATTATTACAGTACTTTCTTGTGAAGCACTTGTGTTACCATGTGTCTGGACAGCACCCTGTCCTCTTCCCATTCTAAGAATGATTCGTGCTTGAGTCTGGTAAGTCATAAGTAGTATACAAATGGAGGTAGCCTCAGATCTTTGGTGTAGAAGTGCGTGGGTTCTTCTTCTGTGTAAGTGTGAGTGTGTGAATGTAATGTCAGGAAGTTTTTGACTTTGTGGCACACTATCACTTTCTGCAGAGTTGTAAACATGTTGTGGGGTGTGAGATCCTGCCATTAATCTTGGGGAATGCATGCCACTTTCTCCAGACTGCCTCATAAATATAACTATGCTATCATTATCATCATCATCATCATCATCATCATCTTCAATAGCTTTGCTGCTGATGAGGTTCCCCAAATTTATAGGTATAGTGGAAATGATTGTTTCTTCTGCTGAGTTTCCTAAAAAGTTATTTCAAAACATTACTAATACAGAAATAGCATACACTACTGTATGCCTATTAAGGAGGTATGTCAGACACTAACCATGCACACGTCTTTCACTGTTATTCTATGCAGATGTGTAAGGTTTGCCTACTAATAGTAAATGTCATGTGTTTAACATAATCAGTCCTTATCAGCATTCAGTTCTCTATATAAATATACATGGATGTTTTTAAATGAACCTTTCTGAGCAAACAGTTGTTGCTGCTGCTGCAGGCCCTGGAAGTAGCCAGAGTCCACACAGCCTCTGATTATTCCAGTGACATTATCTTCAGTGTCATAGTCATCCCCATGGGTAGAGAGGGGGTATTCCTCATCTGTTCTTAACATAATAGTTGTTGGAGGCTCCCCAGTACTGTTCCAGACAATTGCATTCTGCCTGGCCTTGCTTCTAGCACATCCTACCATATCCTTTGTCCTCTTCCTGCCCTGTGTTCATGTGTGGTTTCTGCCACCCAATGCAATAATGTCCAGGATGACTTGATTCCAGGCTTTTGCCCACTCAGCTTGTTTGGATTGCCCTTTAACAAACAGACATTTCCTATATGTATTAAGGCCTGCCATAAGTATACAGTTTCCTCATGGCTGAAGTTGCTCTTTCTCTGCCATGATCCCTTGTTTTGTATCATTACTGCAAATGAAAAAAAGGCCACAGTCATACACAAAAAACTTTTGATGCAGTCATTAAACCACAAAACACTGACCATGCTTGCCTGCTTTAATCAGTTAGAAAAAGTTAGGTAACACAAACCCCATAATTATATACACAAGCAAAATCTCAGTCCACAACTAAATTCTGGTATGCAAATAGGTGAAGTATAATAAATACATTCAGAACAATAAAGCAATCAATTTCTTCAACAGTGTCATCTTTCACTTATTTCCAAACATTGTCATGTATTCATAATACTGTAATTTTCACACATCAGCGACAATCAAAAATCTCCAAGTAAAGACACATGTATGTTGAGCCAACAAAACATCCTTACCACTGCAGTACTTCACAATTAAATCACTGGATTTTCACCATGTATGCACAATCACTAAATGACACAAAAGTAAATGATTTTCCTCAGTGATCATTAATTATTTCCATTGCTTCTGTAATGATTTTTCTCTCACAAGTGCCAGCTTTACACTCTTCACTAAAGTCATGATAATATGCCCATCACAACTGCAAAATAAACATTACTTCACAGTGACTCACAAATTTTACATCATTTTAAAGTGTTTCTTATTAAATTTCAACATTTTTATTATATTTTTCTTACTTTAAGAAGTTCATGGTTTCCTAAGTCATTTGCCACTTAAGTTGAGTAATCACAAGTTAATATAGTGGTGCTAAACTATTTCATATAAATTCAGGGCCATTTACTCATTTTATATGCAAATTAGCTACTTTTCCATTTTTCTCAATGAATCATACTTATAGGGAAACATGTACAACCACTTATGCAAGTAAATTGCTCTCAGTTGGTTATGAACAAAGCCTCAGGTTAACATGAATGCAATGTGGACAGCTGTGGAGTCTGCTGCAGTGGTTAGCAGTTCCCAGCATGCTGTGGGAATGCAAAGATAGCCTCAGATATGCCCAAACCTGAATATACTTAGACAAAAACAAAATGGAGTCATATGTATGACAGTCTGTACAGCCATGAAGTGTAATCTCTGACCTTCTAACCTCATCTGGCACATCTTCTCGCGTCTAACCATTCAACAGTTAATAAAAGTCAGGAATCACACAAATAGAAAAATATTTCTGCACTACCCCCCAAAAAAAAAATAAACAACCGTTATTCTACTGCATTAATAAATGACATTCAGGTGTAATACTCCAAAAAAAAAAAGCAGCTAAGACAATACCCAGCAACTGTAAATAATACAAAGAAAATTGATAATTACATACTGCTTTTTATTCACTATATCAATGAAATGAAATGTATTCCTTTAAAAAAAACATGTATGAGACAAATCCGTTTTAGTTTAACCAAATTTGCAAATAACAGTACCCTGCATAACTCCCAGCTTGTTAACTGGATTTGGTTAAGGTGATGCTATACCCCAGAAGGAGTGTTTCTAAACCAGTGAACCACAGCCCTCCTCATACTTTCCTCATTCTAGATCTGGAACTTTGAAAGATGGCAACACATATAAAGAAACAAGGCTGCACTCCAAGCTGTTCAAACAAGGCGACACCTTCTTAAGAAGTCATATCCGGATATTATCCAAGCATGCATATGTGGTTCAGATTGGAAAAAGATTGATATTTGGCAGGAGATGGCTGAGCTCCTGTCATCAATGGCAAGGATCTCCCACTCTGGCCAAACTGCTGCCACAAGTACAATGACCTACAGAAGTGTAGAGTTAACCAGCTGGCCGAGTGGGTTGATCAGGTAGTGGTGAGAAGACCAGAGTTCTGTAATAAGTATAATTAATTTTTTGGTTATATTAAACATTGGTTTAAAAACATAACTATAAGAATAGCATATTTGAGAAAAGAAATACACAAAACTGAAAATATGTACGTCCATCGTATTGATCACTGTTGAATTAGACTTTGCTATATGGGTTATATCCTGAATCGGATATAACAGCTGACCACTTCCAAAGCTTCAGAGCACCTTCCACATGCCCAACCCATCAGTCAGCTTGAGCTGAGCTGACTTAAAAGACAGATTTGGGTGTCAAACCTTTCAAAGCTTTCCTGCCACCCAAGAGTATACTCTTCTGAGGCTTTTGAGGATTGACAGTCAACTTCTGCTCTTCCTTTGCTCAGCAGATAAGTTCCCTTTGGAGAAAACTTTCCATCTAAAAAATGTTTCTTTATTAATACTTTCCTGTTCAGGAAAGTTTTTTTTTTTAAGCGTGGAGTTTGTTTTTTAATGGATAGTCATGAGAATGCATTGTACTTTGAAATGAGAGTGCTGTTTTTTCTTGTCAGTTTAAAAGTTGTTTAAAGTAACTGAAAACACAATTTTCTGTGAAGAAATTGCATTTATTTTGCCTTTTTTACTCAATTTTATCTGAAAAGAGTGATGCAAAAAGACTTTTAAGTTTCACTAGCTTTTGCTGCTTGTCTTCTCCAGGAAAGATGAGCCATTTTCGTGTTGATTATGGAACAAACAGCTGGCCTCATGGCTCGTCCTTCTTCCATCCACAAAAAGAAAAACCTAAGCAAACAACCTTTGCCACCACAGCAGGCTAGCAATTTGCCTCAGTTGCAGGTGAGTGACTCCACTATGGTCATTTGAAACCTGAGACCACTCATCTTTTACCTAGATCCCTCTGGTATAGCACCTGAGGGCTAGCCACATCTTCTGCAGCTGTTGGGGTCCCTTTGGTGGGTAAAGGAGTACCACTCTTGTTGTTCCTGAGAAAGGGACAGGAAAGGCTTCCCTGTTTAGTCAGAATGTTGTGCCTATCTCTTAAGTAGCGGCTGCTGCTATTAATAACACTGTTGACATAATTTTACCTGTCAAAATGAAAACGGGTCTATATTTTAACAGTGAACGCTTAAAAAAGTGAACACTGTATAATCGACCCCCCCCCCCAAAAAAAATGAAAACACAAGATTCCAAACAAACGGAACAGTAATTTTTTTTTTCTCAGGCTTTGCCCTGCACATCCCCCTACTTAAATATACCAACTCTGAGATCGCACCACAGTGAAGAAAACGGGAAAGTCCCAAAAACAGCCCAGTGATTTTTTTCCCTGGGAAAAAAATCACTTTTCTGTGTCTTTGGGGTTTTGCCGTTTCGACATTTAGCTGTCAATTAAATAGCATTGTCAATATTAAGTGTTTGCTTACGTAATAGGGAACCACAGAAAACTTCACATGTATCTACTCCTCCTTAAATTTCCCCTGACATGAGTAGTTTACTGGGTCAGTCTCAGGTTCAATTCAGGCTATTGATCCTTCTTATAAAGTAGTTTTTAGTAAAAGAAAGGGATAGCTCTTTTCCTGAAGAGATTCAAGATTCTGAATCTGGACAGGAAGATGAAGACACAGGCAGAGGATTTTATCCTCAGAGTTCTGATTTAGATTCAGAAGAGAGCTCAGTTTCTGATTCTCCCTTTGAGAGGTTTCTCTTTCTCTGAGACTGTTTTCAGAATGTGCCAGTGTTTTCAGATGGAGAACATTGAGATTTCACAATCCCTCAGAAAGTATTATGAGCTGTTACAGAAGGAATTTTCAGAACCTTCACTCATTTCTCCATTTCTGTCAGCTTCAGAGGATGTTTGTGTTACTGCCTACTGCTTTCATTCATCTGCATCTAAAAATGCAGCTAGGATGTATACAATTCTTGCTACTAACCATTCAGTTAGATCCATTACTTCACATTCTGATATGGATTGGAAGATGATTGATAAGACTGGGGAAAAGTGCATGCTTTTGCAAATTTGGTTTTCAGAATTTTTGTTTGTCAGGCTCAGTGTTAAAGTTTGTTCTGACTAATTGTGAAAATATGAAGAATTTTTTGTCTGCAGTTTCTTCTTGTGAGGAAAAATCTTTTATAAATAATTTAGTTTCTTCAACTGTATAAGTCACTACTCGTTGTCTGCAATGTATGGTTGACTCAGTTGATACTTGTTACAGGGATATAGCCACAGGTACTGTACTGAGGTTTATCTGGCTGTGTTCTTAGAACCTCCCAGATTATGTTAAAAAATCAAAGTGTAAGTTCTACTTTTGATAAAGATTTAGTTTTTAACCTAACTTCTGTAGAAGGGGTCAAAAAGTATGATAAAATGAGTAAGCTGATTCAGATAATCTCTAAGATTTTTCTGCCATCCTTTTCCAAATGTTTAAAGAGATTCTCAACCCCTCATCCAGTTTTGGCAAAAAAATCAACTAAACAGTCTAATCAAAATGCAGTTAAACAGATGTGTATGGAGAAATAGCAAGGTGGGTTCCAAAAATAATTTTGTATCCTTCCAAAGCCAAGGACAGTCCAAGTCAAAATGACTATTTAATGCACGTGGTCCACCCCCCACTCCGATAATCCAATTTCCCTTCCAAAAAGGTCTGAATCTCCACTTTTCTCTTTTGCAACTGATAGTTTTGGTCAAATGGATTCTGAAGATCATTCATTAAGGTTACAGAAGGCAGTTGGAGGAAATTCTTCCTTTCCAGGGAGAAAGTCCTTATCCAACAGACCAGACACTTTTATTTCCATCTGTACTTCATCACATGTTGTCCTAGAGAGTGACAGAACCAGTTTCTTCTTCCAAGGTGGGGAAAAGTTCTTATTCAAGGATGATTTTAGTGCCAAAGAAAGAAAGAATACACTTGAAGATCAGTTCTGGATCTTTCTTTCCTAATCCTGTTTGTGATACTGCCCAAATTCAAAATAATGTCACTTCACAACCTGTAACCTCTTCTTCCTTGTATGAGTTTCCTAGTAACGCTAGATTTAAAAGATGCTTATCATCACATCCATAGTCATCCAGACTTCAGGTGGGTCTTAAGGTTTTGTGTGTCTGGATCACATTATTAGCTTTCTGTCTTCTCCTTTGGACTATACACCACAACAAGAGTGTTCACAAAGTGTCATGCTCCAGTTAAAGCTCATTGCAGGCTAAAGGGTATCCACATTTTGCAATATTTAGATGGCTTGCTTATCTTTGCAGAGTCTGTTTTAAAGTGTCATGAATCTTTAACTTGAGTGAGAGGTCTCTTGCACAATTTGGGATTCCAAGAGAACATTCAAAAGTCTTTTTAACTCCATCACACAGGGCTGTGTTCCTAGGGTATCAGCTAGACACCTCAGTTCTAAAAACATTTCTTCCATGGGAAACATAGATTTTTAGATCCATTTCTAAGGTTTTACACTCAGATTTTAGTCAGTATGATGGAATACCTCAGGATTCTGGGTCTCATTTCATCTATGAGTCTGATGATACCATTGCAAAGCTCCATATGATAAAGATACAATAGTGTCTGAAGTCTGTTTGGTCTCAGTACCAATACCCTTTATTTTTCAAATCCCAGTGCTGAGGTTTGTCAGAAGAAAAATCACTTGGTAGGGACAGCAAATATCCTTAAATCAGGATTGCCCATTCCCACTCCCTGTTTCAAAGCAGTTACTCACCACAGACACCTCTGTCTTTGCTTTGGGAGCAGTTTCAAGAGAGATAAAAGTGCAAGATGTGGAACACCAAGGACAAATGAAAGCACATAAATATAAAAGAGATACTTACCCAGATCAAAGCACTCAACTCTCTCAATCATTTTTGATCCCTGAGACCTCTTCAAGTAGTTACATACAATACCACAGTTATGTGATACATCAACAAGCAAGGGGGGTCCAGGTCATATCCCCTTTGCAGAGTAGCCATGCTAGCTTGAGATATAGCATCACAGTACAATCTCACTCTACAAACATTCTATATTCCATCAGAGCAAAATTGTGTGGTAAATAAACAGAGCAAGACAAGGCAGACCCTCACAAATGGAAATTGGATTAGAGGATCATCCATGATTTCATCCATCTGTGGGGGATTTGTCAAGTAGACATATCTGCCTCCTCCCTGAACAATCAGCTAGCAAGATTCTGCTCTAGGACTCCATGTAAAATGGCCTTGTTTATCATCTGTTTCAGCATGTTTGCCTAAGGTTCCTCTTGATTTAGTGCATTCTTATGTAAAAATGTTTTTGAAAGGGGTTTTGCATAAGAGGCCTTCAAGAAAGCCAATGGTCCCTCCTTGGCATCTTAATTTTGTGTAAGAGAAGCTAATACTTTTTTCCATTTGAACCAGCCAGCCTTGTGGACTTGAAGTGCTTAAAATGGAAAACCATTTTACTGATTCTTCTGAGCTCTCCAAGAAGGGTGTCTGAGTTGCAGTCTCTTATGGTGAGTCAACCCTATCTCATTTTCCACAGTAACAAGGTTTCTTTGAGAACTAATCCTTCTTTTATGCTTAAAGTGGTTTCAGAGTTTCAGAGTTTAATGTACGCCAAACTAAAAGGATGCTCCATTCCCTGGATATCCACAGACAACTCAGTTACTAACATAACAGAACCAAATATTTCAGATATTTGGATCAATTATTCATTTCTTCTGAAGGTAAGAAGAAGGGAAAACCTGTGTTAAAACAACCTATTTCCAAATTGTTGTCTAAGGCTATAACATTTTGTTATAATCACCATAACAACTCTATTCCAGGCAGAGTCAAGGCCTGCTCTTCTAGGGCATTACCTTCAACTATATATTTTTAGAAAGGGTTGGATTATAGAAGTATGCATACTTTTAAAAAGCACTATAAGCTTCCTTCCTTCTCTAAGTCTAGATCATGATTTAGCACCATTCACTAGTGGCCTCTGGAACGTGTCCCTTCCACATCTCAAACATTAGCAAGCTATATAGCTATGGCTGCTGCAGCAGTGATCAATAGATGTTTGGATGGTCACTGCTGCAGTAGTGGTTCCCTCCTTCCCTTTATCCCCCTTGATTTTAGTGTGTCTTTTTATTCCAGGGTGTGGACATTTATTTTTTGTTGTTCCTAGCAGTGTCCTTCCAGAGCTCAATCACTCCTCTCTCTCTTTTGGCATGAAGAGCTTGGTATCCAAACCTGTCTTTTTAGTCAGTTCAGTTAGAGCTTATTAATAGTTTGGGTGCATCAAAACTGCCCTGAAATTTTGGAAGCTATCTGGATTTTATATTTTATGCAGGATTTAACCCACATAGGTAAGTCTACTGCAGCAGTGATCATTCAAACATCTATTGTTATGGTAAGTTTACTTACATAATTGTACTTGCTATAATGTTATTATAATATTGCCAAAGAAAGTACAGACATTGCTGTACACATAACTGCATCTCTATACAAATACGTGTAATGGTTATGAGGTAACATAATTGTCTGTATAAATAGAAATGCAAAATTTGTCTAGTAAAATAATATGTATATATATATATATATATATATATATATATATATATATATATATATATATATATATCTGTAAATCACAGATATACAGCTACATGAATACACTTACAACTACATTTTCATGTACTTATATAGAAAACAAAAAAGTTTGCATTTCCTCATATTTTCATTTAGTATTGTATTACCTTAGGTAATTGATAAATTATAAGCCAACTGTTTGTGTATGTCAGAAAATAATTTATTAGTATAATAATTCCAAAAGATACTAATTTGTTACACAACCTTAATTGCACATACAAGATGGCTGAACTCTTAGTTTGTTGCTACACCCTAGTCAGATTGCAAGCCAGGGAAGAGGGGTGGGGGTTGCAATGTCAAGTGAATGCCCAGCACATACTTTTGTGAGAAATAGTCAGTTATATTTATTCTGCATTACTTCTGCATACATTTTAAATCATTCATTTATATATTATCATTCTTAGAATTCTTAATGAAGAAAACTATCAAAGCATGCACTTTTGTACAGCAATGAAAACTTCCATGACTTGCTACATTTTTTGTGTGTGTGTGTGTTTGTGTGTGTGTACACTTTCTGAATGAACACAATTCACAGAATGTTGTATATAAAGCATACATGTTTAATCACCATTCCACCAAAGGTGTATTAATTTGTGTATAAGTCACAATAAAGGTAAGACTGGCAATGAATAAGAATTCAGATAGTGACATATTTAGTATTGTATTACCTTGAAACTTGAAAGCAATATACTCATCTGCCACGTCTACATAAGCACTTCCCATATATTTAGTTTTACTTCAATTAAGATTTATAAAAATAAAAATGTTTTAAAGTAAGAATTTGAATGCTGTGTAACATGATATGTAGAGTTTTATTTGTATTCCCTCCCTCATTTTTCTCTGTATTGTCTTATTTTAATTATGCATGTTTTTCTCCTTTATTATTTTCTTTCTCTCCCATCTATGTTCCTTTTTTACAGATCCAAAGTCCTCTGGAGTGGCCCCGACACTCACCTCCCAGGTTAGGGAGTGCTTACCCTTTGCCCATCCAGGGATGTCATCAAAGGGTCAGGGTGATGGCAATTGTCCTGCAGGCATCCCAGCACATGGTAGCCTGACAAGCCTCACTGTTTGGGGGCTTCAGGACTTGGTTGAGGATGTGCTGGAAGAGGTAGTAGACAGATAGATTCAACCAATTGAGGGTCATCTTTACTGTGTTGAAGACACACTGTCTCAGTTGGTGCCACAACAACAAAGACCCCTACCTCTTCATAACAGGGGCCCTCCACTGCACTGCCATCTGGTAGTGGAAATGTTTGAGGTTCTGTGGACTGGGATTGCTGCTGGCACCTCCTTAGACATTCTTCCCTTATCCTTTCTCCTACATCCTCTTCCCTGTTTCCGATCCACTCTAGCCTCTTAAAAAAAAAAAAAACAAAACAAAAAAACAAACAAAAAAAAAACATTGCGTCCCCTCTTCTCCCACCTCTTCCAGCACAATCATCTTAATATTTTTCTTTTGTGATTCTCTTTTTGTTGTGTCTCTCCTTTTTCAGTCTTTAGTAACTCCCCCTTTCTATTCTTTAAAGTATCCAACAGAGTGCCAATGATAACCTGATTTAAAACATTTTAAACCCCTTTCTTTTCTTTTAAAGGTTAATAATAAAAGCTTGCAGTCCGCTGTTTCCCTTATGTCTTTCAAGTGTGACTCTGCATAACTGTGTCCATCCACAATATCTGAACACGTATGAAGTAATATGAAGCCTACAGCTTTCATGTCATACTTTGTATGCATGCAATGCTTAAGTTTAAGTATCTTTGATTTTCCTTATTTAGGGTTAATAACCTGCACTTAGCTTATTTGCATAAATGCAAAGCGGCACTCCTGGCAGATAACTGCTACATGGCTACAACATTGCAGATGATAAATAACACCCTTAGTCTAATTTCTGCTATTTGTTTAACATGATATGATATTTGTATACTTCTTACTATGGGTGCAAATTATAAACCTGTAAAATGGAATATAATAATCATATATTATAATATAACAATCCCTTGGTATTTTAAATGCACATAAAGGATTATCAGTAACAAGCAGCAATAAGAAGGATAGAAGCCAGCTGTCTTGCATTTGTAACCATGTCTATAACAGATATCAGATAATTATTCCTAGAAGCCAGTGCCTGCCTGTGCACTTCCTAAAAGTATGTGACCTTCTCTCATCAAAGATTATTTTCCCTCTGCTCTGAAGGATGTTTTGATCACCCTGTATTCCAAAATTTGAGGTCTGCTTGTTAATCAATATGGTACGACCCACCACTACCAACCAGTAATCAAGCACAATCCCCACCACTCGTAACAGTGGAGGATGTTCACTGGGAGGACAACAAGTACACACACACTATTTCCAGATGCAGCTCTCTGCATCAAGTGCAATTTCCCTTAAGAGCACACAGGGACCACAGTCGGTCTGGGGCTGGATTTCTGGTCATCTGACTTCTAGTTCTCCTGCAAACCCCAAATCCTAAACTGTCAGTGTTATCCCTTACAACCAGCAAAAAATAAGTAATAAAAAGTAATAGGGAAATCACCAGGCACAGGATTCCCAAGCACTTCAAAAGCCACAGCAGTCCACTCAATGTATATTGAAAAAATGAATAGACCTTTATTCACATCCAAAACTCCATAAGATTTAGGGCTTTCATCTACTGCACCATAAACTTCATCAGCATCAATAAAAAGACATTCACCACTGATATTTATGCCATTTTCAAGCCAATGAGTACAGCAATTACTTCATTAGCTTAAAGCAATAGTAAAAATCTGCTATGTGAGTTCCAGTTTAAATAAAAAAAATGCATATATAAAAACATTAAAAATTTATAAACAATATGAATAACCATTGTTGTTCATAAAAAATGTTAAAAATATTAAAAATATTAAAAACCTAATAGCAATGAACATGTTTTTATGCTGTAAATGTGTGCTCTTGTAATAAATATACTCTAAGATGTTCTAATGACAAGCTGAAGTTTAACCTATATGCAATATATATATAACAGTGTGGCATATTTATTATCATGGAGCTTATAAACAAAGACACTGGCAACCCTCAAACACTGGACCCCACCCAGTCTGAGTTTGTGAAGGGCCGATCTTGTCTCCTGAACCTGATTGGCTTCTTTGAAACAGTCTGCAGAGCCGTGGACAAGGGTAAGGTGGTCCACACAGCCTATCTGGACCTCGCCAAGGCCTTTGACACCATCCCCCACTCTGGAATCATAGATATACTTAGTAAGCTGGGCATTAATCCCTATGTCACTCGATAGGTTGCCAACTGGCTTACTGACAGAACCCACATTGTAAAAGTAGCCGACTCCAAATCCAGCTCCAGACAAGTGACAATTGGAGTACCTCAGGGTTCATTCCAGGCATCGCTCTTTTTTGGCATCTAATTCTCTGAAGTACAGGCCAACACTAAGGGACTCTGGCTAACAAAGTTCATAGATGACTACAAACTGGGAGCCATTATTGAATCCCCAAATGATGTGGATACTCTACAAAAGGGTCTTACAGAAACAGATGCTTGGTACCAGTGCCATGGGCTCAGACTCAATGCCAAGAAATGTATAGTTATCCCCTTTGGGAAAAAACATGTACCCGGGAATTACCACATAGGTGACAGTACACTAAACACCAAAAGTGTGATAAGAGACTTGGGGACACAGGTGGACAGTGGTCTCACATATGATAACCACATCACCACAACAGTCAGGAAATCTTTCTATGTGGCACACCTCATCACTAAGGGCTTTTCGTCCAGGAAAAAGGATGTCATTGTCCCACTGTACTCAAGCCTCATTAGACCCATTATAGAATACAATGCCCCATTTGGTATGTACCTCTCAAGACATCTGCAACAACTGGAAAGGCCGCAGAAATACCTCACTAAAAGAATCACAGGCCTAAAGCAGATACCCTACGCTGACCACCTTAAAAAACTTCAGCTATACTCTGTCGCATATCATCTACTCAGAGGCGATCTCTGCTTAACATACAAGGCCATGTCAAACCCAGAGCTGTTGGACATGTTACACTTAAAGAAAACCCAATCCCTGAGAGCCACGCACTCCAGGGATCTAAACCTTGTCATCACAATAAACAAAACATGCTGGAGGGATAGGTTCTTGACCCAGAGACTCCCCAGACTCTGGAATAGTCTGTCCATACATGTCAAGCAGAGTGCCTCTTTGGCCCTCTTCAAAAGGAACCCTGACAACTGGATGGGAGAAAGGAAATTCACCCCAGGGATCACATCAGTCGCCCTGCTAAACAGGGTCCAGGGAAGTAAATAGTGTGGGAAGAAATAGCCAGGGAATTATTATGTCTAGGTGTGTATAGGCCCTAGGGCCGATAGCCTAGTACCAACCTATGAACCTATGAACAATGACACACTCATACGTATTGTTATATCTACTATTGTCTCAATTCCAGCACAGGTATAATAGTAATGTCATCATTAATACCAGGGGCACAAGTTGCATTTAACAACATCTGCCATCTCACCTCTCTCTCTTCCAAAATAGCTTTTATATTCCCCCCGGGTTGTGATATAACTATTTCCACAATTTCAAACCTAAACGCAGTACAAGTAGGATTAGCTACTATATGTGTATATAGAGCACTATTTTTATCCTTTCTCCTTATATTATAAAGATGTTCATACATCCTGTTTTTAAAAGCTCTACAGGTTTTCCCTATATAGAATCCAGCACAAGTGTTAGATTTAGCTAAGCATATCACCTGCTTCGTATTAAAGTTCCCTTTCTTAAAATATATTTTTGTTTTATTAACATTTTCTAGAATAATATAGTTGTTTTCTATGATAGTAAAGCACTGGTTGCACCTACAACATTTCCTAGTACCTTCATTAGTTCTTCCTTGTGCTTATAAACTTCTATTATATTCAAATTTATTTTTCAAGTTTGGGGCAGTTTTGTACACAAAGTTAGGCTTGTGCCCCAGGATTCTACAAACCTCGGTGTCAGCTTTTAGGTGAGCCCAATTTCGTGTAACTATATTTTTTTACTATTTCTGCTGTTGGATTATATTCTAATATTAATGATTTACTATAACTAATATTTCCTTCTGTGTTTCTATTACTGACCAGTTCTGATCCTTGAGATTTTTTGCCCCATTCTCTTATAGCATATTGAGAAACATCATTAATCATAGAAATGGGGTATCCTCTGTTCTTAAACATTCAGCCAGTATTGTCAATCTCACTTCTCATCTCCTCAAAGTCAAAGGTCATCTGAGCTGCTCTTATGCACTGTCCTTTCAGTATACTATCTTTTTGATTCCAAGGATGACAATTACTATATTCTAAATAAGAATTACTAAAGGTACTTTTCCTGTAAATTCTAGATGTAAACCCTTTGTCAGTGTGAGAGATAAAAGTACCAAAGTAAGCTCGCCCTTGAATATTATAGAAATGTGTGAACTTTAAGTAAGAACTAGTATGATTCAGATATCCTACAAATTCCTTAATTTCTTCAACAGTATCTCACCATAAAACAAAAATATCATCCAGGATACGTGCATATCAAATAATCTTATCTGTGTACTTCCTCTTAAAATTATATTCATCCTCCCAGTTCAATAGAACCAAGTTAGCATATATGGGGACACATGCTGCCCCCAGAGCTACTCCCTTACTCTGTTTATATATTCCTCCTTCTAAATATATAATATTGTTCTCCAAAACAATAATCATAAATTCTACCAGTAACTTAATCCTGTCCCATTCCAAGCCTGAATATTTTCTCATGCTGTTACTATAGCTTACTAACCCCTCATCTTTAGGAATGCATGAAAACAAGTGTACTACATCTATGGTTAAAAATATTAGATCCTTGTCCCAGATTTCAGCTTTCAATCTGCTTAGAAAGTCCCATGAATCTTTGACCAGATACTGGACTTTATAATAAACATGTTTTAAGTACCTATTTATTACCACTCCAAATGGAAAGGGTTTAGCCTTGCTTCCTGATATAATGGGACGGAATGGGGGTTCTACTATGTTCTTATGTATTTTAGGAACCCTTACTATGGTAACTAAAGTGGGGTACTCCACTCTCAAGAAGTTGTAGGTATCCTGTGATATCAAATGCAGAGCTCCAGTAATCTGAAAATGAGGTATTATGCCTGAAAGCCAATGTCACTTCAAGACTAAAGCTATATTAAGTTTTATTTAATTTCATCTCCTCAGTAAAAAGCAAGGCACAGGAACACTGAAAGAGTGTATTTCAGGGTCTGAAGAAGTTCACTGATGTTTTTGTGAATGAAAGCACTTGCTACCTGAAATAAACAGTTCTTTTTTAGGGTCTATTTCACAACATTGAAGTATTAAAACTTTGAATGTTCTGATGTCAAACACTATTCGGCGAATGCTAAGAATAGCGAAGCTGTAGAACAGAAAATTCTTTCCTCTGGAAATAATTTGGTTGGCTGTTTCTGTGGCTTCGCTATTCTTAGCACTCTGGTGGAAAGTTATGGTTTGGGTTCAGGTAAGTGTGTGATTGTTTGTACGTTAGGGCTAGGGGCGGGTTAAGTGAGTTAGGGTTAGGGCATGGTTAGGTGAATGTGCAATAGTGACGGACCTTAGGGTTAGGGTTTGGGTTAAGGTAAGTGGGTAGATAGTAGTGTATGTTCAGTTTAGTGTAGCTTTAGATGTAGGAATTTAAGTGTATGTGTGTGGTTGCTGTTTGTTTGATGTGCTTGTATTGTTTGTATGTGTTTCGGAGCAGCAAATTTTTTCCATGGGAAAAAATTTGCTGTTCTGAATGTTTGATATTTTCATGTTTAGATGTTTTGGGGCCGATGAAATAGCGTTCGCTATTTTCATCTTTTGATAAAGTGATATAAACGCCTTTTTAAGCCGTGACTATCCTTTTGGGTTTGTTTTATGTAGTAGTAGTGTCTATATAATGTTATCGAATTCTAACAACACTGAACGTTATATGGTCGACACCCTATGTTCAAAGTTGCAAGTATTCAAAAATGAAAGCAGAAATCTCCGTAGAGAAGACTTCCATATACTGCATTGTGGTGCAATCTTGGAGTTGGTATATTTAAAGAGCGGAGGTGTGGGGGTTTCAGGGAGCCTTGGCCTCCTGCTTAAAATGTTCAGGTAAGTTTTTCCTTTTTTTAATTTTTTTTTTTAATTTAATTTTTGAATACTTGCAGCTTCGAACTTATAGTGTCGACTATATAATGTTCGATGTAAGTATTTGATAATGTAATATAGACACAACTACTATTATAATTTAGTTTGTAAATTTAATTAAGCAAGAAACAAACTGACAACATCCTTTAGCGTATGAATACCATCAGCAAGAGTTACAGATAATGATGTGAAAAGCAATGCCACAATACCAGAAGAAAAATAGTTGAGGACTGTGAACAGAAAAAGGAGATGTTGATGGGAAATTGCAGTAGGTAAGGAGGTAAAGATGGTCATTTGAGTAAAAAGAAGTCAGACCTGAAGGATAGTGTGGGATTAGGAGGAGGTAACCTCAGTATAAGAGTAAAGAGGTACTGTCTCATTTGAAAGATTACAGAAATTGACATTAAGTATCTCGTGGTAGTTGTGAAACTGAATGATTGGTAGAAAGTAGCTTAATAGTTAAATCCAAAAGTAGCAGTGTTTGTCTAAGATTACTTTGAGTATATTTATAAAAGGTTCATTAGGTACAGCATGCTCTAATTTTCTGAAACATTCCATCTTGCTAGGGTTAACTTGGCAAATGATCTTTCTGCAACTGTCATTGTATATCGAGGACTAACAAAGAGGTAGTCATTTGAGTTTATTTGTGTATATTGGGTCTCTTAAAGTGCAGAATGTATTTCAGTGGATAGCAGTAGTGGCCATTTATAAGGTTGTAGGTAAAGCTGTTCAAAAGGAAGGTGGCTCTTGTCTCAACTGGAAGTCTGTTTTGGACTTCAGTGTGAGTTTAGACAGTAAAATTTACAACTTGACTGATTTTGAGTTGTCTGACTCTCAAAAGCGCTTGTTGGGGTTGGGTTTAAACTTTATCCCCAGCAAACAAGAGAATTTAGCTAACACTTTGTTAGAATTGAAATTATACACCAGAAAACTGAATTTATCATATATAGTAAAGATGTTGACTTAGGACCTGTTCCCTTAGTTAAAAAGCCTTCTATTTTTAATCTTTCTTTACATAGTACTTTAAATGTTTTTGAGGCTTTTTGTATGAAAGATATTTGAATGTGGTTGATCAACAAACCTGTTTATCCATATTATAATTTGAATAGAGAAGATAAAAGTGTTTACTGAGGTTATGAATAGGCACAATTTGAGGTTTATGAAGGCCGACAAGGTGAGTGAGTTGGTAGTGATGTCTACAGAGGATTACAACAAAGCAATGGAAGTTATTTTGAGTAACGTAGATGAATACTGTGAAGTTAACTACAACTCCATTGAGTAACGTAGATGAATACTGTGAAGTTAACTATAAGTCCATTGAGAGTAGTTACAGGTTTATTAAGTATGTACTGTATGACTTCTTCATGAATGGTGATCTGACAGCTTAGGTGTATGATTTTCTTACAGTAGATCATCCAAGAGTAGGTGTACTCTTCAGAATACCTAAGATTCACAAAAGCCTCACTAACCCCCCCCCCCCCTTTTCGACCTATTGTTTCTTCCTCTGGTAGTGTTACTGACAACATTTCTTCATACTTGGACAAGTTGTTGAACCCTTTGGTTCAAAAGTTACCTTCATACATTAGGGATTCATGGTCATTTCTAAATCAAGTGAAGTTGTTCAGTTTGAGTGACAAAGGTATTAATATTAGGGACAATAGCAATGATTTTTTCATGTTAACAGTTGATGTAGTGTCATTATACACTGCTATACTGCAGCAGGAAGGAGTAGAATTTGTGTCTAGTTTTTTACACAAATACACCACTTGTTCGGACTCAAGTGTTCAGATTTGTATTTTTTTGTTAGAACTAATGTTGAAGAATAATTATTTTATATTTAACAGAAAATACTATAAGCAGCTTCGAGGGATAGCAATGGGTGCTGCAGTTGCTACGGCTTTTGCTGGTCTAGTGATGGGTTGGTGGGAGAGGGAGATATTACCCACTTTGAACCTTGCTAATGAGATTTTATTTTATTGTAGCTTTATTGACAATTTATTTTTTATTATAAAGGTATAAAGGGACCTGTTGAATTGTACAGTACCTTTTTGGAACAACTTAATGCAAGTAGTATTTTTTTTAATTTCACTTTGAGTGACAATGGTCACCGAGTTAATTATCTGGATGTGATGTTGAGCTGGAGCACACCTGATAAAATATATTCTGGCACTATACACAGGAAAAACACATATGTTAATAATTCTTTACACTATCATAGTAATCACCCTAGGTTTATGAAACACAATAGCCTTAGGATGTTATTACAGAATATTGCTTTAGAAATTTACAACAGGAGGGCAATAGATTTTCCACCTATTTTAGTTCATGGATTCCAGGAGAAAAATGTTGGTACGGATACTGGAGATGCTTATTGTGTTCCTAGGTGTGTTATTGGTATGTCTTTTGATAGAGACACTATCAAATCTGTGATAAAGCACAACTGGAAAATTATTACTGGTAGCAGTGAGTTGCAACTAGTTTTGTGAAATGTTCCTAATTTTGTATACAAAAAGGTCAACACTATCAAGAGTTTACTGGAAAAGGATGATAACAGAATGTCTCTCCCTCACTCGGATAGACCTAAGGGTATGTATAAATGCTTTATCTGCAGTGTTTGCAGATACATTCACGAAGGACCTTATGTTAGTTTGTCAAATCTGAGTCATACTATTTCTGTACCAGGGAGATTTAATTGCAACACTACCAAGGTGATATATATTGCTCTGTGTTCTGGATGTTCAGCCTTCTATATCGGCATGACTACCAGACAACTAAATTAGCGGATAAAGGAACATTATTATGCTATTAGAAGTAAAGATGAAAATAATGCTCTATACAGACATTCAGTTTATTGTGATTTGTTTAAGAAATTTTCTTTTTCTATTGTCGAGCACATAGGTAAGGACTTGAGAGGAGGCAACATGAAAAACTTGGTAGAAAGGAAAGAGTCTCTGTGGCAATTAAGGTTAGGAGCAGACAGCCCTTCTGGTCTTAATGACACTGTCAACATAAAATGTTTTTTATCAGAGAGGTAAAATAGTCATATAAAGGTGGATTTGGGGACCCCCACCCTTGACTGTTTTTTAGCTTTATTTGTTTTAGTTTCTTTTAAGAGTTACATTTTATCATTTAATTGTTTTTTAAATTGATGTAATTAAAGATCCAGTTTGCATGTACATGTGAAGGGTGTATATATATATATATATATATATATATATATATAAATATATATATATATACCTGGAAGTTTTACTAAAGTTTGTATTTCTGAAGAAGCCTGACTGACGAAAGTGTGGATTAAACTGTTTTATGCTCATTTTTGAGTCTGTTCTCTGTTGCCTTCAGTGTTTTTTGGTTCTCAGTTTGACTTATTCATTGTAAGGTGGTGCTGATTATTGTGCAGATGGGCAAATAACTCAGGCTTTGCATACAGTGTATTGTGGGGCAAATATGCACTAAATGGCAATAAAGCTGTTTTTTTTTTCTAGACATAATTGCATTCAGGAAGTAGCAATACTGTCTGGAAAAGTGAAAAACAAAATGATAGAAATGGGTAACATGCAAGAACAAAACATGTGCAGTTCAAGATGGCTAACTAGGTAATTGATAAAATAAATTTAACATAGTTCTGTATGACAAAAGAGAATATTGAAAATATTCATACTGAGCAAATTATGTCATATGATTTTAGGGTTCAAGCAAATTATGTTAATGATTATAGAGTACAGTTAGGAGATAATGCATACATTTTCTAGGAGGAAATTGTCTATGGTTAAATATTGCATCAGCCAATACACAGGCAATTACAAACATATCAAGTTAACTAATTAATTGTCAAATATTAAGAGGAATCAAAACATAACAAGCATGTTAACAACTACTAAAAACAAAATAGTATAAAGCAGCTTTCTTCAGAAAATGTAAGCAAGTTAATGGTAATATATAACAATAGTTGGTCTGAAAAAGGACCAGCTTATATCAGACATTAAAAAGTGAACCAAATAGAGGTTTGGGAAGTAACAAATGTCATAAAAGAAAAGCTAGAAAACAATTTACACACATTGTTCCATATGCTTTTGTGTATAATTATTTCAAGTGAATTGTGCCTGCTTAAAGATATAATAATAATTGTATTTATTAACCAGATAAGCCCACTGGACACACAGTCCCTTTTCAGAGGCAACCCGGGGGTAATGTCTGGTTAAGTGACTTTCTCAAAGTCACAAAGTAGGCAAAAGAGGGTTAATGGTAATTAAACCTTGTACCATTGGAACTATAACTTGCATCTTTGACCTCTACATTGACTGCCAGATAAAAGGGACTATCCATATTTTGAAAAAATATACCTAGTTATATAAAGGCAAGATAGTGAAATGTTCACATAGTGAAATACTTGATATAGAAGCAGATTAACTGATATGTGACTACTCAAATAAAAAAGTAGCAATTAGTGTTTTGAATCAAGCACACATAAACATGTATGTCAATTTAAAACTAGCACTATTTCAGGATGACTTAACAAAAATCCAAAGGCATGTCCTACTGATTGACAAAAGACAACTGGTCTTTGTTTGAATAGCTGAATTGCTTTAGCCATGTGTCAGCTGCCAACAGACAAATTGGGGAATTGAACTGCTTGAAAGGGCGGAGGAGGTATCAAAAAAGACAAGAAGGGCGGAGAAGGAGGTACCAAAAGGGATAAGAAGGAGGAAGGAGGAGGTCATAAGGGAGGAATTACTGTCTGGGAACAAAAAAAAATCTATTTATGTCACTTAGCCACCACATGATTTTGGGGAGAAGCACAAGCATAGGTTAGTTGTACGAGTCCCCTGTACAAATTAATCTCTTGGATCCCTCTGATGGTGCATTGCCAACCCTGATAATTCCATCCTGACCATGTGTATTCCTTGACAGCTGTAGTGCTCACATCAAGCAGTTAGTGCAGGGGGCTGATGCAAGGTATTACTAATTTCCATCCTCCTTCTGGGTTAGGGTTTGGTTCTCTCTCTCTCCACATTCTTCTAGTTGCCAAACTCTTAGCACAAAACTTTTAGACACAGGCAGAGATAATGAGGGAAGTACAGCACAGAAACACAGATATATATTAAGTATCTTGTTGTAATGATAGAAAGTTGACAGAATCACAGCTGTTGTGTTTGCATGAATTTTATGATAGGTGTGGAGTCTGCAACACAAATTTTTATCAGTCAGAGCCATAGTTAGTTTGACTATCTGACAGTGATGCTCACTGATCTGCATGCCTCAACTCTATGTCAGGGAGTTAAAAAAATCAAATAAATAAAATTCAGCTTTGAATTCCATTACTACACTACCAGATGATTGACATCTGCCAATCATACTCCTTACACCTTGCACCTGTAGTTGCTGCCTCTTTCATCCTACACTAACAACATTTCTTCCAGTGTTGTGCCTTCAGTCCACAATAATGTGCCTGCAAAATGCACATGCGATCAGAAATGGACCAATTATTAGCTATCATCTTGAGATTCTGTATAATTATCCACAGTTCAGAGCTCTTGATGAAAAGCCAGTTATACTGCCATCCAGCATATATATAGAAGTATGGAGAGAGTGGTTTACCTTGTCTTCTTTGTGGGACGGGGG
>NC_056735.1:1550447212-1550582212 GCF_019279795.1 Protopterus annectens
CCCACATTACCAAAGATGAAATGAATGACATGACATCACCAAAACTTCAGTTTCATGAATGACCAGAACGCTGAAGGATTTCACAGGGTAAGTAACCATGTGGGCAACAAGGGGAAATTGCCCTTTCCCCCACTGTAATGTGATCCTGTAGTTGGTATATTTAGTTAGGGGGTGTGGGGGTGTAGCCCCCCACCTGGCTTGGTTTACAGTAGTTTGGTGTATTTCATTGTTAGATGGTGGACAATCGGATGCTTATCATGTGAAATCCTTCGGCATTCCAGTCGTTCCTGAAACTGAAGTTTCGGTGATGTCTCATTCATTCTGTCTTTGGTAATGTGAGATTTCATTATTTTGAAGTATACCCATATATGTAGGTATATATATTAATATATATATATATATATATATATATATATATATATATATATATATATATATGTGTGTGTGTGTGTGTGTGTGTGTGTGTGTGTGTGTGTGTAGAACACACACACACACACATATATATATATATATATATATATATATATATATATATATACATGTGTAGATATATACTTATACTCACCCACACAAATATATATATATACATATATATATATAAACAAAAAATATAAATAAAGTCCTACCAGAGGGATAAATGCAGTTTCTGAAAATAAAACCACTGAACCAATGGCAAAAATGACAATCCAAAATAGTAGATACTGCAAACCAAAGCCCTAAGGTAGCATAAAAAACTTTTAATGTGTTAGTGCTTTCATGGCAAACCAAGCATTGAAATGACAGGATCCAGGATTCACTAATCTTCTGTGTAAGACTAAATTAGTCTTACACGGAAGAGCCAATCTAAGAGTAAGATGGCAGCGCACCATGCATATTAATGAGGGCGCACTGGCTCAACTCTAAAACTAACACGGAGCGTGGATGAGTGTAGTGGGCGTGTCGGACTGCCGATCTGTCCAAAAATCCATGGCTCTGCAAGTTTGAAACATGGGAAATGTCTAGTTACATGAGCGAGTCTGCTCACATGTGTACATTCTAACACTAAACCCCCCCCCCACATAGTAAACCACGTACAAATATAAAAAGTAAAAGAAATTTTTTTTTTCATTTCCAATGTAGCTGCCCGTATTTCCACGTGTTTGCACGGGTTTGCCCATTGCTTAGCTACAGTTAGCAGTTTAGACACCAAAGAGGATAATAAGAATAATGTATGCAAATTAAGTGAAATAGCGATAGCATAGTGGTTAGAGCCTTTGCACAAGGAGGCATTCCTGCAGGTCAGGCACCATTACACTGACCTGAAGCGACACAAGGAGGATCAACTGGACCAGTGGTTCCAGGAGGCCCCTGGGATGGCAAATGCCCCAGTACTGACTAAGCAGCCATTGTATTAAGTATTTAAGAATTGTTATTCTTGTCTATACTATGGATAGGTATGTCTCATTATCACTGCATTTACTTCACAGCTGCAGGTGTCCGGGCTATGAATCAGCAAGCCCATGAAGTTAGGCTGCAAAGGCTGTGTCACCAGGCAGGTTAGTAATTATTCTGCATGTACTGTTATATAAAATAAATGAGAGAGCCTTCAAAAAAGTGTTTTAACCCAATAAATAAAGGTATAATAATTCTTTAATAATTATTCTGCATGTACTGTTATATTAAATAAATGAGAGAGCCTTCAAAAAAGTGTTTTAACCCAATAAATACAGGTGTAATAATTATTTAGTAAAGGTATAATTCCTGGAGTGCATCTGTGTGATTTTCTTTGATATGTTGTTGTACTGTTGCATTTTAGAAATAGTACTGTTGTATTAAGCAGTGTTAGTTAACCCACAATTGGGTAGGCCCATATAAAGTGGATGAAGGGAGTACCAGTAGCTTTTATGCATATTTACTGCCCTTAACTGTTGGTTCATGCCCAGCATGTACAGGTTAATCTGGCACATGAGTACCTTGGTATTGTGTTCTCCAGAAATGTCAGTGTGCTGCCAGAAATGTAGGGAGCAGTTAACATAAAACTGATACTTTCACCTGAACATATCTAGATAATTATATGAAAGTAGAGCTGTCAGTGTACCATCACAGCAGTAGTGTGTGTGAGCAACTCTCAAAATATGTAGCAGTCAGATACAGCTCATGTATATAATGATCTAGCAAAATCCAATTGCACAATAGAAAGACATTGTGTAGTGTAATAATACATGTAAGGGACATATAATTGCAGTTAATAGGAATGTAGTATAAACTAGAAGGATATATAACTTGTTAATTGAGCTATCTTTTCCACCCTACTGTATGTGCATAAAAAATGCAATTCCACACCTCAATGGGTATGTCTAATCTCAAAATATTTGTTGGCACATATGTCCTATTGGTTTATAAATATTTGCATTCATTTCTATGCATGTGCCCTGTTCATATATGGCAATATTGGTGGCCTGTTGCCATCAATTAAACCTGCATGCTGTTGTAAAGTCCACTATTGTTCTATATATGCATGTGTTATGCTTGCTTTTCAACTGTTGAAACTCTGTTGTGTTGGGTTAATGGGAATACTTCTGCATGCTGTTATAACTAACTGGGAATGCTGTTAACTGTTACTAACCCATATCTTTATTAAATTCTCCAAAACAAAGTTTGTATGGGAAGGCCGGTCCCAGCGGACCCACCTGTCCCACCTCAGCTGGCCATGGCACCTGGCACCAGCAGGTCTGGTGCCAAGCCTGGGACCTCTTCCTCCATTGGTCCTGTGCCACCTTCGGGTGGAAGCGCTGCAGGGGATGGGGCTAGGCCCCCCCATGCAAGCGTGGGTGGAGGAGGGCCACCTATCACCTTTTGAATGGTCCAGGCGGTGGTGCGTAGAGAGATCGAGCGTTCTGTTGCAGAGCCTCTACGCCAGCTTGAGGCACAAATGGCACAATTCCCAGGTCAGCCTGCCCCTCCTACACAGCCCACAGCACAGCCATCCTCTGGGCTGTGAAGGTGCAGTGGTGACTGCCCATGGATGATGACCTCAGTTCCACTGTTGCCATCTGAGGAGTCATGGGCTTGCGATTTCCAAGCATCCCTCCCCGTAAATGGTGTTCACCCACCACATGTGTCATATTCCGCCCCTGTATGCGTCTTGTTTGTCTTGTCTGTTTACCTCCCCAACCTACCTCCCAAAATATACCTACTTCCCCTACCCCACATTCCACTCTCACCTGAAAAAAAAAAAGGGCAATCTGCTCCCAAAAAAAAAAAAATTACGCCCCATACATAGCTGCCCATTTTGCACACATGTCCCCTGGACACATAAAATGTAATTTAATTGGCATTACAACATACTTTGTTGTCCTCACCTCTCTCTCATATGCACAGCTGTTGCTGTTAAAGAAATGGGCAGCTATGGATCTTCCCTACACCCGTCCTGCACATCCTGAGCTATTTTCCCTATTGTCTTTCCCTTTTTGTGCCCCTTTTTAACCACTTTCCTATCTCCCCATTTTTTTCATTCAAAGAAATGAGCGCAGGGGTTAGCGGGAGTAAGCACTATTAAGCAGTAGTTAGTGGGTTTCCACGAGTGGGCGCTTCTTTGTGCTTAGCTAAGCATTGGTAAGCATCGTGCAAACCTGCGCAAACCCACTTACAACTGCTTAAAAGTGCCTTAGTCACTCTATATTTGAGGGCCCTTGTTCTGCTCAGCAGCAAAATAAAACACCTCTGTTAGGCTCGAACACGGGACCTTGTACACACTACACTGCATGAAGTACCACTAAGCCACAGTAGATATACAACAAGTCAGTGCTGAAATAAATATATCATGCATCAGAATGAGTGAATGTAAAGGAAAAAAAGGCATGCCATACCACACAACTTGTTCTGTGGATCTTTACCAACAGCTGTTGTGGGATTACATTACATGACTGTGATAAGAGAAGCAGCCATTCTAGCAGGAAATAATGTTACACCATCACTTTACAAACCCCACACAGTATCACAGCAGGACAAACACTGGCATATCTGTTTAGGGCAGAGGCCATACCTCCCAAATGTCCCGAATTTTCAGGGATGTCCCTGATTTTGAAATAAAATTTAGCTCTGTCCCTCTGAATCCTCCGAAAACGACTGACTTTGGCCAGAAAAGTGGTGAATTACACATGAGTAATGACAATAATTAAAAGTTAGATACTTCTTTTATTTCAGAAAAGGTGTAGTAATCCATATGCTCTGGTTCTCTCAAAGTCTCAACTTAATGGCACTAATATTTTAAACGTGTCCCTGACTTTTTCTCTACATTTCCCTGAGTCTGTTCAAATATGTACCTGAGTGTTTGAGAGGTCTGGCAGAGGCAGAAACACAGAGGCATAGCAGCCTTTCTGCTGTTACACACTGTGCAAATAGCCTTGGAATGAGTTCCGGAAGCATACCCTTATGTAGGAATACAACACTGAAATACAAAAGGATGTAGCCATGTACTGGTAGCAACTAACTGTAACAATGCCATTGCTCTAGTGCTGAAAAGACCTGTGTGGTGCACAGACAAAGAATAACAAGCTAATCTCTGGCTACCATGTAGATAGGTCCACAGTTGGGAGTTACACAGACAGACTACTTGCCTTGATAAACTAACATGTACGGAGCAACCCTGTAAGTCCAGCAAGATAAAATCCACACAATACTACTTACGCTCTCTGTACTTCTGCAACCCTACCCAAATGTAGAATATACCTGTGTGTGCAGGGTCTACCAAGGATGTAGGTAAGCATACTCACTGTACTGAAATCTGTCCAGTTTTTCTGAGCAGCTTGTGCTAATGTCAACACTAAAAAAGCACAGACTGTTTAGAACTGAGTAAATGAATATTCACAGCATAGCAGTTCTCAAACAATTCTTGTGCCAAAGGAATACATCTCAATAACTAGCTTTGTATGGCAGTTAATTGTAAAATTTGAAAAGAAAGTACTTCCTCCCATGTATCTTGGGTTAGCATTTTGAGGGGTGAGTACATTTCTGCACTGGCAAGTGTGTACTGGAAGCAGCAACATTTAGGTCTGAGTACAAAATGTAAATAACTGGCTACACCCCTGGCTTCTGATATAAGAACTATACCAACCTTCTGTCTTAAACAATGATGTCCACAGCAAACAAGGATGATCTCCATCTTGAAAAGCTGAAAGGGCCACGCCTACCTGAGTTAGCAATTTGTAGTACTGGGTTGCTATGACAGTGATTACTGCAATTACTACACAGCAGGCTGCATGCAATTAGCAAATGGTGGCCACTAATTGTTGCAGAGGCCATCACATGCTCATGTGCAAATACCTACAAAAGCAGGCTGCAATCGCTGCCAACATACTCAATCACGCTACTGCAGAGACTGACAGAGATAGAGACAGAGAGACAGAGAGAGACAGAGAAAAGGAAAAAGAAAAATAAATAATACCAAATCATACAAAGGAAAGGTATGACACATATGTATTTACTGGCATGTAGTAGATGTTTCTGAAGAGTAGTCTACATAATGTGAACCATTCATTTGTGGCAGCAGTACTTATCTATGCACAGATGTCCTGCTTAACTACTGCTATGGACAATACAGTGTGTACCTGTGGACAGTGGGACATACCTGTGAAATGTGTAGCTCAGCATTAAATGTCAAAAATCTGATCCATGTTATCTGTGTTCTGTACAGTAGTGTGGCCAATGGCTTCCAGGGGGATTAGTGCTGCCATTATATAAACATGGGTGTGACAAAGCAACACATGCTTGATAGTCATATTAATATGTAGCTTAGCATTGGCAACTGCTGTAGTAGCCTAGTATGCTTATCTAGAATTTATAGCTATATATACCCCCTCTAATGTTAGTGTGTGTTCACATGTGACACCTGTTTCTGTTGCAGCAAGGCCCAACAGTTCAGCTGTGATGTCCAATGACTTACAGCAGTGTGGACCTTGTGTGTGTATGCCACACACATACTGAGAAATATACATGTGTCATATATATTCACATCTGTATATGTGTATAGAGCAGGGGACATACTGCAACTGTTTGTGAAGGGTGGAGATATATATTTTGGTGAAGGTTAGTATGCGCATATTTGTATGTAGGTTTTAGTGTGTGACAAACAAGACAGCATACAGTGCTGGTATATGACATGTGGTGGTTAAACAGTGTGGGTGGTTTGTTCAGTTTGCAATGTTGAAGCCAGAGAAGCCTGCTAAAGCTACCTGGGCTGTGAACACTTTCAATGCATTTATCACAAGACTGTGCGATATTATTTTATTTATTTATTTTATTTATTTAACATTTGTTGACCGGGAATGTCCGACTAGGTTCCAGAGAGCCTGTTTTCAGTGGAGGCCCTGGGAGAAACGCTCCAGATGCGTGTCTTTGGAATGTGGGAGGAAACCGGAGTACCCGGAGGAAACCCATGTGAACACAGGGAGAACATGCAAACTCCACACAGAAGGCACCCCAGCCGAGAATCGAACCAGAGAACCTGTTGCTGTGAGGTGACAATGTTAACCGCTGCACCACTGTGCCGCCCAAATTGCATTATTACATTACTGTACACCTCACATCCTTTGTATAATTGATATTCCCACTATGAAAGGTGAAATGTATATGTGCCTACATATATATATATATATATATATATATATATATGTATATGTATACCAATGGATGTGTATATGTATATATACATGTATATATATATATATATATATATATATATATATATATATATATATATATATATATATATATATATATATATATATATATATATATATATATATATATATATATATATATATATATATATATATATATGTATATATATATATATATATATAGAGAGAGAGAGAGTCATATATACTCATACACACCTACATCTACTTGTTGCAATAGATTCTCTGTACTGTTGACTGACTGTGATGGTCAGTGTGTTTGTGAATACGTCAAAGATATGTATTTGTGGGATAGCTTAGTGGGAAACTGTTTATGTCATGGTATTATGGGTCCTTGCTTTGATCCCAGCAAAAGCTGCATATTCTGTTGCTAGGCAGAAAAAGTGCTATGGCATACAGTGTGATTAAGTCCTTTGGTTTTAACTGGGGTGTGTCATTGGAGGCTAAAGCACTACATCTATGATTATTGATTGGTACTGATGTTGAATCCAAATCCTGTGTGTACTGTAGAATTACTTGAAGCTCTGAGCCTGTACAGCAAAGTATGGTGTATGTCCACATTGCTTGCATCCACTGTTTTGTGTGGTCCCTGTATTCATCACAGATTACATTCCCCAAGATTAATGTTTTCTAAGTACTGACACACAGTACTGTATAGTACACACGTAAAGCTTATCAGGGTTGCCATACCTTTGTGTCCTGCAATTATGTCTGGTGTGTGTGGGTATGTCTGTAACATGTCCTCTGTCATATGTGTGGTAAAACATATAACTGTGTATCTAGCAACATTTATAGTAGACTACAGCAGTATGTGACCTATATTCCCAATTGTGCACATATTTTGGCCACGGGTTTGCCATTAACAAGTTGTGTGGTATAATAGTAATACATTTACTGGACCTTACACTCATTTTGATGGATGACATATTTCGTTGCACATCAGCTTGATGTATATCTGCTGTGGCTAGCTGGTGCATTGTGTTGCATGCAGTGTGCCAGGTACTCTTGTATAGTCTTATATAGTGATTTTATTTTGTTGCTGTGCAGAACATGGTTCCTTAGATTGAGTGAGCCAGGCACTTTCAAGCAGTTGTGGGTTTAGCAGCGATAAGTGGCAGTTAAGGTGTTTCACTCTCAGTTAGCTAATAGGTTGCTATATATGGCAGTTCAGTGATATCTGTACTGTATAATGTTAAATGTGCCTTATGACTTGCTCAGACATATCTTTTCTTTATGTCTTCCAGGGATCATAGCACATCACAGAAATCCCAGCTATAGTAGTGCTGAAGATGAGATCATTACTAGCTGTATGATTCAGCACTACAGTCTAATGTTCTCACGAACCAGCCAAAACCAGCAGGAGCGTACAGCAATGTGGCAAGATGTTGTCCGGAGGGTCACTGAGGTAGGCCTGCATAACCAGACATATGAGCAGGTATGCCACCACTGCAGTGATCTACTCAGACATGTCCGACAGTGTGCTTCTGATGTGTGGAGACAACAGCTTGCAAAAAGAGGTGGTGTTAATATCCATCCCCCCTCACCAGAGTGGAGGAGCTGCTCCTGAGCCTTGTAGCACCTGCCCAACAACAACAGCAGCAGACATGCACCATGATAGAGGTTGAAGCCACCCAGCAACCACACATGGAGCATGTAGGTAACATGGCATATCTGTAGACTACTGTTATCTGTATTGGTAGATCATGCATATGTGAGGTGTGGAGTGTGTACTTAGAAGATGTGGAGCCTGTTGCTGTGCAATACTGATCATTTGGAACATAATCTGTAGGCCTGTAAATGTAAACTGTTGTTCTACTGTAAGATTGCAAACATACAGTAGCAATGCCACAGTTGTGGCCACTGACAAACTGTCTCATCTCTATGTAGGTCCCTTTGGGGTGGCATCAAGGCAGCGGACAGATGCTGGTGAGTGTGTTCTACATTTATTATTGTAAATAAAAAGTGCATGTCATAGTTAAGGTGTAGGCCATGTACACATGTAACACACCTACCCATAATGTATGCTGTGCATGTTTGGTGTAAGACCACGCACATCCCACTAATGTAATTAGCTTCCTCAAACACATGCAATACTCAGTTCATCTCAAACAAATGTGGCTACACAGTAGTGACCATTGGATAGGCAAAGTAGATACTCAACATGCACATAACATACACAGCTATGTCATACACAGAGCATTTTAACATGCTACACATAAAAGATTCACAAACCCTCTGTAAAGACACACTCCAGTATCCAAAATCTCATCCACACATTACACATAATATACCTGAAGGGTAGAGGCCTATCATGGGGCATTTAAGCACTCTGCAACACACTACACATTCATGTCAGGGAATGCTCCTTATTGGCCTCCTTACAAACCCATGTAACAACTGGTTGTGAAATAGTGAATGTAGCCAAGGTAGTACAGTTCCAGTACAGCATGATTAGTGCTGGTTTGGGAAACATTTGTAGCCTTGAGTGACCACATGATGCTTCATGATGATGGCCTATGGTACTATACCCCATCCAGTTACTGTAACCACAGTACTACACATAGCTTTCATTGCTATACACCTCAATGTTGTGTGTGTGCAAACATATGTACCTGTAAACAATATGCATACCAATCACCATTTGCATAACTGACACATATATGTCTTGTGATGCTATTGAGTGTCTAAGTCATATGACACACATTGGGTATGTGTGATGTTTAAATATGCAGTTGTGTTTTAGCATGCCATGTCATGGATGACACTGGCATGTCCAAATATGATCTAGATTCACCATAACTAAGGTACATTGGGTATGTGGACGAATGGTATTCCATCAATTATACATGCACTACTGATGATGTTGTGTGAATACACATCATGCGTGTGCTAAAACTGTGTCCACAATTATTTGCTAAAGACACAGAGGCTGTAATCAGCATTGGATACCTATCTGACACACAGATACACATCCAGCCATGGTATGTAGACCTGTGAGTTATGGTGCACAGTACATTACAGAGTTTTGAATACTTGCACAGCAATGTTGTGTCCATGTATGCATTGCGTTCCAGGGGGAGGCCAATCAACTAATAACAAAGCACATGCATCAAAGCCATGCATAGTGTTAGTAACAAGGACTGTCTACACATGCACTGCATGCTGTTGAGTAACACATGTCCTGCATGATGACGTGTAATATGACTGTTTTTCTTGTGATACTGTACCCCACCATCATCTGCTATTGTGTATGTTCTGAGATTGCTGGTGTTTTGTGTGTGTGCGTGTGTGTGTCTGCTTTAGGGAGAAAAGTATTTGTGTGTGTGCATGTGTGCATGTGTACATGTGTGCATCTGTGCATCTGTGCATGTATGCATGTGCTTGTGCATGTATGCATGTGCATGTGTGCATGCGCGTGTATGCATGTGCTTCTGTGCATGTGTGCATGTGCACATGTGCATGTGTGCATGTGCACACATGCATGTGCATGTGTTCATGTGCGCATGTGTGCATGTGCATGTGTGCATGTGTGCATGTGGTCTGACATCATTTTCAGGTCTTAAAGTGTGTTTCCTGTTTTCCTCTCACAGATGCTGAGGTGGGACTGGTTCAGTACAGCAGGGAACCTGATGTCACTGAGACAGACAGTGATCATGAGGATATGTGTGTTGAGGCACAGGCAGGTTTGTCAGGGTCTGTTGTTGGACCACCAATTGACAGTGCACAAGTCTCCACCCCATCCATGCACACAGTAATACTGCCTATACATACATCATCACCATTGCCCTTCGCTGATGGACAGTGTACGGTTGGCACTGGCCTGGACAGTGTGGTATCTATGGCACATGTATCAGGACACAGCAACGACAGCCAGATGTCTGGAATGGTACCACATAGGCAGATGCCCAGGGGTTCTTGTCAGAGCACTGCTGGTCATCATGCCCCTGGCAGACATGCCACAACTCTTTCAACCACACGCATGTTCCAGGCTGTCATGGTGGCACAGGCATGAATGGCGCAGTACACCAGACAGGGACTAAGGGCACAGAGGGCTCATAACACCTCTGTAAATTACAGTATTCGTGACCTAGCAGGTGCCATACGTAATTACACTGAGGTCATTGATAGACGTTGGGGTGAGACATTGGATGTCTGACACAATGTCATGTCCATGTGTTAGGACAGTGTGGGATGGTTGAGACATTGACGTGGATGTATGCCAGCAACATCAGCAGCTGGAGGTTGCCATGGATGTCCAGCAAGTCACAGCCACTCCTGTAGTGCCAGTACCAGCCCCAGAAATTATAGAGGGGCTGTCCATAGACTATCCTAGAAGACCACGTGCATGTGGTTCTGACCAGTGTCAGCAGGGACCTGGATCCAGTGGACATATGTCAACCTCTGAGGATAGTACCCAGTCTGGATTAGTACCTGATACTGTCTGTAGCACCCTTGCCAGGCACAGTTTCCGTATCCATGGCCAGAGATGGTGATCTGTAAAGCCTGCCAGGTACAGTCTGTAGCTGTGCCACAAATCCCCGTATATGGCAGCCACATGGTGGAACTGTGTGCATGGAGACACACACACATAAACCAGAAACACATACCCACACACACATTACATCAACATTGGCCCATACAAGTACTCATGGCCCTCACACACACACTCACACACATATGTCGATTGCATGGCTCAGTGTAGGCCTCTGGCAAGCCAACAACACACCCTGTGCATATGATGAAACCTGTACCACCTCCTGTCATCTGTAAATTGATTCAGGAACAGGCTAACATGGTGCTGATGCACAGGGTGACTTTGATAAAGTATAGCAATGGTTGAATGTGCAGCATGTTGTCAGCAGTAAAGTGTAATGATATCCTTGAAGGTGTAGCTGAGCAGGCATGATGCATTAAAGATGAAATTTTCAATGTTGTATTGCTTCCACCAGTGTTTATTCCAATTGTGTTTTGTTTGCCCATGTGCCACTTGGCTGATGTGTGTAGTTGTGTCAGCATGTGTTATACAGTGGACAGTAAGTGTGGGGTGTGTGTGCAGCACAGGTTTGCAGGTGTACATTTGTGAACATAGTGGAGGTGCACTGTCTGCATGTACGTGCATATTGGACACATGGGCAGGGTGACATGCCCTGTATTGGCCACTGTTAACACTCCATAGTTTCTGTTGGTGGCCAGTATGCATTGTACTACACAATTTTTGGATCTTGAGTACGCATGTGCGTTTATGACACAGGTTGACACTGTGCTGTGGGTGATGCTGTTGTTTTTTTCTGTCATTGGTTTGCATTACTAAGGTTAACAGTGTCCCAGCTGCATAATCCTGTATTAATGCACAGTGTTCACCTACAGGGTTGCATGGACTGTGCTATCACAAACACAAGAAATTCTCACTTATACAGTAAAAGTGCATTAGTCTCATGGACCCCTGCCATAAACTAAATATATAATAGAAGGTGTGATGTTATACCAAAAAAGAGTTACATACCAAGAAGGGATAACCTCTCTGGTCAGTATCATTTGGAAAATTAAATCCCTCAATAAACATACAAGGCAAGCTTCAAAATACATAATGTCAACGATTCCAAAGACAACACTAAAGCTGTCTTTATTGTTGTTCATAATCTACAAGGGAAATCTCAGATTGGGTCACAGTTAATGTAAATGGTCACAAAGTACACTTATCTGACTGACAGGTACCAATTCCTTGTCAGACAGTTTGAATGCAGATTTCACCACCCTATCGCTATACAAGGGCCACATTTCCAGACCTGCAGAACGTAATACCTGATTCACAGGCACTCCAGTTAAAACATCTCTTTAACAAGGTCCACACCACAGTGGCAATGGTACTGGACAGTGTCCCTGGCTGTGTCATACACAAGCTGACATATGAAGTCACCACTCACCTAAACAATCTGTCCAGATGGAGCCTCTATACAGGTTACATATATGTGGAATGACATACGGTAATGGTGTTCACAGTCCATAAGGGTTAAGCTACAACGTCTTCTTCTCCTTTTGGTTGCTCCCATTAGGGGTCGCCACAGTACATCATCTGTTTCCATATCTTCCTGCCCTCTGCATCTTGCGCTGTCACACCATCCACCTGCATGTCCTCTCTCACCACAGCCATAAACCTCATCTTAGGCATTCCTCTTTTCCTGTTACCTGGCGGCTTCATCCTTAGCATCTATTTCACAATATACTCTGCATCCCTCCTCAGCACATGTACAAACCAACTTAATCCTGACTATCTGGCATGGTCTACTAACCTTCAAACCTGGCCTGACCCTCTAATATACTTATTCTTAAACCTGTCCACCCTCGTCACATCCAGTGCAAATGTTAACATAAATTGATTAAGGGTAGAACTACAACAGGTCCTGGAAACTCTCAGCCAGACCAATGTTATCTGGAAGGCTATGGAGCACAGCATTATGGAACTCATTAACAGAAACATTATGAACCTGCAAACAGTGCACCATACTCACTTGGTTCTCTAAAGGCCAGATAATGGCTCCTACACCTAGTAGACTTCAAGCCAGTCAACAAGGCTATAGGTGAGGGAGGGGAGATCAACACAACCAAGCTATAGCTCACCAGAAAATCATTCCCATCCCACATACTGGTATTAAACATAACCTCAACAGACTGACCATAAACAATTGTTAGATAATGGCTTGACAACTGACACCCAGATGTAGGACACACAGTAACATTTGCAGCCTCCATTCTATGCCAGTAACAAGTGGTATTCACCTGCACTCAGTCCTGGGACCACTCCTGTTTGGCATATAGCTTTCTTGGGTACAAGCAAACAAAGTAGGGATATGTCTGCCCACGTTTGATGAAAATGCATACTGTGGGCTATGTTTTATTCTCCAGATGACACACACATCCTCCAAAAGGGTATCATACAGATAGATACCTGGTGTCAAACTCATGCTGTAAAGGTATAAGCCTAAGAAAGCATAGTTATACACTTTTAGAAAACAAAGTATCCCCAGAGTACCACATAGGTAGTAGCCCCCAAATGTGGGACAGGTACTAATGTATACATAGAGCCATGTGTTAAGTCATCTCTCCTTTGATAATCACATTACCAAAGGGTTTTGGAAATCCCTCTGTGGAGCACATAAGCAATAAAGGGCTTGCATGCAGATCCACAGAGGTTGTTGCACACCTATAATGATTAGTCATCTTTGCCAGACTTTGCTTGCTTTGGAACAGGTTTCAAATATACCTCAAGCATAAACCCTCACTGACACTCTTCAATAGAAACCGTGATGAGTGGATGTGAAATGGAAGCCATAGCCCAGGGATCACTGCAGTGGCTAAGCTTGTCACCAGCATACAGAAGTGACCTAAGGTCTGGAAAGTGCCAGCATGCTCTGGCAAAGATAACACATGCGTTCATGGAGAAAGCAGAGTACCCACCTATGAATTACTTGAGGTCACATGTATGTATATGGATTTGCCCCACAGCTACCTTACATGTGTAATGCACATACAGTTGTCATTGTGATATATCATACACTATAAAAATCAAAACCCATGCCATATTGGCCAACGGTGTCACACACCTGGAGCGCAGACACAGTCAGCAAGTGCGAGATTCAAACATTTTCCTAAATGCATTATGATACTACAGCAGTACGCATTTACACGATGCACTATACACATCACTGGCATTGCATCTTTCCACAGGTATATTTGTAGGATGGTGACATTATCGGACTTGACAAAGATGAGTATACCACTTTTAAGGTGTTTGAGTAGTCTCCAAAAAGGTTGCACCTCCCTAGGAAGACACACATACAGTTGGCAAGTGCAAGATCCCAGCCCCTACCTAACTATATTATGATACTACAGCAGTATGCATTTACACAACATGTTATATACATTACTGGGATTTCTCTTTTCCACAGGTATATTTGTAGGATTGTGACATCATCGGACTTGACAAAGATGAGTATACCACTTTTAAGGTGTTTGAGTAGTCTCCAAAAAGGTTGCTCCTCTTCAGGGAGACACACATACACATACAGCTGGCAAGATCAGGATTCAAACCCCTACCTAATTATATTATGATACTACAGCAGTACGCATTTGCACAACGCGCTATACACATATTACTGAGATTTCATCTTTCCACAGGAATATTTGTAGGATGGTGACATCATTGGACTTGACAAAGATGAGTATACCACTTTTAAGGTGTTTGAGTAGTCTTTAAAAAGGTTGCGTCTCACCAGGGAGACACACACAGTTGGCAAGCGCGGTGTTCTTAATCCAAAATAAGTACGTCTTTACACTTCAGCAAGCAATATGGAGTTGCAGGGTGCAATACAGACATTACTTGCTGACAGTTTGCACAAAGGTTTTTTTCACATTTGCTAACCTCAGCAGGCTTATCATACTAGGTGTATTGTGAGTGTATTGTATGCATAGGCCATGACCATATCATATATGGGTTGATACACCACATGCTGGCACACACAGGGTCAAACCTTGAGTAGCATCTTACCTTCACCTACATGATACTGCAATATAACAGAAAGATGATAAACTTCAACAATTGGCTGAGCTTCTGGTGTCATTCAAAGGGGATCCAGTCTCTGTCTGCCTGTGATGACATGATAGACAAGCCTGTTGCTTCACTATAGATGGTTTGCACCTGTCGCCCCTATGCTTCTGAATACTGGCCAAGGCTCATGCTGTCCCCATATTACCATTTTTAGGCAAGGCTCAAAGGTTCTTAGGTAGGTACTAGTCTATCGGCCCTGCGGCCTATACAAGGCCAGCCAAAAAGGTACCTTGGCTTTTGCCACCCAAGAAATTTATTTTCCTGTGCCACTGTTGTGCAGAGACACAGAAGTGATCCCCAGGGTGAATTTCCTATTTCTCATCCAATAATCAAGATTTTCCTTGAAGAATGCTAATGAGGAGCTTTGTTTGATAAAGATAGGTAGTTTATTCTGGAGTATGTGAAGTCTGTGGGACAGGAATCTATCCCTCTGGCTTGTTCTGTTTATTGTGGTGACAAGGTTTAGGTCCCTAGAGCATGTAGATTTGTAGGTTCATAGGTACTAGGCTATCTGCCCAAGGGCATTTATAAACCTAGCCAGAATGTGTTGGCTTTTGCCTCCCTTTTAAATTAGTTTCCTGGGCCTCTGTCTAGCAGGGCCACTGAAGTGATCCCAGGGGTAAATTTACAATTTCCCACCCACTCATCACGATTCCTCTTGAAGAGAGTCTGCAAAGGGCTCTGCCTAACATCAACTGGGATTCTATTCCAGAGTGAAGGAAGTCTCTGGGACAGGAATCTATCCCTCCAGCACATCCTGTTTATTACTTTGCTGAGGTTTAATTCACTGGAGCATGTGGCTCTAAGAGATTTGTTTTTCTTGCGGTGGAGCATGTCCATTAATTCCAGGTTGGACATGGCCTTATACATCAGGCATAGATCACATTTGAGCAGGCAGTAAGCAACCGAGTAGAGCTGGAGTTTCTTTAGTCAAGCTGCATAGGGCATCTCTTTGAGGCCCATGATCCTCTTGGTGAAGTACTTCTGTGGTCTTACCAGCTGTTGCATGTGCCAATTAAGATACATACCAAATGGGGCATTGTACAATGAGTGATGAGTAGAGGGGCACAATGACCTCTCTTGATCTAGAGGTGAACCCTTTCATGATTAGGTGGGCTGCATAGAAGGAATATCTAACCACTTTGCCAATGTTATTATCAAAGGAGAGGTTATTATCTACCTTTGTCCCCAGGTCCCTAATTACATTTTCCATACTTAGTGGATTACCACCTATGGGGTAATTTGTGGGCACTTTGTTTTTTCCAAAGGGGATGACTATGCATTTTTTGCCATTCAGCTTGGAGGCCATGGTTTTGACACCAGGTATCTGTCTCTGTAAGACCTTTCTGGAGGATGTCTGTGTCAGCCAGAGAGTCGATTACGGCCCCCAGTTTACAGTCATCTGGGAACTCGGTCAGCCATAGTCCTCCCCTGTTTGGCTGTACCTCAGAGACGTATATACTGAACAGGAGGGGTCCCAGGACTGAGACCTGTGGAATGCCACTTGTGACTGGTTTAGAGTCGGACATGGCACCTGCAACTCTGACCATGTGTGTTCTATCCGTGAGCCAGTTGGACACCAATCTTGTGACATAGGGGTCAATGTTCAAACTGGTAAGCTTGTCTATTATGCCAGAGTGGGGAAAGGTGTCAAAGGCCTTAGTGAGGTCCAGGTAGGCTATGTGGACTACCTTCCCTTCATCTATGGCCTTGGTAACTGTTTCAAAGAAGTCAATTAGGTTTAGGATGCAGGATTTGCCATCAACAAAGCCAAATTGGGTAGGGTCCAGTATCTGGAGGTTCCCAATGTCTCTGTTTATGAGTTCCATGATAATTTGCTCCATAGCTTTGCAGACCAGGCTGGTCAGGCTCATAGGGTGATAGTTCCCAGGTTCTGTTGTGGCACCACCTTTGTGGAGAGGGATGACTGTTGCTGTACACCATTCTTTGGGTACATAGCCTGTGGTAAGGTTGAGTCTGAACAGTGAATTTAGGTGAGGGTTTAGTTCCTTTTGGAGCTCATGTAAGATGCAGCCTGGGACACCATCCAGTCCCATTGATGCTGTGTTCCTAGCTTTGGAGAGGGCTGATTTTACCTGCATGTCCATGAAGTCTGGGGCTCTGCATTCTTCTGGGATGGACACAGGCCCTTTTGGGGGTGAGGGGGCATGAAGTTTGCACTGAACTTGTCCACCAGGATGTTGGCAATGTCAGTTGGTTCAGTGTATTTTTTGCCATTTTGCAGTAGCTCAAAGCATATCTCAGAGTTGCCACGTAAATGTTTGATATAGCTAAAGAAGGCTTTGTGGTTATCTTTAGATTCCTTGGCAATTTTTCTTTAGAAACTGGACTTGGATTATTTTATGAGCGATCGTAGTTTCTTGCTAATAATGATCAGTGATGCCTTTCCTTTTTGGAATTTTGCTCTATCATGAGTTAGTTTCCTCCTTCTGTTGTATAGCTTATTTATGGGCAAGGAACACCAGATTGGTTTCTTCTTTTTGGAGGAGTGAGTCTTGGTTTTAATTGGGATGGCTCAATCCATGCATCCCTGTAGATGCTCATAGAATGCACTTGTAAAGGATTCTGCAGATTGGATAGCATTATCCTGTAGCAAGGGGGCTTTGAAACTTTCCACTTTGGTCTTGAGAAGTCTGAAGTTTGCTTTTGAAAAGTTTTTCACAGTGGTTTTGTTGACTGGGGGGTCGGGTTGTGGATGTCCAGTGTGATTACTTCATTATCTGATATTACCAGCAAAGGTTTTATCTCTGGTGTGGACCACTGATCCACCATGTTGGTGATGATCAGGTCCAGTATGTTGTCACCTCTAGTTGGCATGGTGACCAGCTGTACCAGGCCATTTGAGTTTATAAACTCTAGAAAGCATTGGGCAAAGGAATTTGTACTCAAGTAATTTTCCCAGTCAGTGTTTGTGTAGTTGAAATCTCCTCATATCATGTTGTTTGGTAGGACCTTTATATTTCCCAGTGTTCTCAGGAATACTGAATGAGGCGTGGCCAAGGATGAACACAGGATAGCAGCAGATTTCTTCAGCTCCACCAATTTCATTACACTGACAGGAATTAATTACTTAAAAAATTAATTTTTGAAGTAATTTTCTTTCTAAATATGTTTGTTTTATATAGTTCTTGAACTATATCTAAAAAAGAAAGGAAATTTTAACAATATTTCTGTCAGAAATCACATTGGAAATTTTCCTGTCAGTTTATCAGTCTGAAATGAGTTCCAGTAAGACAAATTCTCAAGACTCCAGCATCAAGAAAGAACTTCAGTCTCTGATAACTATAATCCAGCAACTTACTGCTAAGATGGATAAAATGGATACTAAAATTGATACCTTCATAGAAAAAACTACAAAACAAATAGACCTGCAACAACAGAAGATCCAGATGACAGGCATAGAAGAAGCTGTGAATGACATGGAAAATAGAATCCAAGAAGAGGAAATCAACATTGAGTTTCTGCTGAAACAAAATACACATTTACAAACAAAGCTGGATGACTTGGAAAATAGATCTAGGCACAATAACATTAGGATTTTTGGACTGCCAGAAAATATTGAAGGTAACAGTATTACTTCTTTTTAAACAACATGGCTCCCTAAAACTTTAGACTTACCAGAAGCATTCTCTTTTGGTATCGAAAGAGCACATAAATCTATAGCTAATACTAACTCTAACAAAAACTATCCTAGATCAGTTATAGTTAGATTTCTATCATCTTTTGATAAAGAGATGGTTCTTAAATCTGCTTGGGCTAAAGCTCCTGTTAAGTTTAATGAGACAACTGTGCGTTTTGACAATGACTATTCTTCCTTGGTAATAGCTAAAAGAAAAGTTTTTCTGCCACTAATAAGGGAGCTTAAAAAAGCACAGTTTAAAACATACCTTCTGTTTCCTGCCAAGCTAAAAATCTTCCTTCCTGATGGTCCTAAAATTTTTGATGACTTAGACTCTGCTTTACTGTGTATCAAAGAAAATAGGATTTTGGATAAAATAGAGGAAATGGAATGGGCTAGTCCTTCATTAAAGAGACTGGCAACTGAAACTTCGTGGAAGACTTCAGAGAAGAAGAAGAAGAGACTAAAGAACAAATGATTTGTTCTATGTTTTTTTTTTCTTTTTTTCTCTCATCATTTTACTTCATTATTAATCTTTTTAAATATAGTTCCTGCATTTCCAGAAAGCCACAAATGTTTTGAAAAATATTTAATCAAAGTTATTCTCTGTGTGCAAAGAAATGTTTTGTTTCATAACCAGTCAAAATATCTGAGGAACTAACAACAAGCTATTATTCAATGTGTTTCTCTTTCTGAAAAAGAGAAGTAAGGTCAGTAATTTGATACATTTTTTTTCTTCTTTTTTTTCCTTTTCTTTGTTTAAACAATGACATTCTATTTAGATTATGTAGTGGGTAAAGGGTGGGGGAGGGCAGGGAGAGAAGAGTAATGAAAATATGATAAATGGAATAATAACATATTTATTCCTTGTAAAAAGTGTATATGTTTTTCAAATGCTATTCCTAATTATACTTTCTTGATTATACTGCTTATGCTTGTTTGTAAATAATCTGTCATGCTTTAACTAATAATAATTAGAACTAAATAATAGTAAATAATATGTTTTATTTTTAACTCTATTAATATAAACAGTAAGTAATATTCCATTGTATATACTTCTTACAGCTTTCTCTTACATTGTTTTTATTTCTGCTTTACACTCTTTTATTTCCTAATCTCTTTTCTTTTCTTTATTCTTTCTCTTTATTTTTTTTCTCATATTAATATATAGAAATGCTTTTGATCATATAGACACAGTAAATAATAAGATTTGCATAAAAATTGAGTTGGGACAAAAATATTGAGTTTTATTACTTATTAATAACTTTGGGCTTAATTTCACTTACATAGTGTCTGTAATAACCTGTAAAATACATTTCAAAGGTTTTGTCATGTTTAGATGCATTTACACTGCTAAATGAATGTTTGTCACTAGTTTTTAACAAGTTTCCCGCCAAAATGTTAAGGGAGACAATCTGGGATGTGGGCTACCTCATGAACAGTGTCCATGAGCTGTTTCAAAAGCTTCAACTCTCAGAATTCTCACAGAGAAGCTGAAAGCAGTCAATCTGACCTTTGACCCAGATATCACACTGACACATCACAGATTCAGGAAGAACACTCTACCAGGAAATAGAACTGATGCAAATGCGACTATGTGAAGGAAAATGAACTCTTTGACATTTAAATGTGAGTTATTTTATATAATTACTTAATAATCTATGTTATAATTCATAAAATATGTCAGTTATAATGATTTTAAATGATGCAGTTTCTTGTAGTAAGTAAATGTCTTATTTTAGAAGGCATAGAAAATGAAACATTTATTCAAGTGTTTTTGAAAATCTACTTGACTGCTGCATACTAATCTGTGTTGGAAACATGTTTCAAACATATACATTACTATAACTCATTTAATTCATCTGACTGACAAGCATAAATAACTTTATAACTCTATACTGGAAGAAATTGTCATGTGATATATTTTAAAGCAGTAGTATAGACATACAAAATACAGATTTTTTTTTTTTTTACAATAATGCAAGTGTTTCTGAGAATTTGCATAACTATGCAGTATGATTTATAACAATTTCTATAAATATAGTATTTTATTCTACTGACAATAATGAGTATGAGTAAAATGCTCATATACAAGCAATTCAAGGTTTTTTTTGGAAGCTGTTGACTGCATTTACATGACAGAAAATAGATGCATCTTAATATATGTATTGTCTGAACCATATTAGCCAAAGTTTTTGATTTAAATGAATGTTAGAACTTATTTTTACATACTTTGAATAAATTAATATGTAAATATGCCTTCCTTTTTTTTTTTTTTTTTTTTCACTTTCTCTCCCTCTTTCACGTCTTTTATTTCTCTCTCTCCTCTTGGTTCCTAATATCAAGTTTATTTGAATGCTATTTGAATACAAGTGTATTATATTACATAGATGTATATAGTAGTATGAATAGTTTTTTTAAAAAAAGTTTATTTTATTTTATATGATGCTGTTTTATCAAATGTGTAGTCTTGTCTTGCTAGATAATTGAATTGAAAACTGTTAATTTAAGTTAAATATAACCAGTATTAAATTGATAAGGTGGTAGCTGAGGTACTGCTGCTTAGGGTAGGGGTTAACTTGAGTGGTAAATACTACTCTAAGTTGGAGTTTTTAACTCCAGGCTGGATGCAAGGTTTAATCCTTACATTATTTTCACTTGTTCATTGTTATATGTATATAGTTTTGACATCCACAATATATTTTGTACACTCATTGTCACTACAAACAAAATTGAATCCTATACAAAATCCCATAAGAGATTCAATAAATACAGCTATATTTAAATGTACACCTAAAGGAGGAGATGTAACATTACTTATGTTGTTATTTGTTATTTTGATCATAAGATTCTTAAGTTTTAAAAATGCCAAATGACATCTTTAAAAGGAATTTCTTTAAACATTAATGGATTGAATAATCCATGTAAAAGGGCAAGCCTAATAAGATACATTAATTTACATAAGGCCAACTTAGTCTTCCTGCAAGAAAACCATCTCTTGAAAAAAGATATTGATAAACTAGCCACAAACAAATATGCAGTATTGGTTAGTTCAGAGCACACTCAGAAAAAAAGAGGAGTGGCTATTTTATGGAATAAAAGTATGCCCATTCCTAAAACCATTAAGTCTTATCAGGATGACAAAGGAATGTTTTGCATGGTTACAATACAAATTAATGGGAAGACTTACACTTTAATTAATGTATATTGGATACCTGGAATTGGTATTAATACAGTGAAACATCATCTTGATAAGACCATATCATTCTCTATAGGAGATATTATTTTAGCTGGTGACTTTAATTGTATACTACATGAAAGTGATACTACCACTATAGGAAAAAGAAGAATTACATCTAATGCAAAACATTTAAATGATTTTGCTAATTCTTATCATTTGAATGATATTAATAATCAGATAGATTCAAAATCATTACCATACACCTTTTTTTCTAACAGATACAAAACTTATTCAAAAATAGATAGGGTCTTTATTTCTAACCAGATGGTAACAGATTTAATCAATTCCAAAATCATTTCATGTCCTATATCTGATCATAATTCAATTGTTTTTGAATTCATGATAAAAAATACTCATAATGTTCAGATCAAAAGGATACCAGCATACTTAACTCAATTAAAAGACTATAAAGAATATATACTTTTAGAAGTACAACATTTTCTAGACATAAATTATACTCCTGAAGTCTCCATTGTCTATGTTTGGGATGCCTTAAAATCATATCTATATAGACAAAGTATAAGATGGTATAATAATAAAAGGAAATCTTGGGATAAGGAATTGTTAGATATTCAAAGTAAATTAGACTCTTATAAACATAATAATAAAGAAAATATTATGGATAAGAAAGTCATTGAAGAAATAAACAAACTAAATGAGAAATACAAAGAAATTTTAACTCATAAAGTTAAAATAACTCTAGAGAAATACAAGTTTTTGTCTTACTCAATAAGCCCCAAATTCTTACATAGACTTAAAAATAAAACAAAAAGGTTGAATAAACAAAACCATATCAAAGAAATCTTTTCTCTAAGGAAAAAGAAGAATGTTTCTAGTCTACCAGAAATACTAGATGAATTTAGAAATCACTTTCACAATATTAACAATAATAACATTAACATGGAACCTAAAGATAAAATAAATGAGTTTATAACCACAAACATGAATAAAAAGCTTAATAAATAACAGATTAAACTATTGGACAAAAGTATTTCATATACAGAGGTTATTACACAAATAAATAAGCTTAAATCAAACAAAGCACCGGGTAATGATGGTATTATACCAGAGATATATAAAATCCTTTCTAAAAGTACATATTCATTAATACATAAGGTTTTTATTTTGGCCCAAACTGAGTTAATAACCCCCCATCTTGGCAATATACATTTATTTCGCCAATTTTAAAACCTAATAAAGATCCAACTAGATGTACTTCATATCGGCCCATCTCATTACTTAATGTTGATTATAAAATGTTTATGAGTATTTTTGCTGATAGATTGAAGACAATCATTCCCAGCATTATAGATATAGATCAGACAGGCTTCATTGTAAATAGAAATACTTTTGATAATATAAGAAGAACTTTAACATTAATTGATTTTGCAAATAGGAAAAAGAAAGATTTAACACTTATTAGTCTTGATTCAGTAAGTTGGGACTATCTGTTTACCTTACTGAAGTGCACAAACTTCTCAGATGCATTTGTAAATCTAATTGAGCATTTATACAAAGGAATGTTGGCTTATATTAAGGTAGGAACATATGTTTCACAAAAAATACCCATTCTTAAAGGTACAAAACAAGGATGTCCACTTTCTCCACTATTATTCACTTTAGTAATGGAGCCTTGGGCTAATTTGATCAGAAACAGTACTGACATAGAGGGTTTTGAAATAGATGAAAATACAACATCCAAAATTCAACTTTTTGCAGATGTTGTTCTAATTACATCAGCAGGATCTAATTCTTCTATGCAGTCTCTATTTGATAAAATGATGAATTTCAAAAGTATTTCTGGTTTAATATTCAATGAAGAAAAACTAAAATACTACCTATATATACGAAAAATATTCTCATTAGTGATTTTACTAAATATGTACCCAATTCAGGTCAGATAACTTATTTAGGTATAATACTATCTAAAGATATTAAATCTATTATATATAATAATTATAATACCTGTTTTCTTAATACACAAAATCTTTTTAATACCTGGAATAATATGTTTTTTACTATGGAGGAGAGACTTACAATTATTAAAATGATAATATTCCCCAAGATTTTATACTTAATACAATCAATAATAATTCCACTTACAAAAATAATTATCAAGAAACTGAATACACTAATGTTAAATTTCCTATGGGCACCTAATAGACCTAGGATTGCATTAAAGAAACATACTAATAGCTGGTCTCAAGGGGGTATTTCTTTTCCAGACTTTAATTTATATACTATCTCTTCTATTGTAAAAGTTATTACTTTATTAATAGATCAGTCATATGTCACAAAATGGAAAGATTATTGGGAGCTAATTAGTATGCACTTCATGAAAATCTCCTTAGCACATAAAAATATGATTGTAAATAACTCCATGTTATGGTTACTAAAAGAATTTTGTACTTCACCTATTACACCTAAACATATGATTTGTTACCCATTAAATATTATTATTATTATTAGCTATCGTAACTTTATATTCATGCACCCTAAGTATAGGGAATGGAATTTTATTATATTTCCTATAATGTATACTCAGGGTATGCTTTTGTCATCTACTTCTGAAGGAACTCATTTAGCTATAGATAATGATCTAAAGTACTGGTATCAGTTGATATCTGATAATAATGTTAAAAATCTAGATTTCTTAAAACAAGAATTTGATCTAAGAGAAACTTGCTGGTTAGAGGTTCAGACCTTTAGACAACATCTCATTGATAGAATAGATCTAATGTCTATAACAGTTAAAGAATCTATTCCAACACTGATTGATTACTTGATATTAAATTTACAACATAAAGTTTCTGATAAAGGTAAACTTTCATACATACATAAAATTATCAGACAAGAAACTTTTTATAGTGTAGATACATACTGGAATTATTTCACTTCTATTAATGGGGACCCACCAAATCAACAAGATAAACAATATATATTGGAATCTGCCTATAGAACTACGTCTTCCATTGTCTGGAGACTTTATACATGGAAATTTTTACATAGATCTTTTTATACACCTTTGATGATGAATAAAATAAATAATAAAGATAATCTATGTAAGAGATGTAATGTAGAAATTAATGCTGACTGGGCTCATATGTTTTATGACTGTATAAAATTGAAAGAATACTGGAAGTCAGTTAATGAATTTTTGCAGGCTCTTTTTACAGATAATTTCATTATTTCTAAATCTCTTATATTATTCAACACACCTGTACCTCAAAGTGTTAAAAGGTTAAGCTTCCCTTGTTATGGTCTATTCTAGCAGTGGCTAGGAAAATAATAACCAGAAATTGGATTTCAGATACACCTCCTTCGTTCAATGAATTTAAAATGTTCTGAATATAGTGTGCCATATGGAAATAAACACAATTAGGTCAAGAACAACTAGAAAAACATCTTATTATATTGTATGGGATAATTTACAAAATTTGTTAAAAAAATCCTAATTTCAATAGCATGGTATTTTAGTTTAATTAATTGATCTGATTGTAGTGGATGTCTTTGTAAATACTTTAGTTGTTTTGTTGAATGTTATAATCATATCTATTTTTAATTATTTGTATAAAATTGTTATGATATTTCTCTTGTATGTTAAAACAATAAACCTGTTTTGAAAAAAAAAAAGGAATACTGAATGAGGGTCATGAGACAAAGTATGTGATCTATAGTAGGCTATGATCTGATAAGCAGCTTTGCCCAATATTAGTTGCACGTGCATGGTCTCCAAGGCCTCATGCTGGGCCACTAAACTGGAGGTGTGGGTATCTTTTATGAAAATGGATACACCCCCTCATTTTGTATTTCAGTCTGGGTTTTGGGGGCGATGCTCAGAGGGATTGGGATTTCTTTAAGTGGAGCATGTTCAACAGCTCTGTGTTTGACATAGCTTTGCATGTTAGGCAGACATTACCTCTGAGTAGGTGATATGCAACAGAGTAAATCTGTAGTGTTTTGAGACAGTCTGTGTATGGCATGTATTTGAGGCCACTAATCCTCTTTGTGAGGTATTTCTGCAGGCTTTCCAGTTGTTGTAGATGTCTTGTGAGGTACTTAGCAAAAGGGGCATTGTACTCTATAATGGATCTAATGAGTGATGAGTAGCGGGAAACAATGACCTCTTTTATTCTGCATGAGACACCTTTTGTGATGAGGTGTGCCATGTAGAAGGATTTCCTGACTACTGTGGTGATGTGATTATCAAAGGAGAGTCTACTGTCCACCTGTGTCCCAAGGTATCTTATCACACTTTCGGTGTTGAGTATACTACCCCCTATGTTGTAGTTCATGGGTACAGTGTTTAACCAAAGGGGATGACAATGCACTTTTTGGCATTGAGCTTGAGGCCATGGCTTTGACACCAGGCATCTGTCTCAGTGAGACCCTTTTGTAGGATGTCCACATCATTAGTAGTCTCGATTATGGCTCCTAGGTTGCAGTCATCTGGGAACTTCATTAGCCAGAGACCTTCCATGTTAATCTGTACTTCAGGGAAGTAGACACCAAACAGGACAGGACCCAGGACTGAACCCTGTGGTAATCCACTTGTCACTGGTCCGAAGTCAGACTTGGAGCCTGCTACTTTCACAGTGTGAGTTGTGTCAGTCAGCCAGTTGGCATCCCATCTTGTGACATAGGGATTTATACCTAGTTTAGTGGGTTTATCCATAATTCCAGAGTGGGGGATGGTGTTGAAAGCCGTGGCAAGATCTAGATAGGCTGTGTGAACCACCTTACCCTTGTCTATGGCTTTGGTGACTGCTTCAAAGATGTTTATCAGGTTTAGGAGACATGATCTGCCTTTTACAAACCCAAAATTGTTGTGGTCCAGAGTTTGGAGATTACCAATGTCTTTGTTTATAAGTTCCATGATGATACGTTCCATGGCCTTGCAGACCAGGCTCATCAGGCTAATGGGGCACTAGTTCCTAGGGTCCATGGTGGCTTCCCCCTTGTGTAGTGGGATAACCGTAGCAGTGCACCATTCAGCAGGCACAAAGCCTGAGGTGAGGCTATGATTGAACATGGTATGTAGGTGTTGTGCCAGTTCATTCTGTAGTTCGTGTAGAATGCAGCCTGGGATGTAATCTGATCACATGGATGCTGTGTTCCTGGCTTTGGAGAGTGGTTTTTACCTGTGCAGGCATGATGACAGCAACTTTGCACTCTTCTGATATAGAGATGTGCTCTTTCATGGGTGAGAGGGGGGTAAAGTTAGCACTGATCCTATCTGCCAGGCTGTTGGCAATATCAGTTGGGTCTGTATATTTAGTGCCATTGTGCTGTATCTCAGAGCAGATCTGAGTGTTGCCATTGAGATTCTTGACATAGCTATAGAATGCTTTGTGGTTGTCTTTAGAATCAGTGTCAACTTTGTTTTTGTAACTAGCTTTGGACGATTTTATCAGGGATCACAGCTTCTTCCTGAGGCTGACCAGGGAGCTCCTCCACTCATGGGATTTTACCCTCTTTTGCAACAGTTTCTTCCTTCTGTTGTGCAGTTTGTTTATGGCAGGGGACCATCAGATTGGCTTCCTTTTCTTGGAAGATAGTGTCTTGGTTCTGCTTGGAATAACATGATGCATACACTAATGTAAGTGCTTATAAAGTGCAATTGTGAAGGATTCAGTAGTCTTAACAGTATTGTCCATCTGCATGGGTGCCCTGAAGTTCAGCACTTCTGTCTTAAGAAACATGAATTTGGCTTTGGAGGCATTTTTTAACATGGTTTCCTTAATGGGGGGGTGGGTCCAGAATGTGGATATGTAGGGTAATTAGATTATGGTCAGATGGGACCAATGAGCCGTTGACTTCAGGTGTGGAACACCGGTCACTCAGGACAAACCAAACCCCATAACCAACACAAATAACCACAAAGTTAGCTAAATGCTACTCACTGCCAGAAGTCTCAGCCTCCAGATGCACACACTCAAGGCACATATCAGTATGGAGAATATTGATATCTGTGCAGTAACAGAAACCTAGTTCAAGGCTCCAGAGAGCACACCAGCACTTCCAAGATACTACTCATTCCATACCTTTCAGCATCACGACCTGGATCATAGCACATAGGGTGGGGATGTATCCATATTCATCAAGGATATCTACACCTCTATCTACATGCTCTGTACAGGATATGTATCCATAGAATGTTGCACAGCAACATTCTTCACACTCCACAGGGATGGGACCACAAAAAACGTTTGGCATTCATGCTCTATGAGGCTGACGAGTCTGCTCTTTAAGGCAATGGAGCCAATCATAATGGAAGTCAACAATAAAGAGATTGTGAACCTTCACACAGTTGAGCACACCCAATTTGGCTTCATCATATGCAGAACACACCTCCTGAACTGGATGGATTTCTTTGAGACTGTTACCCAGGCTACAGATGATTGAAATGAGCTCAGCACAGCCTACCTATACCTCATTACAGCCTTTGACACCATTCCCCAGTCAGGTATCATAGATGAACTCACCAACCTGGGCATGAATCCATGCATCACAAGATGGATTGCAAACTGGCTCACAGATAGATTCCACAAACTAAGAGTTGTTGGCTACATGTCAGACTCTACACCGTTAACAACTGGTGACCCCCATGGTTTAGTCCTGGGGTCCCTCCTGTTTGGTATAGACTTCTCAAATGTACATGCCAACATAGGAGGGTTGTGGTTGACTAAGTTTGCTGGGAACTATAAAGTGTTTGCCATAATAGATTCCCCCGATGACACAAATATTCTCCAGAAGGGACTCTATGAGACAGATGTGTGGTGTCAGAATCATGGCCTCAAGCTCAATGTAGAGGAATGCATAGTGATCCCCTTTGGTGAAAATAAAGTACACACAAAATACCACATAGGTGTTACCCCCTTAAAACTGACAAGGTAATAAGGGATCTGGGGACACAAGTAGATAGTCATGTTTCCTTTGACAACCATGTTGCTAAAGTGATTGGGAAATCCTATGTAGCCCACCTAATCACAAAGGGTTTGCATCAGTATCCGAAGAGGTAGTGGTGGCCCTCTACTCTTAAGTCATCAGACCCATCATTGAGTACAATGCACAATTTTGGATGTACTCGACTATGCATATCCAGCAGCTGCAGAGACCACAGAGGTACCTCACCAAGAGGATTACTAGTCTCAAACAGTTGTGTTATGCAACACAACTAGTAAAACTAAATCTGTGCTTTGTTGCATACCGCCTATTCAGAGGCACACTCTGCCTAACATACAGAGCCATGTCCATCACATAACTGCTGAGCATGCTCCATCTACAGATAACAAAATTGAGTCGCCCTACACACTCCAGGGATATGGACCTCATCACAACAATGAATACAACATGCTGGTGGGATAGAGTACCATCCCAGACACTTGTCTTACTGTGGAACAGAGTCCCAATGCACATCAGACAGAGCCCCTCACTGAAACTCTTCAATAGGAACCTTGAGGAGTGGATGGGAAACAGACAATTCACACCAGGCATCAAATCAGCAGCCCCACTAGAAAGAGGCTTAGGGTACAAACTATTAGAATGAGGGCTTGGGAGACTACCCAATGGGGTGGTGAAACCTGCACAACTTGCCTAGGCTAACATATGCCTTATTGAAGATCGGTTCATAGGTATGTAGTAGACTGTGTGACAGGTACATGTCTACAGATAGTAGATATGTACTTCATTGTATGGTCATATTGTACAGCAGGCACATGGACCACATACACTGTAATGCTTACAGATACTGGTGGCTGTTATGTACAACTGGGTGAGATGTGCATCTCATGTCTTTTGTGCCATTGGGATGTCTGCTATGTGGGACAGTCCTGGATGGCTCCCTGTCATGGTCACCCTCTCACACACATCTCTGCCCATCCATCTTTGGCTTATTATACTGTGTCCCCCCTACACACACACACATATATATATATATATATATATATATATATATATATATATATATATATATATAGGTACATAGGTAGGTAATAGGCTATCTGCCTGAAGGCATATATTAGTATGGCCAGAGTGTGCAGCTATCACCACCCATGGAGTTAGTACCCTAGGCCTCTGTGTATTATAGCTGATGAAGTGATCCATGGTGTGATGGTTCAGTTTCACATACACTTATCAAGGCTCCTCTGGAAGAGTGTCAGTGAGGGACTCAGCTTAATGTAGGTTGGGAGGAAGCCAGTTCCAAAGAAAGGTAAGTCCATGAGTTATTAATGTATCCCTCCAACATGTTCTATTTATTGTTGTGATGATGATATCCCTAGAGCATGTAGTACAGTGAGCTTGGGGTTACTTCAGATAGCACATGCACATCCATTCTGCATTGGACATAGACCTGTCTGTTGGGCAGAGATCACCTAAGTAGACAGTATGCAATAGAGTACAGATTGAGTTAAATTCTGTCTTGTTGCATGGGGCAACTGTTTGAGGTCAGTAATGCTCTTGTTGAGGTATGTCAGTGGTCTTTCCAGCTGCTGAAGGTGCCTAGTCAGATTCATCGCATGTGTGTTGTGGTACTCTATGATGGGTCTGATGACTGATGAGTAGAGGGAACCTCTTTTGACCTACATGCAAAGACCCTGGCAGTTTGTGGGAACATATAGCATAATTTTCTTACCACTTTGTGAATGTGTTTCTGGAAGTAGTGATGACTATCCACATGTGTCCATAGTTCCCTTATTATTAACTCCATATTTAGGGTGTTGGCACCTATGTAGTATTTGTATGACTGTAGCTTGAGACCATAAGTTTGACACCACATCTGTCTGACTGAGACCCTTTTTAAGTATGTCTCTGTTGTACCAAACATCGATTATGACAACCTTTTTGCAGTCATCCACAAACCTTGCTAAACATAGTCTTCGTGTTTGACTGTATTTCTGAAAAGTATACACCATTCAGGAGGGGTCCCAGGACTGAGCCATGGGGGACAGCAGTTGTTACCAGCTTGAACAAGAGACCACATTTCTTACCTTGTGGGATCTATCTGTGCCCCAGTTGGCAATCCATCAGATGACATACATGTTTATGCACAGGTTGTTGATTTTGTTGATACAGCATGTGTGTGGGATATTGGAAACGGGCTTTTCAAGGTCTATATAGGCTGTGTGTAGCTAATTTCATTGATACATGTCCTGGGTGACTGCCTTGAAAACTGTCTAGCAGGTTTAGGAACCATGATATGCCCCTGACCAAACCAAAATAGGTAGGATTGGTTGTTTGCAGGCTCTCAATAGCTCTGTTTATGAGGTCCATAATGATGGACTCCATGGCCTTGCACATCAGACTTATTAGGCTTATAAGACAATAGTACCCATGGTCTGTTGTGCACCAACACTTGTGGAGTGTGCCAAATGTTTCTGTATGCCATTCAACAGTTTCGTATCCTGTACAGATGGTGAGTCTCAACAGACTGTTCAGGTGCAGGGTCTGTTTGCTTTGGAGTTCACATATGACACAGCCAGGGGAAACCATGTTATCCCATAAACGCCATGTTTTTAGGTTTGGAAAGAGCTGTTTAACCATTCTATATGTGATTTCTGGGTTTTCACAATCTCCAGGTATGATAATGGGCCCTTTTGTCAGTGAGAAGGGGGTAAATATGTATGAACCTGTCTGACAATATGTTGGCAATGTCAGTCATGTACATGCACTCATTTACAGTTTGCACTGACTCAGAACATATATGAGTTTACATATATATTTATGGCATATCGAAAGACAGCTTCATGGTTCTCTATGGGCTCTTTGACTATGGCTTGGATAATGTTAGGAGTTCTTATTGTTTCTTGATGATACTGATTGGAGTATTATTGATCTTCTTTAGTTTTTCACTTTTTTTGAGCAACTTAAGTACTTGGAGTACATAGTTTGATTATGACAGGTGTCCAATATAATATATGGGTCTGTTTTCATATCAGTATGTGCACAAGGCAGGATTGGTGAATAGTGACAAGTGTCTGGAGTAAGGACTGCAACTTCCAGATATGTGTGGCCCACTGCTGTACTCAGACATGGCCTAAGTGTGTGAGCATGCTCAGTATGACCTTTCAGTATGTTGCTGACTGAAATTTGCTAAATTAGTTTAAGTGTGTGAGCATGCCCAGTATGAGCATATATACTATATGTGTGTGAAAATCAAGTTGGTTTTTACTTCAGGGCTCAGCTTTGTGTTGCACACCGACAGGAAGCACAGTGTGCCTGCAGGGCTTCCATGAGTCATTCTACATACAGTGGGAACAGCTATTATTTGTACATTTCTACCCGGGGGCACACCTGATTGTTGCTGTGGGCGTACATAGAATGAAGTGTTCACCTGACACATATACACATTTGCTAGGCCTGCACTGCTATGTCAGGCACTCCATTTCAGTCTGTACTGTTGCCTATCGTACTGGCTTGATGCATACCACTGCACTACAGACCTTAGCTTCCAATTACATGCATATTAGTTTGTGACTTCATAGCCTACCCAACCCACATCACACTGCCTGGCCTGCTGTTATCTGTCTGCATAGGCATGGGGGGAAGTTACTCATATGTCTCTTCAGAGGGCATGATACAGCATTTGTTTGTGTTTGCATTTGTCTACATTTGTCCTGCTAGGTGTGACTGTTAGGTATGTGACCCCCCCATCCAACTGGTATCTGTGAGTGAGTTAAGTTGTGTCTGTGCCAGTGAAATGCTGTCATGGCTTAGTGGTTCAGTACTGTGACTATAGTGAACAGTATCCTGAGTTCGAGCCCTGTCACTGCTTCTTATTTTCCTGCTGGGCAGACCAGACTGCTTAAGGAACAGTAAAGCAGGTGTGAGCGTGTTTACCCGACTTTGCTCAACTTTGCCCGACCTTGCCCGACTTTGCCCAACATTGCTCAATGTTGCCCAACGATGCACTGGTTAGCGCAGAGAGCAGCTACACACAATTGTATTTAAATATGCTCAGTACTGGTAAAATTTGCATAGCAGTGCTTTATATTGCTTAAAATAGGGCACTCATGCCTCAGGTGGTGCTGCAGAGCTGCCTATGTCGGATGCACATAGTACACTCCCTATACATGTTTGAAAACAGGTAGTGTCAGGTCAGGCATCCCTTTTACTGTATGTGCGAGTCAGAGAGAGGTGTCATTTCCAGGGTTCCTACTGAGTCAGTGTATGTGCTATGCTTTGCCTTTTGCCAAGGCCAGAGCATACTGGGCACGCTTCCTTCTGCCTACTGGGTCAGGCTCCGGCCGTTCCTCCTCCGAGTCACGCTGTGCCTGTGTAGGCCTTGGCAATGGTGGGGGGCTGTTTGGCCCTGCCCCATGCTGTTTCTGCTGCAGCTGTTTTCGCAGAATCATATTGTGTAGCATGGCACATACCATGAAAATTTGGGTGCATGTAGTTGGTGAGTACTGCAAGGCTCCACCAGATGTGTTCAGGCACCGGAACCATGACTTGAGCATCCCAAACATATGCTCAATAATGTTTCTTGTTTGTGCCTGTGCCTCATTATGGAGTTCTTGTTCGGGTGTGTGTGCATTTCTGATGGGTGTCATCAACCACGGCTCCAGTGCGTATCCAGCATCCCCCACTAGGTGACCGTCAGGGATGTCCCCAATGGCAAATCTCTGGTACAGCTGCGTCAGATGCCAGATGTGGGAATCGTGATAGCTTCCAGGGCATCCAGCGTACGTATTCATTATTATGCCCTGGGCATTGCACATAACCTGGCAGTTGATGGAGGTGAAACCTTTGCGGTTGATGTAGACCCTATCTCGCTCACCGGGCGGTGCTTTGATGTGTATGTGCATGCAGTCGATTGCACCCACTACCTCAGGGTATTCTGCTATTTGGTGGAAACGGCGCATATTGCTGGCCAATGCCTCACGGGAATTGGGGAAATATACATGCTCACCAACATGTGCTGACATGGCATCCAGGAACTGGTGCAGTACCCTGGATGCTGATGCCTGTGAAATCCCCATCATATCACCAGTTGGTCTCTGGAAGGTACCTGTAGCTAGTATTCATAGGCCAACACATACCTTTATCCACTGGGATGGGTTCTCTCTGTTGGTTCTTTGTGTGAGGCGTGGCTGGTACAGCTCAACAATTTGCTGCAGGAGATCTCTGTCCACCCTATAGCGCTCCACTATCTCCAGCTCATGTAGCCCCTGGTAGCTTACCCTGGGTCTGTACACTCTTCTCCGTCTCCTCACTGTGGGTTGCTCAGCAGCATTCATAACATCACCACCCTCAACACCTTGCACATGTTGGTTTATGATAGCAAGAGCAGCCCCTAACATTTTGACTGATTTTAAAGTTTTTAAGCTTTCCCTCTTTGTATACTGCAGTGTTGCAGAGTTCTTGGGGAAAACAGGGAAGAATGCTGTTTGCAGAGTTTAAAGTGCTGGGCTGGGCTAGTCTGTTGCCTGTGTAATTGGCTGATTCTGATATATTTCACCTGGCAGCTCTGCTGGTTCTCTTTGGTTAACTTCCTACTACTTCTTTTCCTTCGTTTTCCCTTTCTGTTTCCTCCCGGGGCAGTGCCGTGCAAACAAGCGCAAACATGTGCACATGCGAGCACACAGGTGCACACGAGCACACACGCTGTGTGCACATTTGCAAGAAATTTCAGATATTTTCATGGCGTACATCTTTGGTTTCTGGTTTTCAAAAAGGTCAACTGTAGACACGCCTCTTGCAATCCTAGCAACTCAGGGCAAACACAGGACACGTGCTCCAATAAGCATACAGCCTTTCTGACATAGCCCCTCATGATGTCACCCATCTTCTACTCTACTACTCAACTACTCTGACACTTACACTCTTGTGACATGGCTCACATGCTGGGGAAAACTGGGATTCACTATCCTTATCCTCATTTGCATAGGATTGCCTACTAATGCTTGGTTACGTCTCTTACACTGAGCTTCCCCCCCTTAGCAACCAGCAATCAGTGGCCATGTTGTCTTCAGCCTGCTATTCACCTGGCTTCACATGGCAGGATAAGCTTTTTAGGGAAAATGCCTATTTTTGGCTATTTTGAAATTATTATTATTGTTTTTTTAAGCGCAGCACATTTGCGCGACGCTGCGCTATGCTTAAACATCGGAGATCTTGGAAAAAAAAATAGATTTTAATAATTTTAAACATTTAAAAATGCAAATGGCCTTATATTTGGCCATTGGCATGCTTCCTCAACTGGATGCATCCTTTATTTGGAGCTGTCATAGCTCCGTTTAGCAATTTACAGAATGGTACTCCGTTACCAGCGGAGTACATTTCTGCAAATAACACTACTCTTCCATGGACAGGTTAGTGTTTCCTGGATTGCAAATTTACCTCATTTGCATGGCTTTCAGCAGCAAATGAGGCAATTTGCATACCATGATGCTGTCCATGCAAGAGTAGCTTTAGAAGATCTCATGCACGCCCCTGCCGGCTGTTGCTGGATCGCTCGGCAGACATATTGGCTGTCTGACTTCTTACTCTACTCTACAACTCCATGCAAGCTTTTGTAAATCTGGCCCAGGATCTTTATTATACCAGTGTTAAAGAATAGAACTTTTAGATAATTATTTTTTTATATGTATGTATAAATATATATCTATATATATATATATATATATATATATACATATATATATATATATATATATATATATATATATATATATATATCAGTATATGTGCTATTTTGTTACACACTCATTAAGTACATATATTTTTGTCATTTTTTGTAAGTAAATACTTGTTTTATAAGTATAATGAATCTAAACAAATAATATATGTATTTTTTATACATATTTTATATCAGGTATATTTTTCTTTTTCTTTTTTATATGATGTAGCTTTAAATGCTTAAGTACATGCATTAATTGTATGATTGAGACTGCACTTTTATTGGATGTTTCTTTTTTAAAAATGTAGTTCTGTTACTACTTTGTGTCTGATAAAGTGGCTTTGTTTGCTGTGAAAGTGCTAACAGATTAAACATTTTTATGCTGCCTTGCTATTTTGGATTGTTTTCACATATATATATATATATATATATATATATATATATATATATATATATATATATATACATATATATATATATATATATATATATATATATGATTATAAAAGGGTGGTGGATCAAGAGGGCTGCCCCTTCAAAAAGATGTTTGTGATGGTTTTCTTTTGGGACTTTTCATTTGTCCAGTCTCAGTGAAATGACAATTAATGCTCTAAATTGTTACCAATCTGAACCAGAACTGTGTGTGTGTTTGTGTGTGTACGTGTTCATGTGCATTTCTATAGTTTTGCGCATTTATTTATATAATGTAAATATATACTATATATTTCAAACATTTTATAAAAGTATTTGTATAAACCATGTATTTTGCAATCACTTTAATGTTTTGGTTGTCAGTTCTGTGTTTCCAGTGTATAACCAAATAATCCACTAAAGCTATAGGGTCTATATTATGGCATCGAAAAAGCTGTTAATTGAATGACTTTATAATCGAAAATACCGGTAATAGAAGTGTGTTTTGTGAGATTGCAGTACAGTGAAGATTGGAAAATTTGCCCTTTCCTCACTATAGTGCAATCTCAGAGTTGGTATATATAATTAGCGGGGGGGGGGTGTTCTATTACTGCCATTTTGTATTATAAAGTCATTCGGTTAATGGCTTTGCCGGTGTTGTAATATGGACACTAATGAAATATAATATTCCAAAAGAAAACCAACACAAACATCTTTTTGAAGGGGAGCCCTCTTGAAACTGGAGGTAAACCTCTCTCCAATGAAGACTGAACTTGACAGTCAAGAGGAGAAGGTAAACACTTGCACCACACCACACTCATCACATAGTCTCACTAAATTTACACCACCAAATTCCACACATAGAAATACAAAAACATTTACGGTGGCTCTCAATAATAATCTGCTCAAGCAACAGAGGCCTCCAAAGCAGAAATGTAAGCAACCTCCACCCACCAACACAACCCAAATGACACATAACCCGCAGACTCAGTGTGCCACTCAACCACAGCCAATAAGGCAAAACAACATACCCAACACAGTAGTCATAGGTAACTCTATAGTCAGGTACACTGATGTTGCACTCACCAGGGTAAACAAGGAGAAGGTTACTGTCAGCTGCCTGTCAGGTGGCAGGATCCACCACATAACCCACGCACTCGGGTCACTCCACAACAAGTACAAATATGACTTTGTTATTGTCCATGTTGGTGTGAACGACCAGAGACATACATCCCTGGACTACATGAAAAGAGACATGGAAGACCTCTCTGATCTTGTAGCCCAGGCAGGTATGACCCTAGCCCTGAGTAGCATTCTGCCATCATCCAGAATGATACTGCAGTACAAGGACAAAATGATTGACTTCAACAATTGGCTAAGCTTCTGGTGTCATTCTAAAGGGATCCAGTATCTCTCTGCCTGGGATGACATGGTCAACAGACCATGATGCTTTGCCAGAGATGGCCTGCACCTGTCACCCCTGGGATTCCGGATACTGGCTAAGGTTCTTGCTGCCCCTATAGTGCTTTTTTTAGGAAAGCTTCAAATGACAAATTCACCACCGTAACAGGAACAGGCAAGCAAAAACTGAGGGTAGTGCTACTCAATGCTAGAAGTCTAAATCTCAAAATGCACTCACTCGAGACACTCCTTAAAATGGATAACATTAATATCTGTGCAGTGACTGAGACCTGGTTCAAGGATCCAGAGAGCACCCCTGCACTACCAGGTTATAACTCATACCGCACTTTTCGGCCACCTAACCTGGACCGGAACATCAAAGGTGGAGGTGTGTCCATATTCATTAAGGATATCCACACCGCCAGGCTAATTGCTCAGCATAATGCAGCCGAGGTTATCCAAAAGCAACTAACTCTGGGAAAAACTGCAATCCAAATTGTAGCTTGCTACAGATCCCCCACCATGCCTCAGGATTCCTACTCCTCTTTTCTTGATGTACTGGAAAATATTAGGGTTCAGTCAAACACACTAATAATGGGTGATTTCAACTACCCCACCATTATCTGGGAAAACTATTCATGTACCAACTCCTTCACTCAGTGCTTTCTGGAATTCATAAACTCCAATACCCTGGCTCAACTTATCCACACCACCACTAGCGGCAACAATATCCTAGAGCTAGTCATTACCAGCTTGAGTGATCGGTGTTCCACACCTGAAGTCAACGCCTCATTGGTCCGATCCGGTCATAAGCTTATTACCCTAGATATCCACATCCTGCCCCCACCCCCCATTAAGGAAACCACAGTAAAAAATTTCTCCAAAGCCAACTTCATGCTTCTTAAGACAGAAGTGGTGAACTTCGTGACACCCATGCAGATAGACAATACATTTACGATTACTGAATCCTACACAATTGCACTTTATAAGCACTTACACAAGTGCATGGATCGTGCTATCCCAAACAGAACCAAGACGCTATCCTCCAAAAAAAGGAAGCCAATCTGATGGTCCCCCTGCCATAAACAAACTGTACAACAGAAGGAAGAAACTGTTGCAAAAGAGAGTAAAATCCCATGAGTGGAGGAGCTCCCTGGTCAGCCTCAGTAAGAAGCTGCGATCCCTGATAAAATCCTCCAAAGCTAGTTATAAAAACTAAATTGCCACTGATTCTAAAGACAACCACAAAGCATTCTATAGCTATGTCAAGAATCTCAATGGCAACACTCAGATCTGCTCTGTGTTACAGCACAATGGCACAAAATATACAGACCCAACTGATATTACCAACATCCTGGCAGATAGGTTCAGTGCTAACTTTACCCCCCTCTCACTCCCTAAAGAGCCCAACTCTATACCGGAAGTATGCAAAGTTCCTGTAATCACAGCTGCACAGATAAAAGCCACACTCTCCAAAGCCAAGAACACAGCATCCATGGGACCAGACAACATCCCAGGCTGCATTCTACACAAACTACATAATGAACTGGCACCCCACCTAAGTACCATGTTCAATCATAGCCTCACCTCAGGCTTTGTGCCCGCTGAATGGCGCACAGCGACGGTTATCCCACTCCACAAGGGGGGAGCCACCATGGGCCTTGAGAACTACCACCCATTTAGCCTAATGAGCCTGGTCTGCAAAGCCATGGAACATGGCTCTAGCTGAGAATCGAACAGGACAACATCTTACTGTGAGGTGACAATGCTACCGCAGCACCACCACCGCAGTATTTTCTCCTAATGTTGTACCAAAATATTTTATTCTAAAGACTGAGTCTATATTTTCAGTGGACGATGTCCCTGATGTTAATTCACAACTCAAAAGTTGTAAGACTGCAAGTGCCAGTGATTTCAACTTTACTTTCATATACTATTTATTTGGTATACTAAAACAACCGAGTTTATGTAGTCATACTGAATGTCAGGGTATTACTGGCATAGAACTTATAAACAAAGACACTGGTAATTTCCAAACTCTGGACCCCACCCAGTTTGGGTTTGTAAAAGGCAGATCATGTCTCCTAAACCTAATGGACTTCTTTGAAGCAGTCATCAAAGCCGTAGATGAGGGTAAGGTGGTTCACACAGCCTATCTGGCCCTCGCCAAGGCCTTTGACACCATCCCCCACTCTGGAATTATAGATAAACTCACTAAACTAGGTATAAATCCCTATGTCACAAGATGGGTTGCCAACTGGCTCACTGACAGAACCCACACTGTGAAAGTAGCAGACTCCAAATCTGACTTCAGACCAGTGACAAGTGGAGTACCACAGGGTTCAGTCCTGGGTCCTCTCCTGTTTGGTATCTACTTCTCTGAAGTACAGGATAACATAGAAGGTCTTTGGCTAATGAAGTTCACAGATGACTGCAAACTAGGAGCTATAATCAAAACTCCTAATGATGTGGACATCCTACAAAGGGGCCTCACTGAGACAGATGCCTGGTGTCAAGGCCATGGCCTCAAGCTCAGTGCCAAAAAGTGCATTGTCATCTTTTTTGGTAAAAACTCTGTACCCATGAACTACAACATAGGCGGTAGTATACTTAACACCAAAAGTGTGATAAGAGAACTTGGGACACAGGTGGACAGTAGTCTCTCCTTTGATAATCACATCGCCACAGTAGTCAGGAAATCCTTCTACGTGGCACACCTCATCACAAAAGGTTTCTCATCCAGAAAAAAAGAGGTCATTGTTCCCCTCTACTCATCACTCATTAGACTCATTACAGAGTACAATGCCTCTTTTTGTATGTACCGCACAAGACATCTACAACAACTGGAAAGAACACAGAAATACTTCACAAAGAGGATTACTGGCCTCAAACAGATGCCCTACACAGACTGTCTCAAAAAACTCCAGTTTTACTCCATCACATATCGCCTACTCAGAGGTGATCTTTGCCTAACATACAAAGCTGTGTCAAACCCAGAGCTGTTGTACATGCTCCACTTAAAGAAATCCCAATCCCTCCGAGCTACACGCTCTAGGGACCTAAACCTTGTCACCACAATAAACAGTACATGCCGGAGGGATAGATTTCTGTCCCAGAGACTTCCCATACTCTGGAATAAACTACCTATCTATATCAAGCAAAGCTCCTATTTAGCACTCTTCAAGAAAAATCTTGATGATTGGATGGGAAATAGGAAATTCCTCCCGGGGATCACATCTGTGGTTCTGCTCGACAGTGACACAGGAAAATTATTTTCTTGGGTGGCAAAAGCCATGGTACCTTTTTAGCTGGGCTTGTATAGGCCCTAGGACCGATAGCCTATTACCTACCTATGAACCTATATGCCTACATCAATATGCACACACATTTGAATGATATAGATGGCTTTATAGGTTGCTTCTTTTCTCCTAATGTTGTTGTTGTTGTGTCTTTCGGCTTTTCCCGGTTAGGGGTTGCCACAGTGGAACTCCGGTTCGCTAATGACTGGCAGTAGATTTTTACGTGCTGAGTTGCTGGCCCTGATACACAACCTTCAATGAAGGTATGCCCATTCACGCATGTCTCCACACAGAAGACGCTCTAGCTGAGAATTGAACATGACATCTTACTGTGAGGCGACAATGCTACCGCAGCACCACAACCACAGTATTTTCTCCTAATGTTGTACCAAAATATTTTATTCTAAAGACTGAGTCTATATTTTCAGTGGAGGATGTCCCTGATGTTAATTCACAACTCAAAAGTTGTAAGACTGCAAGTGCCAGTGATTTCAACTTTACTTTCATATAATATTTATTTGGTATACTAAAACAACCGAGTTTATGTAATCATACTGAATGTCAGGGTATTACTGGCAAATACTTAACCTAATTAAAGACAATTTCTATTTTCAGGCTGAAATCAGACCCTCTTTTAGTTAAAACTACTGTCCAATATCACTTACTTAATATCAATTTAAAATGAATTAACTGAAACTTGTTATAAAAGATTTCAGTTAGATGCAGATCAAATTATTATAAAATTTTACTCATGGCTTATAGAACTGAAGCAGGCTTGGGATAATTACATAAGGATGGAGCTAGTCCTCTATCATGGCATGCCTTCCAATAATCAACAAGGAGTATTCACACAGGTGCTTGTATTGTGCTTGATGGAGTCCATGTTTCAGTTCTGTTTTAATTTCTTCAAAAGTTACCTTTTTGTTGTATTTCAGGTGTAAAAAATCTTATATAATTGACATTCTGTTTGCATTGCAGTTAATGACAGGACTTTCCACCTTTAATGGACCACTACAGGCAGAAACTGAAAAAAAAAAAAAAAAAATATATATATATATATATATATATATATATATATATATATATATATATATATATATTTTTTTTTTTAATCTTACCACATAATGCAAACCTTCCAGCACCACGATAACTACTTATTACTAATTTTAATTTATTTCTAATTCTGAATTCTTGGAAAACTATTTCTGCCCATAATGCACTGTGAGAGCAGGGCAAATGAGATTGCAATGCCCTCTGTGTTGTCAGATCACAGCTCCAATCCCTTACAAATAATCTAGCGAGAAACACTGTCAAAACTGACGATCCTTAGTAAAAATGTCAGTGACATCTTTACAGCAAGTCTTTCATAAGTATTAACAACTTATGTGTTACACTATCAATGAAAAGTTCTTGCAAAACGGTTATCATGAGATTTCATTTAGCCCTAGCATGATGTCTACTGAGAATGCTTACTAGGATAAAAATGCCATAGATTGAGAGAAATTGCTGTCATACTTTTTTAATATGTGAAAGTATGGAAATCATCCTCCAGGGATCAAAATACACTCTGGGAAAAGGATATGTTACATTTGGGGCATCTTCAACAATTTCCACAAAGACTGGGCAGAAGTACCCTTTCATCATCATCATCATCATCGGCCTTATTTTCCTTTGTCCAGTGTATCAGGGTGTCGAGTCAACTGTTACCATCTGAAAATACAAAATAATTTCATCACTGAATGAAAACTATTGGTGTCAGAATTAAAAAAGTGCAGTTGGTGTTATTATAAGAATCTTTAAATAATAGAAAAAAGGTTTGCGTGATCAAAAGAAATAAATGGGGGATAAAGGGTATCTCTGATAGCACCTTCAAATAGGATGTTCAAGGACTATAGAATAGATAGGTGACAGAGTCAGGTATGAAAGCAAGATACATAAGGAAAAGCTGGTGGTGGAATGCAAAAGTTCAGGGAGTCATCAAAAGGAAGAAGAAATACAGGAAAAAGTGGGAGGTAGAAAAGATGGACCATTTTAAAAAGGAATACTGGTTGGATAACAAAGGGGCTAAAAGAAGAACCCCAATAACAAAGAACAAAGCATCAAAAGCATTTTACCAGTTTTTGGAAAGTGACTCAGTAGATGACACAGTGAAGCTCATATCAGGTACAAGGCAAAGACAAAAAGATAAAGAAGATAATCAGGCACCCTTCATAAGGGATGCATGTAACAACCTGCTTACCTCTCCATAGGAAATTAAAGTAGATGGATGTTGTAATTCCAGCAGTTTCAGAATGAAGATAACTCCAGAGAAGCTCTACTGCCCAGACACAGCTTACAATAAGAGAAGAGGAGGAGCCCACCATTGAAGAATTAATTAAGAACAGCACTAAGGAAAATAAAGTCAGGGAAAGCAACAGGTTCAGAGGAGGTCACAGCAGATATGATAAAGATTTTGGATGAGGTAGGAGAAAATGGCTCCTGATGGTGCTTATAGCAGTGTGGAGAGAAAGGCATACCCCAGATGATTGAAGAATAAGCATACTAGTGCCAGTGTTAAAGAACAAAGGGGGCAGTCACAACTGTGGGCAGTACAGAGGTTTCAGACTCTTGTCACATTGCATGAATGATCTGGAGAGGGTGACTGATAAACAAATACACCGATTAGTAGAAAGCAAGATGGAAGATGAGCAGTTCAGGTTTGGATCAGGATGCAGCACAACTGACTCAATGCTTGCAGTGAGACAGATACTTGAGAAGAGACTAGAGATTCAGTGTCACTGTTGTACCTTCATCAGTCATGCACAATCCATCCATCTGTTTGCTGGACACCCTTCTTTCCTCTTGCCTTCTTCTTGTCTATCCCAAATCTCCTTCTTCACTGGGTAGTCTTCTGCTTTTCTCCACTGTGCCCAAATCACCATAATCTGTTCTCTTTGGCTTTCTCTGCAATTGAAGCTACTTTGGCTTCTGCTATGATGTCCTCACTTCCTCATCTGTGCCATAATGTGCATCCTACCAGCTGTTTCAGGCACTTCATTTCTACCACTTGTAATTTCCTCAACTGCTCTGTCTTTCCTGCCCAGGTTTATGTACAGTACAGTGGTATTGGCTGCACCTTACTTTTCAACTTCTTTAACATTCTTCTGTCATACACTGTACCTGACATGTTATGCTAATTGGCTGCTGCCCCTCTGATTCTAACTTTGACCTCATCATTCAGACATCCCCTTCTCCTCTACCAACCCTCCCAGATACTTGAACCTGATAATTTGGTCCACTATTTTCCCTTCTATCTGAATTATCATCTTCTGATTTCCCTCATTTGCTAACATTACAACTGTCTTACCTGTTCTCAGTTTTATCCCGTGTATCTTCAGTTTTGCATTCCATCCCCCTATCCTTATACACTTTCTTGCTGAGAGTCTGCCTGTAATGGTACATCATCTGCATGCAGCATATTTGCTGATCTGTGCATTCCAGACTATTCACTAATGTAGTCCACCGCCAGTATGAAATGTAGTAGGCTCAGGGCTGAACCCTAATGTCCATCCACTCCTACTGGAAACAAATCTATGAGTCTTAACATTGCTCACACTTGAGTCACTGGGTCCTTGTACATAGTTTGCACTAATCCCACCATTGTTTCTGTGACTTCACACCACCACAACAGTGCCTAAATCAACTTTCATGGGACCTTGTCATATGCTTTCTCCATGCCCAGGAATGCCCATTTGGGTTCTTTACACATCTCTAGTCTCTTCTCAAGTATCTGTCTCACTGCAAGCATTGAGTCAGTTGTGCTGCATCCTGATCCAAACCTGAACTGCTCATCTTCCATCTTGCTTTCTACTAATCTGTGTATTTGTTTATCAGTCACCCTCTCCAGATCATTCATGCAATGTGACAAGAGTCTGAAACCTCTGTACTGCCCACAGTTGTGACTGCCCCCTTTGTTCTTTAACACTGGCACTAGTATGCTTATTCTTCAATCATCTGGGGTATGCCTTTCTCTCCACACTGCTATAAGCACCATCAGGAGCCATTTTCTCCTACCTCATCCAAAATCTTTATCATATCTGCTGTGACCTCCTCTGAACCTGTTGCTTTCCCTGACTTTATTTTCCTTAGTGCTGTTCTTAATTAATTCTTCAATGGTGGGCTCCTCCTCTTCTCTTATTGTAAGCTGTGTCTGGGCAGTAGAGCTTCTCTGGAGTTATCTTCATTCTGAAACTGCTGGAATTACAACATCCATCTACTTTAATTTCCTATGGAGAGGTAAGCAGGTTGTTACATGCATCCCTTATGAAGGGTGCCTGATTATCTTCTTTATCTTTTTGTCTTTGCCTTGTACCTGATATGAGCTTCATTGTGTCATCTACTGAGTCACTTTCCAAAAACTGGTAAAATGCTTTTGATGCTTTGTTCTTTGTTATTGGGGTTCTTCTTTTAGCCCCTTTGTTATCCAACCAGTATTCCTTTTTAAACTGGTCCATCTTTTCTACCTCCCACTTTTTCCTGTATTTCTTCTTCCTTTTGATGACTCCCTGAACTTTTGCATTCCACCACCAGCTTTTCCTTATGTATCTTGCTTTCATACCAGTCTCTGTCACCTATCTATTCTATAGTCCTTGAACATCCTATTTGAAGGTGCTATCAGAGATACCCTTTATCCCCCATTTATTTCTTTTGATCACGCAAACCTTTTTTCTATTATTTAAAGATTCTTATAATAACACCAACTGCACTTTTTTAATTCTGACACCAATAGTTTTCATTCAGTGATGAAATTATTTTGTATTTTCAGAACCCAGTAAAATCAGTCTCTTACCTGTTAGAAACAGCATGGGAATTCAGTAAAGCTCCAAACTATAAACTGAATCTTGACAAATCAACCCTTGCTCCTAAGTCTCATGAATAAGAAATTTAACTCCAAATTGCAAATAGTTAATATTTCTCTCAATGAGCTCCAACATCTGGATGGTAATCATTAATTCGATGCTTGCTCATTCATTTATGTGAATCTAAATTGAGATGTAAAAATAAAAGCTGGCCTAGAGAACTGAAATAAATTTAAATTTTCTTGCAGGAATATCTATCATCCAAATGAATATTTTTCTGAGAAGATTTCAGTTTAGAGCTAGTTGACTTTTCCATACTCCAAACTCCTTAAATCCATAAACAAATTTCCATAATTTTATTGGGTAATAAAATCTTAGGTTAAGGTTAAATAATTTCTGATCTAAAAATCAAAAGATTCAATAAAAAGAGCTAGTTAATCTGACAAATGTTTTCATTATGAATTCAATTCAGTCACATACTGATGGCCAACAATGATTTTCAGCAATCAGTGAGATTGTATTTTTCTCCATTGTTATGCGACCAAGGAGTTAGTATATCTAAGTTGTGATCTGTGCAGATCTCCAACTACACTGAGGTGTATGGGGACTTGCCTTGCTGCAAAAGAAACATTCTTTTCTCTTCACCAAATGTGGTACTTATCAAGTTGTATCTGGCTATGCATCATTCAGAGAACATGTCTGGCAGACTGACATGTCTCCAGATTAAAATCACAATTTTTCTACTTTTTATACCATTTCATATTTGGGCAAATTCTTTAGTATACCACATTATTTTAGTTGGTTATCATTCCTCTTTGGATTCTTTCTTTTATGTCAGTTGTTAAGAATGTTGGTATTTCACCTAAATCACTACTAAATATTGATAAAACCTTAAGCACCTTCTTTAACCCCCCCCACCCCCCTTAGTTACTAAATTTTGAATTTTGGACACCCAAAATCTGATGAAAAAAATAAGGCTGCACAAGGAGCTTGTGGTGCTTAAACCACTTATAGACTGAAAATATTGCTATGTACAATGAAACACTCCTAATTTTTCCAGTGATAAAGGGTAAATATCTGCATCATATGACAATAGGAAATGCTATAATCTGAATGGCAGCACCAGCACTTCTGTGTGCATGCAGTCATATGACCAGTGTCCTTCCACTAATAAACTTAATAAGAATTGCAGGTGCGAACTTTTTACAATTTTGTCAATAAATGAAATAGTTAAATGTATCTGTTCATGCTTGAAGTATTCCAAACAAGGAATTTTACCTTTTTTTTTTCTATGTAACTCAAAGCTGTCAGCATTACTCTTAATATTAATTCTTGACTCTTCTAGAACACGGGATTAAGAACAGTAGTTAAGCTTTATCTTTTTTTGCAGGTAGGCAAGTCCTCTTAAAGGCATACACATAAATGTAGACATAACCATGGAACAAGTATGCACAAAAAATTCCTAAATCATCAGTCTGCATTTAAGCACTTAAACTTTATTTCCTCTCTTATATTTACTAACCACAGTGATCTTAACTTGCACCATCTACCTCACTCAGATTCTGTCCTCCTATGTTCATGCCCCAGAGTTCCTGTTCCTCTTTCTCTAACATCTCTCTAGCTACATACCATGCTTCTCTTAAATATTATTGCAACCTTAATCTTTCTGTTTTGTCACCTTACAAGTGACCATACATCATTTAAATGTATACACATTTCTCCCACTATGTGCTCCACCTCTAAACTTGTGCACATTTCTCCCACTATGTGCTCCACATCTAACCATTAAAATTACCCCACTTCATCACTAATAACTTCAGTGTATACAAATACTTACCCAGTCTTTACTTCCAATTCAAATTACTAAGCCATCACACCTGCCACACCAAAATAAAACTAACTTCTAAAGTTATACTAAAACAAGCTTATCAAGTGTATCCATTTCTCTGTTTCTTACCAATCTGTGGAGATATTCATCTCAACCCTAGCCTCTCCTTCCAACCTGAGTCCCCAGTAGTCTCCATAACTCATCCCAAGCAAAACCCTTCACCTCCTACTGAGCCCACCCATCTCCTTCCAGGACAGGCACCATGCCACTATCACCAAAACCATCAAAACCCAATTCACCTATCTCCAACTCACCCAAACAGCTTAAATTAATTTTTATAAATAGTCATAGCATCTATAATACAATTTTGGAGCTCTATTCTTGGATCTGCCACAATAAACCAGATATTCTTGCCATACACTGAGACATGGCTAAAACCCCTTATACTCGACACTGAAATATCACTCCCTGGTTATAATATCATTAGAGCTGATAGCATTCACAAAAGGTTGTAGAGTAGCTTTATTATATCCTCACTTTCTAGAAATCCTACCCTACAGTAAGCATATCCTCAAATTCCAAATGTCTCAACTCCTCGTGTCCACGTTAAGCTAAATAACCATAAGCAATTATGTATTACAGTACTCTATATATCCCCAGGTAATAATGATACAACCCTAGAAAACATCCTAAATTGGATCTTACATATAATTTCTAATGAAAGATAATCCAAGGTCGCATTAATTCTGATTAGCAGATTATCTCCACAAAATATCTATTAATTAGTCTAAACTTATTTGGACTGACACAGTTCATTTCTTTCCCCACATGTTATTACCATCCCCAAAACAGTAGTTCAATTCTCAACTTGATATTAGTATCCAATTCCACTAAGTATGTCTCCAATGGCACCTCCTCTGATTCCCTCAGTGATCACCTTCCTGTATATGCAAACAAAGTGCAGTATCCATTATGCCAAACATTCCGGTAACTTCACTAATTTTAACTCTGATATATTTAACAGAATTCTAAGCTCCTATAACTGGTCTATCTTGAAAATATTTCAGTCAATGATCTGTATAGAAATTTAACTCACGTTTCATTTTAACCCTGAATAATCTGGCTCCAACTAGAACAAAAACAACAAAAACAATAAAGAATAACCATACTCCTTGGTTATCCACTCAAAGCAGGCATCTAATGTATGAAAGAGATACAACTTGGAAAGGATGGTTAAAAATAAAAATCTCCCATAACCTACAACACTTACCTACAACAAAGAACTAGGAAACCATACTAAAAGACAGATTATCACAAACAAGAAAATCTAATTCACCAACCCCCTACTAAATCAGTCTTCCAGCCCTAAAAATATCTGTTTTTCTATTAATGATATATTCCATCATGGAACTTCTACCACTTCAAATCCTGCCCCAAATAACACTCCCTCCAAAATAGCTGCTCAATTTAATGCACATTATATGGAAAGCATCAAAGCCCTTAGTAAATATTTTCATCTCAGCAAGCCTGACATGCCTTCCGCTGAGACTGCAAACACCTCCTCTTTCATCCAAAATCTAATCCCAACTTCCTACATCAAATCATGACTACTTAAACTGAAACCCTGCTCTCTTCGGTAGATAATCTCTCAGCAGAATACTTCAAGCTGGCTGCCAATTACATACCCTGTCCTGTGTCTCTTCTAATTAACAAATCTATCAATGAATCATATGCTCCTTCTTTGTGGTAAAAAATCTTCATCATATCCATTCATAAAGGGGGAACCTCATCCAATATAACTGATTTCAGACCTATCGCCTTGTTACCCCTTTGTCAAAAATTCTGGTGAATTGTACTCACAAACAACCTTTTCAACATATTCTTCAGGAAAAGCTCCTGACCCACACATGGAAGGGTTTTAGACCTGCCCATAACACTACCATGGCCTTATCAACTTTGACAGATACAATTAACAAAGCCAGAGACAAAGGCAAACTTGTTTCCTCTCTATTCCTTGATCACACCAAAGCTTTTCATCTAGTCTCACCAAAACTCCTTTACTGTCTGCCTTCCCTTGTGCTATCACTACCCACACTACTATTGTTTAACAACCACTAAACTGATAGATACCAGTCTGCTAAATAGCTCTCCACCTTTTTTCCCCTTCCTTCCTTCCTTTCTGCCAATATTTTTGTGCCACAGCGATCCATTCACATCCCTCTACTCTTTAATATATTTATTAACAATTTACATAATCCCCTCAGAAAGCTTTTCTCATACAGTATGCTGATAATTTCCCCCTAATTTGCATTTCCAACAACCTAACACGTTTTCAGAGAATTACTCAGTAAGCCTTTAACTCTGCTGAAAGTTGACTATAGAATAATCATCTGCTGCAAAAGCCCCCCCCCAAAAAAAAACTAAATAACTTATTTTTTTTCCATAATCCCATTTTCGTGAAAAAAAAACACCTTAAAACTTCTTCCTTAATACAATCATTGAGGTTACCCCATATACAAAACTTCTTGGCATTACAGTCACAGACAATTAGGCATCTGCTTCATAATGTCTACCTGACTCCTCACAAACTGGCATCTATGGACAAAATCAATGTGAAAATATTTCCATTACTGATAACTTTCATATTTTTTGGTCAGGTAAATCCTCCCATCCATTTGGTCATATATTTTTGAAAAAATTAAAATATGTAGATTATTGCAAAATAAATTTGCATGATACAAATCTGTTAGGAGTCTCTATATCATATATGGGCCTTCACTGAAAATGGGTCTTACCCCAGTCGGACATTCCTGGTAAACAAATGTAAAATAAATAAATAAATATATTCAAATGGAAAATAATATGGTGATAAATGTAATCGCTTCATCAATGATTTTTTGTTTTCTTATAGACACAAAAAGATGCAAGGGCTCCAATGAAAATCAGTAAATCAAAACAAGAACCCAGAGATGCACAATAAAGTTCCCAGTCAGTAAAAAAGTTGCCAAATGTACCATGTGTTTTTCGACAGCGTAAACACTAATCACCAGCATTAACGTTCAAAACATACATTTTCATTTCGTCACTTCATCAGATGTGGGCTTAGAGAGAAATTACTGTACTACTCTATGCAGGGACAGTGAGTTTACCAGTAATGTTTTGAACGTCAATGCTGGTGATTAGTGTTTACGCTGTCAAAAAACACGTGGTACTTTTGGCAATTTCTTCGCTGACTGGGAGTTTTATTGTGCCTCTCTGGGTTCTTGTTTTGGATTTACTTGTTTTCTTATAGCTTACCACTAGACAGAAACAGAAATTTCATTATGAATCTGGCACTCTTATAAAATCTGATCTTCTTTACTAGAAATTCCCACTGAAGTTTTTTTGTCACATACAAGATTCCTAAATTATAGCCTTAAATAAATCCAATTTGTTGAACTGAGCTTTGAAAATTCCTACATTCTAATCAATACACATGATATTGTGAAAAATGCAGACCTGTGAACAGGGAAAGATACATTTCAGTTCATAAAACAGGGAAAATAATCAGCATACCTCTCTCCCTCTGCTGCTGCTCAAACCTGTGCATCCACTTGATACACATGACTTTGCTCCTGCTGTGATCCTCCTCACCTGAAATCAGAAAATAGAATGTATGAATAATGAATGTATTCCTCAAATAGCACCAATATACATTTCTCAGCACAGTTTATTGACATTTATTTCTAAAGAACATTAGATAATCACAATACACAATTGACATATTTACATTCAAGTGTCAAGATCTTTCAACACAAATTATAGGACATGAGATTCAAACCTGCACCCCCAGTCTACACCTAAACTCTAACCTTGAGAGATACCTACCTAGCTAATGCATCTTAACTGAAAACAAAATATGTTTTGAATGCATGTAAAAAAAACTTTATGTTATGACATCATCTGGATGGGGGATTCCCTCCTAATAGGGATCTTGACTTAGGATTGCAAAGTATGAACATGTGATGCTCATGCAGCTAAACAGTTTGAAAATTGCTTTCATGTCAGCACTGTGCTCAGAAACACTAACAGTAATGGAGAACATGCATTCCTCAGACTATAGGAGAATGTAATGTAGCATTCAGCTTCTGTGAACTGAGCCATACATACTGCTGTACATAATGGACACAGTAAGGTAAAATGATTTTACAGTAAGATGTGACAACCAGGATAAGCCTTGAAAAAGTGCACATCATTAGGAAAATGCATACATCTTCCCTGTTCTGCATTCCAGCTCTTAGTATGTCCATCCCACTCCCTCAAAACTTAAGGATGTTGATGTTCTAGAATTGACTGTGATATTTCATGAGAAAACAGACCTTGATAGCACTTTTACAAAGCATACAATATTGACCAAAGAATTGCGCAGACATATCCAAGTATTTATAAAGCTTTACTGACCCTGCTGTTAAATAGCTGTTAACAAAACTTTATGCAGTACAGTTATCTTAGCAGGAATTCAATGAATATCCAAGTTATTCACAACCATGCTCAAAATACACATTAATATCAATAAGTGTAACATGCTTCTCAAAATAAATGCAATGGGAATATTAATGCAGGGTCACAGGTTCAGATATATGTGCCCCCTCTCCGATTTCAAGCTCACAGCATGCAAAAATGTAAACATAGTAGCCTGTTTCCTTCTGAGCTGAGCTAACAGCTAACACATGTTATTCCTCAACAAACAGGTACTGCTCAAAAAGACCTGTTGTTAGAAAGCTGATGTTATCAGAGTTTTACAGATTATGGTCACATTCGTAGGAATTTGAAGACTAACTCTAAGCCATATCCATGCACAGCAGAAACATTAATAACAAGTATTCGAATATGGTTCTTCCAAAAAATGCAATGGGTAAATTTAACTAAGATAACAGATACAGATATATGTTTCACCTATGTGGATTGGAACCCAGATCACACCAAAATTTAGATATGCTGGCCAGTTGCTTTACAGGCCAAGCTAATATTCAGTAAGAATTTTTTTCATTTTAGCAAACAGGTACTGCAGGTGCTTATTAGAATTCCTGTGGAGAACAGATGAAATCAGAAACTGCAAACAATTATTGGACATTTTATTGCACACAAATAACAGATCAACACATTGCTAAAAACATATGTGTAAGCAGTCAGCCAGGCATTACTTTTTAGCTTAAATAAACATGTCTGTTTACTTTCTTAGGAGGAATGATTTAATGAAGTTATGTACATGTTTTTGTTACAATGTATAATGGGTGCAGTAGGCAATACTATGATACTATAACAGAAAACTATGAAGTGTGCAGTTATGCTCAGCCTAGGTGCTATAGGCATTCATGATGCACGAGGACAGTGGTAATGTGAAATTATGTCATTAGATATTGCAAACATATGTGCATCTACAAAGGCCATAATTAAGCAATAACCCAGCCTGAGTGTGGGTAATGCTGGATTTACCCATGGTCGGTGTGGTTTGGTCATGAGGGCGAAGCCTGAGTGGCCAAACAAAGGCAACCGTGGGTAAATCCAGCATTACCCACACCCAGAAGTGAGTTATTGCTGTTATACAATGACATTATTTAAGAAAAAAATACTTACTTTTCTTAAATAATGGCATTATATAATGCCTCTGTGGTGCCCTTCTGCAGCTGTCCGGTATTCTGCGGCAGTTCTGATGTACTGCGCATGCGTATACTTACGCAGTACATCAGAGCTGTGTGTGGAAGAAACGGAGAAAGGAAGATCCCCATTGCTTTTTTAAATGTGTCTCGCTATGTTAAAAGAGTTTAACATAGCAAGATAGCTTTAAAAAAAAGCAACGGAGAAAGGAAGATCTCATTTAACATAGCGAGATTACAGCAAAGAAGCTCTTCCATTTTCCGTTGCTACTAAAAACACAAAAAAATCAAGACTTATACTAATGGAAAAAGTCTGGGTGACCTGATCTTTTCCCATTAATATAAGTCTGATTTACAACGGGCAAACTGATCAATCAGTGTGCACATTTTGGAATATTGGGGGGGGGGGTCATTGTATAATTAAGAATATTACACACATTATTAAATAAACTAACAACATGGGAATCAAACCCTTAGTTAATAGGACAGCATTTACCAAGTTCGAGCTAATTGTCACAGCAGCTGTTAAATGGTTATAAAAACATCTAGCTGTTCAATATGGAACAGACAAATATATGCCATAGCCAAAAAAAAAAAAAACACATCCAGATAAACTGCTCTTCACGAAAAAACAAATAACTCTAATAATCCAAGAAAATGAAAGAGCGCAAACACTGTTGATAAAATATGTAAAACTTTTAATTAGATTAGACTTTCACGTCAACAGACAGTTCTCCAGATCATTAAAACATACAAATAAAAAAAAATGTAAATACATCAACTCACTCCTAGTCAACCAATCATCTCATTTAAAAAGTGCAGATGACCTCAAATGGGGTTTCAACAACACAGCTTCATTCAGTCCAAGCCTTTTATCATATTGCAATGAAATTATCCATCTCACTTCACTCTTTTCTCTTTTATTCTTTAAATCTCTTATACACATGCCCATTGTCAATACTTGTATGACCACAAATAAAATGTTCAACTCCAGTAGTTACTGTGTCACGTTAAAGCATTTCTATTATCAGATCTCCTTATGCTATACAAATGCTCACACATACATTCTTTTAATGAGCAGTTAGTCATACCTACATAAAACAAGCGACATGTTTTATACCTAGCTAAGAACACTAAATTGTGGGTGCAACAATCAGCATGCAAATCAAATCCATATTTTCTCCCAGTACTCAGATGGACAAAACAACCACTACTGTCTATATAAGAACAAAAATTACATGCACCTCAACCACAAGTGCCCTGAGGTCAAGTAGGTATGCCCCAGTAGCCCTGTGATGTTTATAACAAGGCATACACTTCAAGGAGCTCTTATTCTTAAAAAAAACCTAGGTTCAGATCCCACTGTATCTCTGATCTTCTCATCAGACGTATCTCATCAGAGGTATGGATAGACAAATTCTTACGAACAACATCACAAACAACATTTAAATCTGATGAAAAAGCACAGGAAACTCCTATATTACATGTATTTTCAGTCCTCAACAAATTTGTTACAGTATCCATATCATCTGGAAAATAGGGCTTCAATTTACCTTGCCTATCAGATCTAACCAAATCCATGTCTTTGTCAATCTCATGCCTTGAATAATCTCTGTGTAGAAGGTCACTCTTAAAACCATTCAGGGCTTCCTGGAAGTCTGAATCCCCCCAACTTAATCTAGAAATCCTCATTCCCTGCCCACACATTATACTGTGATATACATAGGGCAGGCGCATGTTCCTCCTGTGCAGGATATGATTCCTCTTGCAACCTTTTTTATGTAACTTACTGGTAAATGTATGGCCTACGTATGGTAGCTCTTTTCTGGATTTGACAGCACTGACTTACATTAATATGTGTCCTCTATCAACTAATAGGTCTTGCATCTAAAATATATAGATTTTTACTGAATGTCCACAGTCTGTCCTCATATGTTTATAATGTCAAATCATTAAACAGTGGAGTTAGAAAATAATGGCATGCATGTTAGTTTTAGACTTCAAATCCCTCACAACAAACATAAAATACTAATGCAAAACCTGTTAGACCACACTGTTTAAAAACTTTCTCCATTGTTGAACCTTTGTCACACTTTTATTTATGACTTGGTCTAGCTTTGTTGGAGTAAGAGTTTGGGAGGCATGTACATATTACAAAAACCTGTAAGACAGGATCACAAAAACTGATATACTAAGCATTGTCAGCTATGCACCCTGAGCATCAGACAAAAGATTTATGTATCCTTAAATCCAAAAGATAGAAAACAAGGATATGGCACAGTTATCATCATTCACACAGGGTATTGTGTGTATATGTAGAGATGGGGACAGGAGGCCTAGGCTGACACAAAAGGTAGCCAGTGCATGTGAATAATATAGAGATACAGGGAGACATTTGGATAAAGTCTCAAATGTTCTTTAAGCCTCATGACTGACCCATGAAACTGTTACATGTGTGTGTCTATATGGGCAGTTCAGGTGAAATTGGTATGCGAGTGTCTGCAAGAGCACAGCCAAGTTCTGTACTAGCTCTATGTCCTGGTATGTCAGGCAGGGAGCCATGCCTGGTAGAGGTGACAGTTCATTGTCATCATCCCTGACCCCAAGAACTGGCTCTGCCAGGAGTTGTACTGACATGTCCATGCCCACAGTCAGATGCACTGCTGCTAGCTGAGCATGACAGATGTCTGGTGGGCAAGTTCTCCACAGTAGTACAGGCAAGATAATGGCCCTATGGCCTGCCATGTCTGGGTGTGGACATCTCAGCCACTGATGGAGCAGTGGAAGTAGTGCCACTGCAGGAGCATGATTGGGCATGGCCATGTTGTCTAACATTAGATGATGTGGCTGACCTGTACCACGTGAATGTCATCCCCCTCCCAGCAGATGTTCCATCACAGACACCACCCATTTCAGTGTGTCATTAATCTGATCCATTGAATCGGCAACATGGTGGAGGCAGTCACACATGTCAGCCTCTGTCACATCCATATGCCTAAGCATTTTCTCCAAAGTCCTATTGGAACATGCCTGTGCCTACATGATGGCCCTAAACATAAGTGAAGTGGCACTGAAAGACTCACCAGGATAAGGTGGAGGTTGGACAGCAACTCTCCTCTGATCAGCCTTAACAACCCTCCTGGGTGGCACCTTGCCCACACTTTTGCATGGCAAGAGTCAACAGGCACTGAACCAACAGTAATCACACTACACTGATCAATGTGTCATCCTCCACCTATCCAATATCTGAGGGCTCACTGGAATGGGTCTGTGTAGACCTACTGGCTGTGCCCAGTGGAATTACAGGGGATGGTTGAATGTTAACCTCAGTATCAGATTCAACATCTACACCCCCGACTGTGCATCTGTTTGGCCAAAATCATCATCAGAGGCTGCCAATACTCTGACAACTGGTGGTAAGTGTCCTATACTTCCACTATCAGGATCACTTGTGATAATATGCAATAAACACAGGAAATAAATTAATAGCTACACTACTACAGTTTAATATATGCTAACAAATTAAGACTAGTGCCACTATTGAAGATGATACACCGATACACACACAATCCTGACACCTGCCTCACACATATGGAGAAATGCATATTTCTGTCAAATGCTCATCAGTACTGAAATAAAAATGTCAGGTTTACCATCTACAGATGACTCCACCTTTGCTAGGTAGGATGGTCCTGGAAGAAGTTAAGCAAAATATAAGGACACCATCATTTTATTTATTTATTTTGCATTTGTTAACCGGGACAGTCCGACTGGACCAGGTCAATTTACAGTGGAGGCCCGGGGAGAAAAGCTCCACATATATTAACAGAAATGCTAGAATTTAACACATAGTAGTAAAAAATTATAAGAACACATTATAACAACAAAAAAAAATCCAGCTAGTAAAACAGAAATGTAAAACAGACAGGATACAACTCAACAGTTGAACAGACTAAATACATATAGCAATGAGAGTCATGACATACATCATGTTAAAAAGAAGTACCTATATTAAAGGGATAAAGAAAATATTGGAAGTAAACAACTGTAGCATTTGCATTAGGCACGTAAAAATCCTTTCAACTTTCCACAGAGCTTAAGCAGTGTTTTTAGGTTATACATTGGCAAAGCCCTCATTTTCTGCCTTGTCTTCAGCTGATATAACTGTTTTTTATAGCTTGTGTGTTGCTTAACTCAAGGTTCCCTTAATTTGACTGTTAATAGCAGCCTGCATTTAAATTGGAACCTGTGTGCTGAGAGACAGCCTTACAAGACTATCTGCAAATATATAGAGCTGAGTATATTTTACTGTATTATTCTGTATTATAGAGCTAAATTGTTGCTTAGATATCTGTTGTTTTACTGTTCTGCAAATATACAGAGATCAGTATATATTTTTTTGGTTTTATAATTTGCACTGTGATTCCTCACATCTCTGTTTAAACTGTCTTCCCCACCCCCCTCCCTATTCTTGGTTGTAGTTTAAATTTGGTGGCTTTTACAGTGCCCGCTCCACTGTAGATTTGATCTAGGACACTCCCCCAGTCCCATCTCTTTACAGCATTCTACCTAATAAACCCTTTCTGCACTTGTTTTTAGTCCTTTTTAATTTAATTACATTTTTTCAAACTGTGTGCGGACTAATATTGCTACATACTCAAGTGTGCCAGCTTGCACTGCATGTGAATTGTTTTTACTACTGTTTTTGCTACTTTTCTGAAAAAAAAAATTGTAAGCCTGTTTCCTACCATTCCTGTAATTAGTGTTCCAGATACAGATTTGCTGTATCCAGGACTGTTTGTAAGCTTCTGAGCCCCCCAAGCCTTTCTGCATTGGAGGGAAGCCTTCTAGCTTATCAGTGGGAGTGGTAAGCATTAGGTAACCTGTCTACCACATAAGGAGTGGTTCTGGCCCAGAATTTGTAGTTATTGGCCGTTTGGGCGGTCTTCCATCTCTCTCAACTTTCTGCTATGAAGGCCTTCATTTGCACTTGTTTCAGTCCTGTAACTCCTGGGCCCATCTCATTTGCTCACTCAAAAAAAAAAAAATGTTTTTATCTGCCTTTACTGTATTTGTGTTTCTTCCTACTTTATTTTGCTTTTGTGTCATCTTAAAAGTACTCAATTGTATTTATTACTGCTTGGTGTAACTCATTCTAAGCCTTGTAGTTTAAGCACTTGGGCTTCAGATTAGTTGTTTTACATTAAGAATGTTTGTGGCCTGCACTGTGGTGGCAGGACAGGTAGCTAACATCCTTCTAAGTTGAGAAATGCTGATTGAGGGCTCAGTGTCTGTTATTCTAAAAGTGTATTAGTTCTGGTTTAAGCACTTGGTCTTCAGGCCAGTTATTTTACATTAAGAAGGTTCGTGGTCTGCACTCTTGTGGGAGGAGAGGCTGGACTCTGCCCTTCTGAGCTGGGAATTTCTGGTTAAAGGCTTATAGTGCCTGCATATTTGAACTGTTTCTTACTGAAATTGGTACACCTTGTTTGCTGTAGCATAGACTAGATCCAGGCCTGCTGAATATAGCTTTGTTTGTATGCTTGTTGTTTGTTTGCTTGTTATTTCCCTGAAACGCTAACTCCACCTAAAATGCAGCTTTTCAGCACTTCTGTGAATCCCTAGTGATATCTGCATTGCTTACTGTACTTATTTCCTTGTTTCACTTGAAAGAAAGTTACTGTTTGTCGTTTTTGCATTTAAGTTACCTGTAACACATTGCATTTAAGTTACCTGGCACTTGCTCACTAAAGCAATTATATAAGTCAGCACTAAAAAATTAAAAGCACTACACCCTCACAAACTCTCTTTGAGTACCTTGTACCCCATTGGCCCTTTTTTTCAATTATAAAGGAATTCCCAATACTATTCTAGCATGTCCAAAGGTCAGTTGTCAATCTCCTCTCCGGTCCAGCTGGTGAATCTGGGAATCTTGAGGCAATGTTACAACTGCCTCATGTACACAGACAACCCTCTCCTCCGCCCAACAAATTCCAACACTTGTGAGAGATGCAACCATATAGCTAAACTGGAGGCTAAGATCTCTCAACTCAGTACTGGAGTAACCAGTCAGGAGGAGAAGGAAACCACACTCACTACAATTCCAGTCTCACATACACCTACCACGACAGCAAACCAAACACATAAACACACAAAAACATACTTGGAGGCTCTAAATAAAAATCTGCCTAAGCAGCAGAGACCTCCAAAGCAGACGCCCAAGCAACCGCTACCCCAAAACAAAACACATGCAACACATAGCTCACAAAGCCAGTGTGCCGAACAGTCACAGCCCTTAAGGCTAAACAACACACCTGATACACTTGTAATAGGTGACTCTATCATCAGGCACACTGACATCCCGCTCACCAGGCTAAACAAGGAGATGGTCACGGTGAGCTGCCTGTCGGGCGCTAGGATCCGACACATAATACAAGCACTCAGGTCACTCCAAGGCAAGTACAAATATGACTCAGTCATTGTCCATGCTGGTGTGAATGACCTGAAACATACCTCCTTGGACTACATGAAAAGAGACATAGAGGAGCTCTCTGAGCATGTAGCCCAGGCCGGTATGACCCTGACCTTGAGTAGCATCTTACTCTCACCAAGAATGATGCCACAATATGAAGACAAGATGATCAATTTCAACAATTGGCTTAAGTATTGGTGTCACTCAAAGGGGATCCAATGCCTGTCAGCCTGGGATGACATGCTCGACAAGCCACAATGCTTCGCTAGGGATGGGTTGCACCTGTCACCCCTGGGCTTTTGGATATTGGCAAAGGCTCTTGCTACCCCTATAGTGCCTTTTTTAGGCAAGGCTCAAAAGATAAACCCACCACCATAGGTATCACAAGGGATAAGAAACTAAGATTAATGCTACTCAATGCCAGAAGTCTAAACCTCAAGATGCACACACTCGAAACTCTCCTTAGCATGGAGAACAGAGATATCTGTGCAGTTGCAGAAACCTGGTTCAAGGCTCCCGAGAGCACCCCAGCACTACCAGGTTATACCTCATACCATGCTTTTCGGCCCCAAAACTTGGACTGAACCACAAAAGGAGGGGGATTATCAATATCCGTCAAAGATACCCACACCTCCAGGTTGGTAGCACAGCACGAAGCATCAGAGACTATCCATGTGCAACTAACAGTGGGTAAAACTGCCTTCCAGTTTATAGCCTGCTACAGACCACCCTCCCAAACCAAGGAACCCCACTCGGCCTTCCTGAGAACACTGGAAAATATGAAGGTCTCTCCAAACACCATTATATTGGGTGACTTCAACTACCCAAACATAGATTGGGAACATTACTCTAGCTTCAACACCCTAGCCCAAAGGTTCCTAGAATTTATAAACTCAAATGCTATGGAACAACTTGTTACCACTCCCACAAGAGGGGAAAACATACTGGACCTGATCATCACCAACATGGGGACTCTATGCTCCAGACCAGAAGTGTATCCCTCACTGGTAAGATCAGACCATAAACTAATCTTACTGGATATTCACATCCCGACCCCACCCCCTGCCCAGAAAACCACAGTGAAAAACTTCTCTAAAGCAATTTTCACACTCCTCAAAACCGAGGTGGAATCCTTCAAAGCCCCCGGGCCTGTGGGAAATACGGCCTAGACCGCAGAATCCTTTATAAACGCATTCTATGAACACCTTCAGGAATGCATGGATCATGCAATCCCAAATAAAACCAAGACCCAATCCTCCAAAGGCAGACGTCCTGTCTGGTGGCCCCAGCCATAAACAAACTATACAATAGAAGGAGGAAGCTACTACATGAAAGAGCAAAATCCCAAAAAGGGAAGGCATCTCTGATCAGTATTAGCAAAAAATTATGGGCACTCATAAAATTGTCTAAGGCCAGCTTCGAGAGAAAAATTGCACAGGACACAAAGGATAATCACAAGGCTTTCTTTAGTTATGTTAGGAACCTGGGTGGGAATTCCCAGATATGCTCAGAATTAGTCCAAAATGACAAAAAATAACCAAACCCACAGACATTGCCAACATCTTAGCTGACAGTTCAGTGCAAACTTCTATCCCCCTCCCCACCAAAAGGGAAAATATCTATCCCAGCAGAGTGCTGCCCCCCTGACATCTCAGATGCTCAGGTAAGAGCCGCCCTCTCCAAAGCAAAAAACACAGCACCAATGGGACCAGACGGTGTCCCGGGCTGTGTCCTACATGAACTCCAAGAAGAGCTAAACCTAAACATAAAACTACTGTTCAATCTCAGCCTTACTACAGGATATGTACCCAAAGAGTGGCGTACAGCAACAGTGGTCCCTCTCCACAAAGGCGGTGAATCAACGGATCCTGGAAACTATTGCCCAATAATCTTAACTAGCTTGGTGTGCAAAGCTATGGAAAGGATCATCATGGACCTCATAAATAAAGATATTGGGGACCTACAGACACTGGATCCTACCCAGTTTGGCTTTGTTAAGGGCAGATCCTGCCTCTTAAACCTGGTCAATTTCTTTGAAACAGTCACCAAGGCCATTGACAAGGGGAAGGTGGTCCACACAGCATACCTGGCCCTCGCAAAAGCCTTCGATACAATACCCCACTCGGGCATTATAGATAAGCTCACCAGCTTAAATATAAACCCCTATGTCACTAGATGGGTTGCAAACTGGCTCAAGGACAGAACCCACATGGTTAGAATTGCTGGAGCCATGTCAGACTCCAAACCAGTTACAAGTGGCATCCCACAAGGCTCAGTCCTGGGACCTCTCTTGTTCGGTATATATTTCTCGGAGGTACAGACCAACGCGGAAGGACTGTGGCTGACCAAGTTCGCAGATGACTGCAAACTGGATGCCATAATCGACTCTCCAGCTGACACAAGCATCTTACAAAAGGGCCTCATAGAAACAGACAACTGGTGCCAGAACCATGGCCTCAAGCTAAATGCCAAAAAGTGTATAGTCATCCCCTTTGGCAAAAACAAAGTGCCCACAAATTACCACATAGGTGGTAATCCATTAAGTACAGAAGAAATAATTAGGGACCTGGGTCCCAAGTTGATAGCAATCTCTCATTTGACAACCACATGGCCAAAGTGGTTAGAAAAACATTTTATATAGCCCACCTAATCATGAAGGGATTCACATCTAGATCAGGGGAGGTCATCGTGCCTCTTTACTCATCCCTCATCAGGCCCATAATTGATTACAATGCCCCTTTTGGGATTTGCCTTACCAGATACCTGCAGCAACTGGAAAGACCCCAAAAGTACCTCACCAAGAGGATCAAAGGGCTCAAACAGATGCCATATGCTGCCCGACGTATAAAGCCATGTCAAACCCAGAATTAATGGACATGCTGCACCTCAGAAAATCCAAATCCCATCAAGCTATGCGCTCAAGAGACTTGAACCTCAGCACTGAAATAAATAGGACATGCTGGAGGGACAGATTCATAACCCAGGGGCTCCCTTCACTCTGGAATAAAATCCCAGTCCGGGTTAGGCAGAGTCCCTCATTGACTCTCTTCAAGAGGAATCTTGGTGAGTGGATGGGAGATCATAGGTTTACCCCGGGTATCACTTCTGTGTCACAGTTAGACAGAGGTACAGTATACTAACCTCGAAAAAGGGCATAGCAAAATTAATTTAAAATGGGTGGCGAAAGCCAATCACATTCTGGCTAGGCTTATAAATGCCCTAGGGCAGATAGCCTAGTACAAACCTATGAACCTATGAACCAGGTACTTATGAGATGTAATTTTAAAGAGTTTTTGAAGTGGAAGGTGGTGGGGACAGAGGTCAATGATGAGGGAGGTTGTTCCAGTTTCTAGCAATGGTGTGGGAGAATAGTGTTTTTCCAGCAGGGTTGTTTGCCCTAGAGATGCATAAATGTGATTTGTCACTATAGCGGAGTGCACGATTTGTTGCATAGTAGGTAAGTAGTTGACTTAGTGTTGGGGTTTTATCAGGATACTTCCGAATGTTATAGGCAATAACCAGTAGGTGATAAGTTAGTAGTTGAGGAAATTCTAACCATTTTAAGTCCCTTAGAGCTAGACAATGATGGGACCTAAAGGTGGCGCAGTTAGCAAATTTGGCAATATTATTATAGCATGACTCAAGTTTGTCAAGGTCAAGTTTTCTGATATGGGTAAGAATTGGTGCTGCATACATTAGTGTGGACAAACATGAGTTTGGACTAGGGTGATCCATGCTTGATCTGAGAGGAAGTTTTTGTGTCTGTATAATGAACTCATTTTTTGTGAACCTTTTTGATGGTTTGCGAGATATGGACATTAAAGAGAAGGTTTTTGTCAATCTCAACACTGAGGAGTTTGGTATAGGCAGAAGGAGAAATGATAGTGCCATTTTTGGAAGTAATAGAAAAGGAAATAGGAGCAGATGTTGATTTGTTGGAGGTGAATAAAATCAATTTAGTTTTATTAGAGTTAAGGATGAGTTGGATATTTGGAACCCAACTTTCCATAGAGCCAATAACATGGGGGGTGACATTTACATGTCCATTAACAATATATTTAATAGAAACTTGGATGACACATCCACCTCAAGCCCATATGTAATGAGACAGAATGTGACACGTACCACCTGTTGTCAGAGTATCAGCAGACTCTGATGATGATGGTGGCCAAACAGATGCTCAGCATGTATAAACCTATAAATAGTTACCCCCAAAAGAAAATACCAAACCAACTTAACTATTGCTTTCAATATTTTACTAGACAATAACTATTTCAAAATTGACCTATGTAAGACTACCTAGAAGCTCCTCCAGAGACATGCTTGTTTTCCCTGAAACAACACCAACATCAATCAAATGGTGTAGTGTATTTTCCACTGAGCTCTCTGGCTACCAGACAATGGATGGGGACTCTTCACTTGGTGCCAGTGGTGGGTCTGTAGCAGGCCAACCCCTGGTAGCAAGCTGTCCATGGGCCACTGCAGCTGCTCTCCTCTGAGCCAATGAAATTATGTCAGTGGCCCTATCATGTACCTGATTATATGTCCTGCTGCATACCCTGACACCATTGGCAATGTTTGCTATCTGGTTCCAAATTTGCATTCTTCCAGACATATTCCCATGTCCTCTCTCCAGCAGAAAGGCAGCATGTTGCAGAAAGGCTTGGGCGATCACGTCATTCTCTAAATCACTGAAGGGGGTTGTGGAATTGGGATGCTTGGGTGCTATAGTCCTATGTTAGATAAACCACAAAAGGAGGATACTGTACATAAATATCACATAAGTAAAAGTCCAACTTAGATATAACACATATGGTTAGTTTTTCAATAATACCCACTGGAGAAACAAAAAACTTCAGTTATTCAAATATGAAAAAGGGATATGTGGCTGTAACATATCACAGTCACACACAAACCAGGATTTGATTCAAAACAAGGAATAACAATAGCAAAGCAAACCTCTGTAAAAACTTTTCGGTTGTACCAACAGAGAAATGGAACTTGGCTTCTCAACCCACCCCTCAAACAACAGGCAAATTACATTTTTGTACCAAACAAGGAATAAAACCCAAGAGGCCTTCTCCAATATTGAAAACTGGTTAAAAAACTCACAACTAATACTTAACCCCAAAAAGACTCAACTTATGCTTTTTCACCCTACCAAAACTATTGATTCATCTGCTCTTTTCTCTATCAATTCTGGCAATAACACAGAAATCTCCCCAGTATCACAAGCTAAACGTCTTGACCAAAACCTAAAGTTTGACAAACTGAATGAAGAGAATGAGAGAGAGAGAAGGCTGGATGATGTGGGGATAGTGAATCAGGAAGTGCAATGGATTAGCAAGGTGGAAGTAAGGATAGCTATGAAGAGGATGAAGAATGGAAAGGTTGTTGGTCCAGATGACATACCTGTGGAAGCATGGAGGTGTTTAGGAGAAATGGCAGTGGAGTTTTAAACCAGATTGCTTAATGAAATCTTGGAAAGCAAGAGGATACCTGAGGAGTGGAGAAAAAGTGTTCTGGTACCGATTTTTAAGAATAAGGGTGATGTGCAGAGCTGAAGTAACTACAGAGGGATAACACTGATCAGTCACAGCATGAAATTATGGGAAAGGGTAGTGGAGGATAGGTTAAGAAGAGAGGTGCTGATTAGTGATCAGCAGTATGGTTTCATGCCAGGAAAGAACACTACAGATGCAATGTTTGCTCTGAGAGTGTTGATGGAGAAGTACAGAGAAGGTTAGGAGTTGCATTGTGTATTTGTGGACTTAGAGAAAGCATATGACAGGGTACCTAGAGAGGAGTTGTGGTATTGTATGAGGAAGTCAGGATTGGCAGAGAATTATGTAAGAGTGGTACAGGATATGTACAAGGGTAGTGTGACAGCAGTGAGATCTGCAGTGGGAGTGACAGATGCGTTTAAGGTGGAGGTGAGATTACATCAAGGATCAGTTGTGAGCCCTTTCTTATTTGCACTGGTGATGGACAGGTTGACAGACGAGATCAGACAAGAGCCCCCGTGGACTATGATGTTTGCAGATGACATTGTGATATGTAGTGAGAGTAGGGAACAGGTTGTTGAGACCCTGGAGAGGTGGAGATATGCTCTAGAGAGGACAGGAATGAAGGTCAGCCGGACTAAGACAGAATATATGTGCGTGAATGAAAGTGAGGCTAGAGGAATGGTGAGGATGAAGGGAGTAGAGTTGGTGAAGGTGGATGAGTTAAAATACTTGGGATCAACAGTTCAGAGTGATGGCAAGTGTTGAAGAGAGGTGAAGAATAGAGTACAGGCAGGGTGGAGTTGGTGGAGAAGAGTGTCAAGAATGATTTGTGACAGAGTACCACTTAGAGTAAAAGGGAAGGTCTACAAAAGGATAGTGAGACCAGCTATGTTATATGGGTTGGAGACAGTGGCATTGACAAAAAGGCAGGAATCAGAGCTGGATGTGGCAGAGTTAAAGATGTTAAGATTTGCACTGGGTGTGATGGGGTAGACAGGATTAGGAAAAGTATATTAGAGGGTCAGCCCAGGTTGGACAGTTTGTAGACAAAGCCAGAGAGGCAAGATTGCATTGGTTTGGACATGTGCTGAGGAGGGATGCTGGGTATATTGGGAAAAGGATGCTAAGGATGAAGCTGCCAGGTAAGAGGAAAAGAGGAAGGCCTAAGATAAGGTTTATGGATATGGTTAGAGAGGACATGCAGGTGGTTGGAGTGACAGAGCAAGATGCAGAGGACAGGAAGAAATGGAAACAGGTGATCTGCTGTGGTGACCCCTAGCCAGGAAAAGCCAAAAGAAGAAGGAGAAGATAGCATAAACCATATCAAAAGTCCATAAAAAAATCGGAACCCTATACAGCTGCAAAAACTATTAAACCAAAAACACTAGAATTACTATATCCAGAACTCACCTTCTCTCTACATTGCTTTTTGCATCCACTATATTGACAAACCTTAACAAGACAGACCTACACAAATTTTCCATGTGCTATAATAAAATAGCTAGATTTGCAACCAACTCTAATTTCCGTTCCTACCACTGTCACTCAATAAAACAACTAGGTTGGCTAGAACTCATCAACTTACTGAGCTATAACTAACTGACCATAGCTCATTACTTAATGTATCACTCAAACAAGATTCTTGATCTCTCAGGCTTACTCAACTTTTACAATTCTGCTCACCAACTAAGATCCACAAACAAAGCCCTTCTTAAAGTAGCTAAGTGTACACACAGTGCTGGTGAATCCCTCTTTTCCGAAACAGTTGCTAAAATCTTGAATTCTCTTCCACCAGATATCAGATTGCAAAACAGCAGTCACATATTTAAAATCCAATTAAAAGCCCACCTCAGTCTCATCTGGCAATGTACCTGCACTGACCATGGCTAGCCCTACCACCATTCAGATAAATCTTCCTCTGGCACTACTCAAAGGTCAAACACATAGAAAAAAAACTACCATAACGAATTGTATTTTTAAATGTATGTATAAAACTGTATATATTATTGCACTTCCTTACTCAAATACATTATATTTTCTGTTTTACTACTGTACATTCTATATTGTACAGTTCTGTAACTTATTATCATACTTTGCTATGATATACTATTGTTTGCTCTATTAATTTATACTCATCTCTGACTTTTGTATTTTTATCATATATGTGGAGCTTTTGTATTTTTTATGATTGTCATGTATGTGGAGCTTTTCTCCCTGGGTCTCTGTTGAAAATGGGCACCTGTTTGCCCAGTCAGACCAACCCAGTAATCAAATATAAAATAACTAAATAAATAAATAATAAAACATCAGTGAATTGTTAGAAATGCTTTCAAACTGTCTCAAAAACATGAGTACACATTTACCACAAAACAGTCAGTTTTATTCAATTGCCAATTACCTCTACCTGTGCCCAGCACTCCTCTAAAGGTGTCTATGGGCCATCCATGAAGGCTAATACCCCTGTGTCATTGACAATATAGGATATTTACATTTTACTGAAATAATATAGAAGTGTATAAAGAGAAACTTTTGTAATCGTAACACTTGTGATGAAAGTCAGTAAGGCTGTGCATTTGGGAAATAAAGCACCCTGATAAAAATGTCTCTGTCATCAATAAACGTCTAAGACATGCATACAGCAAAAGTTGCATTTGCTAATGCAAACACACACACACACACACATATATATATATATATATATATATATATATATATGTGTATATATATATATATATATATATATATATATATATATATATATATATAATGTTTTCCTGCTGACATGCTAGTAAATCCAGTATATAACTGAAAACTGCAATCCTACCTTATAAAGATCAATAGTATTATATGCAGATAAATCCAAAGTAATAGCAGTCTTCATTCTGTCTTAGCCACATACACAACTCTCCTCACCTTCAGGTTCCCTTTTTATAGTCCAGATTTGGGCCTGTGAGCACAGTGAACATGCAAATGATGTGCGAACTCATTAGAATTGCTGAATCCCAAATTCCTGTCTCTATGTAGCACATGTAAACAAAGTGCAGGCACTCCCTCAGTGCTTGCTGTTAACGGAGTCCAAATGTGAATGATTACTGGTAGGGAGAAGGAAAACACAACTGCAATTCAGACTCACTTACCTCTAGTGGTTGTGTCAGTCATGTTAGACTTACAAATTGGAGGTAATTGTATCAATTCTTGAAATGTAAGTAAGCACCACACATTTCTTAATTTCTGTTCAGTAATATCAAAACTCCCCTGCATTTGTTGAAAACTGTTTATTATTGTAATTTAATATCACCATACATTTTGAGGACAATGATACAAAATGCCTTACAGATTGCATGTCTCAGATTACTGCTCAGATAAGAGAAGAATGAATACCATACAACGATAGGACAGAGCTGCATTTCCACAAACAATAGTCTTAAATGGTTGCGTGATCACTCATTGCTAACCAGATGGTTGGATTGTACTTTTTTCTTGGTCTTCGTGATCACTCATTGCACTACATCTGAAATTAACATGTATACAAAAACTCAGAAGTGTACAAGTCACACGTCTTGTTAATACATGGATGATTTGGGACTTGCCTGTGTGAGCAATGAATTTCATTCCTGATGTAAAACTGTTTTTGTGGCAAAGAGAGATAACACCCTTACTGTATCTTGTAGTTCATTGGTGTAAAAGTTCAAATCCAGAATTGTGTAAAATTGTTTCATGTGTGCTAACAATTATTTTGTCATTTTTTTAATTTGATTTATACTTTTAATACCAGTATTTGCTCAGTGTAAGGCGTAGAACAAATATGGGAAATGGAATCAGAGATCAAGTTCCAAATTTGTCCTTTAAGGATGAAACCTAAGAAACACTGCCCACACAGATAAAACAAGTTTAGCTGTGCTTGTCATACTTGCGAGTTGTTTAAATTTATGCAACCCTCGACTAATGGCCCACCACAAAGCAGACAAAACACCTGCAGACAGGGTGCAGACATTCTCAATTTCCTAATTACATTGTGGTATCTTTTGCTTTTCATCAATAAGTTGCATTGAGCAGCAGTTAGCAACCTTCGCCAACACCCGCAGGTTCAGAACACTTGCAGGCAACAAGTAAATGGATATATTATATCAAGTATGTTGGGCACCACGCAAACATGGTAAGAGGTGTTGCATGGCAGTTAACACACAGAAGTTAATAATTAATATGAAAATGTCCAAATGTTTTTTAAATGTTCCTGTGACAGCAGATGCAAGTACAGGGCTGCAACATTGATGACCCTAGGTTTTAATATAGCAAATCCCAAATATTTTACTGTTGTCTCATTTTACTTTATATTAAAATTCACATGAAATAAAATATTACACACCTTCAATTTTATTAAGGGTTGCACTCTTAATTTTAATAAAAACATAACAAAAATTAAACATAATTATAAATAACAGTAAGTATGTATAGCAGTGGAGCTCGTATGAATTATTTGTGTGACTGAGGCTATACTGAATATTATGTTTCTGTAATTATAATGATGTTCTCTGGCTATGGATGGCCTTCATACTTCAATAATACTCATACACACATTAATATATAAACCAGGACCTTGTCAGGTCATACACATACAAGGTTAACCCCTCAGTCTGTCATGTATATGTATATATAATTCATAAGTATGTCTGAGAAGCACTTCTTCTGTGGCAAGGATGAGAAATCACTGGTGTGGAAGGAAATGTTTTGTCTCTTATGCACAGGTTTGAATACCAGATTGTAAAAAATAATTTTATTGGTGTGTAAAGCCACACAAAAAGTGTGTCAGTTCATAAAATGTATGCCCACAGTACATGTCTGCAAAGTTAAATCATCTAACAGTTTACATCAGCAAACAACCCTCAAACTAATGTCAAGTGTGAGATTAACCTTCCAATTTCATAATCTGTTTTCCTGTCTGTTTGGCACTGTTGCTCTCCACTTAACATCATGCAAATGTGGTTGGCATCATTGTTTGGGTTTGCACACTACCAGTAAACATGATAACATGCATTATCAGGAAGGTGTTTTCCCTGGTCAGACATGCCTGATGGTAGAAGTGAAGATGCCCAATTTAGGGTACAGAGGTGGGTGCTGAGGAGTCCAGAATCTTCACTGGACTCCTAATATAATGCACAGCTAAAGGATCTTGCAGGCTACTATACCAGCTCCCAGCACAAGTCTGAGCTGTGGAATCATCTGGCCAAGGCTGTCTCCAGTACAACTGGCATTCTGTGCACTGGAGAACAGTGTAGGCATCATTTTAATGACCAGAAAAGGTGCAAATGGGATAAACTCAACCAGTGGCTGGATGAGTTAAGGACTGATGACATCTCACAGCTGTGTAAGTATACTGATAAAGAGATTTTATAGTAGATAGAAAGCTGCATATATGCACAACTGGTATGTATAATGCTCTTCTGTTGTTCTCTTCTCTTTATTCCATAACCAAACTAAAGATTATGGTGAATAGAGATGGCCATGCTGAGCATCTAGAGAGACTGAGTGAAGCAAGGTGTATGTATGCAGCACAGCATAACTATTTATTTTTGCTATCATATTGCTCTTCTATGCAGTTGTAGCAAAGATAGCATGTATATCCTAACTGTAAAAGCAAGCATGCATGCTTTAGTCTGTAGCATAATCCAACTGTAGCAGTCAAGTCTAATACTGTAGTCAAATGCTGCTGGTTCAAATACCACAAGTAGCAAATGCATAGTAAAATCCTTTAAAATATTACAGAATTTAATTTCAGCAAAAGGAGAATGAATGCCCTACTGTTAACTGAATCTGTATAATTGGACCAAGCATATGTGCAATATATGTACATTGCAAGGATCAGTTTGAGAAATCCTTACTTACAGTTTGTAGCTGTTAAGAAGTATACTTAAATGTAAAAGTAGAGACAAAATACTTTATTATTCTGATAATGCATTGTATGTCATATCTCTTCCTTTTGTCTTACCCCAACTCTTATGTCTCTTTTTTTATTTTCTATGTGTCATCAAAATGTTTCCATGTCATCTATCTCTGATAATCACAAAATGCTTTGCAGCACTGGGTGGTAGGCCAGTCCCATGACTCAGCCTGCTCCTGCTCCACTGGGTCCTATACCAAAACCCAGCACATCTGGGACCCAACCTCACAGTACTACCTCTGTTGCCCCTGCACTGCCTGGGCCCTCCACATCAGGTAGCACTACCCCAGTAGCTGGTGGTGTGGCACCCTCCAGAAGTACTGGCAGAAATTAGGCTTTTTTTTACCAACCAGGAGTTACCAGGCATAATGCATAGGGTCATGCACAGCACCATTTGTGCACACCTATGCCAGATGGAAAGGATGTTCTCTTTTATTGTATGGAGGAGAAGATGCCAAGCTCGCCAACAGTCAGTGCCATAAGAGGACAGTGATGACAGTCCAGCAGGTGAAAACTAGATTCTCTCTGTCCCCATGTTTAACAGGCATGTGCATCTATTGTTCTCTCCCTTACCCCAATCACAGTGACTCCCAACCTTTTGTGCCCATCACCACCATGTGTCTTATCTTGTTTGTCCTGTTTGTTTGCATCTGCTTCCTCATCTACCCTACTAACCAGACCCAGAAATACCTACATCACTTACCCAAAATTCTTCTCTTACTGAAGTAAAAAAGGCACCTGTCCCACAAAAATATCATTCTATACGTAGCTCTTCACTTTGCACAGGTATCTTCTTTTTTTTTTCAATACTCATTTTTATTGTTTTGCCAAACCATTATACATTTCACACACTATTTACATTATGTACAATATTGCTTCCAATGTTTTAGTTCCATTTTGAATTTCCCTATAATACATTAAGAATAAATATCATTTTAACCAAGTACAGGAAATTAAAATCACAAAAAATTAAACATAAAAGCATCTACAATAGACAATTATAAACCAACTCAAGCCAATAATTTGTATTATTTCTATATTTTCTATCTAATCCAAGAATGTGTTGGTACACATACAGAATGTCCTGACGGAAAAATTTAGCTAATATTCTATATATATTTTCATTACTCAGTGCTGGAAAAGTGGATAGCTATGATTCTTTCCTACCTCTATCCTGTATGTTCCTCTATTGCTCTTCCTTTGTTCTCCCCATTTCACCCCTTTCCTATCTACCCCATATTAAGACCTTTAATCTAGTCAAAAAATAAAATCACACACCACACACATAAGTGAAAAAAACTCATGAAGCTGATAATTTTTTGCTCTCTGTGTTTGCAAGGACCATGCACCAATGATGAGCGACAGTGAACAGCTCTTCATTGTTGAAGTTACGTCCAGGCAATGCTGCTTAAACATGTTGCGATAAGGTAACACACAATGAGTGTAGAATAAAGAATTATGTCATTGCATTATACATATATATGTAAAACTAATAGATACTTCTGGATTTGAACCTGTATCATCTGGCCTCAAAAAAAAAAAAATTCATCAATGCAGTTACACCTACTGCCACAGGGTCACTTAGGTTGCAGGTGTGTTTCTTACATTCAGTACTATCCAAAATTTTAGCATTGAAGCAGAGGCTCACGTTTGCTGGTCATTTATCTAAGCACAAATGTGAAAAGCAGTATAAATGTGCATCTTGCATGTGCCTATACTTTGCCATTGATCTTGCATACCAGCTGCTCAGTGGTGCGCTATGGAATGCTTATAATACAGATTCAGATTTTCCAGTACTTGTAGTAATGTGGACAGCTGTTTGGATATAGTTTGCAAAGCTGTCTTTTTAAGGTATAACTGCACATTGGAAAAACAATAGCAAATGGTAAAATTTGCACACTCATCAATGTGGTAACATGCAGATATTTAATATATTGACAGTTGTGCGTGGCTAGCCATACATTTCAGACAGATCTCCCAACATCTTCTCACAAACAACCAATGATGATGTCGTCCACCATAACTTGTCTTGCAGCCTTGTAAAAGTCAGGCTTGTGCCATGGCACTTGTGTTAAGTAATGAGTTCTCTAGTCTGTGTACTTAGGCAGGGGTTCTAATCTAACTGTAGTCAACTGGTGTGTGTGTGTGTGTGTGTGTGTGTGTGTGTGTGTGTGTGTGTGTGTGTGTGTGTGTGTCTAGTCAGAACAGCATAACTGTGCATCCTGCAGTTTTCACTACAATCCCATGAAGTACCAATATTTTGACAGTTGTACATGCCTACACATCCATTTCATTCAGGCCTTCAAACATCTTCTCTCAAACATCCAATGATGATGTCATCCACGATAAATTTTTCTGAAGCCATGTAAAAGTTAGACTTGTGCTGTGGTGTTTTTCTTAAGTACTGAGTTTTCTAGTCTGTGTACTTAGGTGGTCAACTGGTGTGTGTGTTTACTCATTTGGTTGACATGAAAGAGAGCATTTTACACCAACATGTGAGACACTGTTATTATTATTTTCTCCTAACCAGGCACTGCTGATGGCATCACTTATAAAGTATTGTCAGGCACTCTTTAAGTCACACTTATGCTGTGGTCCTTGCATTAAATGCTGAGGGCTATATTCTGTGTACTTAGATAGGTAGGGATTTTGTTCTCACTGCAGTCAACTGGTGTGCGTGTGAGTTTGTTCACTTGGTTGACATTAGAAAAAGCATTTTACACCAGCATGTAGGATACTGCTTTTACCATCTTCCTCTCACCAGACTCTGCTGATGTCATCAGCTATAAAGTATTCTCCAGCACTAATCACAAAAGGAAACCAAGCACAATAACCCGATCAGGTAAAACAGCAAAAAGTCATGGCCACAGACCTAGGTAATGCAAACAAAACTTTTTTAATCCGACAATAAAATCCACAGACTCGTCAGCAAAGGCATAAAATCCAAGTCAAATCAAATCAAGCGCTTTCACCCAGGACCTCCCGGGCTTTATCAAGATACAGACAAACATTTTGACTTGCCCTTTTATACAGTTTCCCAATTAAGCTAATTAGTATTGATTAATGAATTAACCAATTAAAACTTCTTCCCAATATATAAAATTCATTTTGATTTCATGAACATATGTTATAAAAACTTATAAGAAATACAAACTTATTTCCATTAAATATCAAAAATATTATCATTATAAACTTATTCTACACTGTTTAAACATTGTGCCCTAATAGTATCTTAAACCAAAAACACCAAACAACTCCACGCATACAAAATACATATTGAGAATGATGAAATGCATTATAAAATACATTAAAAATCCATACAAACATACTCTGTGGAATTAATTGCATATTAATAAACCATAAAAACAAATAAATACAAATAAAAATATATGCATATATATACTTATGGAATACACCATACTGTTAATCTACAATTTTGCTCTTCTCAGCTTCAAGATACTATTTAACCAAATGGCTTCATTCAGCCCTGGGGGTTTAGAGGCATTTAATTTCAACTGCCATAGCAGTTCCCTATATTCAAGGGACGCTTCCCAATCCCCACCCCTTGGGTTGTTTTTAACTTGCTCAAGTACCAGGAATTTTAGATTCATAGATTTGCAAACTAATGAATGTTTATAGAATGCATTTGACTCCTTTTTCCTACTGATATTGTAAAGATGTTCGTATATTCTTTTGTTCAAAGTTCTTTCCGTTTTGCCAATATAAAAACAAAAACAATACTGGCAAAACCCAAGATACACTACTCCTTTTGCATTGCAATTATAGTGACCTAACGTTCCTATATATGTGCCTCTGGACTTCAAGTATACCCCCTTACTGTTGGCTATATAGGGGCATTGTTTGCACACCTTACATTTGTATGTCCCCTGTAGTGATTGTGAACTAAATCTACTGGCAGTACGCTCCCTTTCGAATATGTCTTTTAAATTCATATTCCTTCTTCTTATAAACTGTGGTCTATTGCCAATAGTATTCTTAATATCATCGTTCATGGCCAAAATTGGCCAATATTTAACTACAATATTTTCAACCATTAAGCTATCAATATTAAATGTGTGCACAAATACCCCACTCTGTTTTGCCCTATTATTGTTTGTACTTTCCACCTCCTTTCTACGACTATCTCCTAATAGGGGAAAGTAATGGTCAACTCTTTTGGAGGCAATGTCCGAGGCTAAGGCATCAAATAATTGCATCGGGTATCCCCTTTCTTTGTACAATGTTCTAAGAAATACTACTTCCCCGTTAAACAATCTTCACTACACATTCTAGAAGCTCTTATCAGTTGTCCCTTAATAATTCCTTTCTTTTGAAAAAAACGGGTGACAACTATCGAAATGGAGAAACATGTTGGAGTAACTGTCTTTCCTATGAATACTAGACTGAAAACAATTCTGCACATAATTTTTCTCCAATTTCACATCCAAATAGTGTAGTCGGTCTGTTTGAATATTATAAGTAAATCTCAAAAATTCCGTACTAGAACTAATGTACTCCATGAATTCATAGGTTCATAGGTTCATAGGTTCATACTAGGCTATCTGCCCGAGGGCATTTATAAGCCTAGCCCATTGTTTTGTGGCTTACGCCACCCCTTTAGTATGGGGAACTATACCCATTATTTTGCTGTGCCTCTGTCGAGCAGTGACACTGAGGTAATTCCTGGGGTATATCTGCGATCTCCCATCCATTGGTCAAGATTTCTCTTGAACAAGGCCAGCGAGGTGCTCTGCCTCACATGTACCGGGATTTTGTTCCACAGCATAGGGAGTCTTTGGGTGATGAATCTATCCCTCCAGCACGTCCTATTAATAGCCGTGTCGAGGTTTAAGTCTCCCGCCCTTGTGGCTCTGATGGATCTAGATTTTTGAGGTGAAGCATATTCATCAAATCTGGGTTTGACATGGCCTTGTATGTTAGGCAAAGGTCACCTCTGAGCAAGCGGTGGCGACTGAATAGAGCTGGAGTTCTTTCAGTCGGGCAGCATAGGACAGATTTTGAGACCCTTTATCCTTTTGGTGAGGAACTTTTGTGGCCTCTCCAGCTGCTGCAAGTGTCGGGTCAGATACATTCCGAATGGGGCATTGTACTCAATCATTGGTCTGATGAGTGATGAGTAAAGGGAGACTATGACCTCCCTTGATCTAGATGAGAATCCCTTCATGATAAGGTGGGCAATGTAGAAGGACTTCCTAACTACTTTAGCTACATGGGTGTCGAATGACAGACTACTATCAACCTGGGTCCCCAGGTCCCTGATAACTTCTTCTGTGCTCAGTGGATTGCCACCTATTTGGTAGCTAGGGGTAACCTTGTTTTTCCCGAAGGGTATGACTATGCATTTTTGGCATTTAACTTTAGGCCGTGGCTCTGGCACCAGTTATCCGTTTCTGTGAGACCCTTCTGAAGGATATCTGTGTCAGATGTGTTTTCTACTATGGCCCAGTTTGCAGTCATCTGCAAACTTTGTCAGCCATAACCCTCCTGTGTTTGCTTGTACTTGGAAAAGTAGATGCCAAACAAGAGTGGGCCCAGGACTGAGCCCTGTGGGACACCACTTGTGACAGGCTTTGAGTCTGACATGGCGCCAGCAACTCTGACCCTGTGGGTTCTGTCACTCAGCCAGTTTGCAACCCATCTTGTGATGTATGGGTTAACATTTAAGCTGATGAGTTTTTCAATGATACCCGAGTGGGGTATTGTATCGAAGGCCTTAGCCAGATCGAGGTAGGCTGTATGGACTGCCTTTCCCTCATCAATGGCTTTGGTGACTGTTTCAAAAAGTCAACCAAGTTTAAAAGGCATGATCTGCCTTTGACAAAGCCAAACTGGGTTGGATCCAAAGTCTGCAAATTCCCTATGTCTTTATTTATGAGGTCCATTATGATCCTCTCCATGGCTTTGCAGATAAGGCTTGTCAAGCTAATGGGCGGTAATTTCCAGGGTCTGTGGAGGCACCGCCTTTGTGAAGTGGGACCACAGTTGCAGTGCGCCACTCCTGGAGTGCGTATCCAGAGGTAAGACTTTGATTAAACAGCTGTCCTAGCTGTGGGTTTAATTCCTCATTGAGTTCGTGGAGCACACAGCCGGGGACACCATCGGGTCCCATGGATGCTGTGTTTTTGCTTTGGAGAGAGCAGTTCTCACTTGGGCGCTGGAGATGTTTGGGGGCTGCACTCATTTGGTATAGATATCTCTCCTTTTGGGGAGGGGAGGAAGTTTGCACTGAACCGGCCAGCCAGTATGTTGGCAATGTCTGTAGGATCAGTAATCTTCACATCATTTTGAACTAGTTCTGAGCATATCTGGGAGTTTCCTCCTAGGTTTCTAACATAGCTAAAGAAGGCCTTATGATTGTCTTTTGAGTCTTTAGCTATTTTTCTCTCGAAATTTGCTTTGGATGATTTTATGAGAGCTCTTAGTTTTTACTTATAGTGATCAAGGGTGTCTTACCTTTTAAGGATTTTGCTCTATCTTGTAGTAGCTTCCTCCTTTTGTTGTAGAGTTTGTTTATGGCTGGGGTCCACCAGACTGGACGCTTGCCTTTGGTACAAAGAGTCTTTGTTTTGCTTGGGATTGCCTTATCCATGCAGTCCTGCAGGTGCTGGTAGAAGGCGTTTGTAAGTGATTCAGCGGCTTGAGTATTGTTTTCCGCCGGCTCGGGGGCCTGAAAGGAGACCACACTAGTCTTTAGAAGTGTGAAGTCGACTTTTGAGAAGTTCTTTACTGTGGTCTTTTTTATTTCAGGTGGTTGTGGGATGAGGACCTCCAGCGAGATTAGTTTGTGATCTGATCTCACCAGTGAGGGGTTTATTACGATGTTGAACATTGTGCTCCCATGTTCGTGATGATGAGATCAAGTATGTTATCTCCTCTTGTGGGGATGGTGACTAGTTGTTCCATGGCATTTGAGTTTATGAATTCCAGGAACTTTTGGGCTAGGGTGTTTGGGCTTGAGTAGTGTTCCCAGTCTATATTAGGGTAATTGAAGTCACCTAGTATGATGGTGTTTGGTGATACATTTATCCCTCTAGTGTTTTCAGGAAGGCCATGTGAGTTTCCTGAGTTTGTGAGGGTGGCCTGTAACATGCTACAATTTGCAGAGCAGTCTTGCCTATGGTTAATTGCACCTGGATGGTCTCCGATGCATCGTGCATTGCCACCAGTCTTGAGGTGTGGGTGTCCTTGATGAATATGGATACCCCCTCCTTTCTTGGTATTGTCCGGATTTTGGGGCCGGAACGCATGATATGAGGTAAAACCTGATAGCGCTGGGGTGCTCTCAGGAGCCTTGAACCAGGTTTCTGTCACAGCACAGACATCGATGTTCTCCATACTGAGAAGGGCCTCGAGTGCGTGCATTTTGAGATTTAGACTTCTGGCATTGAGCAGCATTACCCTTAGTTTTTTCCTTTTTGTGTTCTAGGGTGGTAGGTTTAGAATTTGAGCCTTGCCTAAAAAGGCACTATGGGGTGGCAAGAGCCTTTGCCAATATCCGAATCCCAGGGGTGACAGGTGCAAGCCGTCCCTTGGCAGCGTGGCTTGTCCAGCATGTCATCCCAGGAAGACAGATACTGGATCCCCTTTGAATGACACCAGTGTTTAAGCCAATTGTTAAAGCTGATCATCTTATCTCTGTATTGTGGCATCATTCTTGGTGAAGGTAGGATACTGCTCAAGGTCAGGGTCATACCTGCCTGGGCTACATAATCAGAGAGCTCCTCAATGTCTCTTTTCATGTAGTCCAAGGAGGTACGTCTCAGGTCGTTTACACCAGCGTGGACAATGACTGAGTCATATTTGTACCTGCTGTTGAGAGACCTGAGTGCTTGCGTTATGTGGCGGATTCTAGCGCCCGACAGGCAGCTTACTGTGACCTTCTCCTTACTCAGTCTGGTGAGCGGGACATCAGTGTGTCTGACTATGGAGTCACCAATGACTAGTGTGTCTGGCATTGTGTTTGGCCTTAAGGGCTGTGACTGTTTGACACTCTGACTGTGAGGTCTATGTGTTGCGGGTGTTGTGTTCTGAGGTGGTGGTTGTTTGGGTGTCTGATTTGGTGGCCTCTGCTGTTTTGGTAGATTTTTGATCAGAGCCTCCGAGTATGTCTTTGTGTGTTTATGTGTATGATTTGAGGTTGTAATGGTACTATGTGAGACTGGGTCTATAGTGTGTGTGGTAACCTTCTCCTCCTGACTAGTCTTGCCAGTCCTATGTTGAGAGAGCTCAGCCTCCAGTTTGGCCGTATAGTTGCATCTCTCGCATGTATTTGTGTTTTGTGGGAGGAGGAAAGGGTTGTCTGTGTACATGAGGCAATTGAAACATTGCCTCAATATTCCCAGGATCACCAGCTGAGCAGGAGAGGACACTAGCAACTGATCCCTCGACATGCTAGAAGGGTAGACGAAAAACTTTAAAAAAAGATTCCGGGGGACGTGGGTGACCGAGAAATGGGGGTTGCCTTTTTGGGGTACTATCTATGACAAGAGTGCCGTATCAAGGTAATAAGTACTGTAGGAGCAAGTGCTAGGTTTAATAGATAGAGAATAGTCTACTTGGAGTCAAGTAGAGTTGATCTTTTTAGTTATAGGATACGCTGATTTGATCAGTAGTATAGTTCGAGGAAGGTAGTTTTAAGGGAAAATTTGAAGAGTGGACTTTAGGTAGCCCGAATAGTTTAAACCTGCTTAACCGGCACTGCCCTAGTGTGCAACAGTGGCAGCTCCGCGCTAAATCGCTCTAAATCGCGCTAACGCGCGTTTAGCGCGTTTTATACCAGGGGGCTGGAAAAAGCTAGAAACTGGCCCAAAACGACCAATAAACTACTAGTTACTGGCTGAAACCTCACAAAACTGGACAAAAGGCAGCTCAATTCATCAAACTCACTTCTATCACCCTTCCATAAAATACATATGTCATCCAGGTAACGCTGATAATGCAAAATAAACCTGGTCCATTTTGATTTAAATATGTATTTAGTCTCCCAAAAGGACAATACCACATTAGCATAAGCTGAAGCACATGGGGTACCCATAGCCACTCCTCTTTTTTGTTTAAATAGTTTGCCGTTGAAAAAAATGAAGTTATTATTAAGGATAACTTCCATAAACTCTACCAAAAGCCCTATAATATTGTTGTTAAGACTAGATGAGCTAGCTAATAACTCATTGAACCATTTCAAACCGATTTCATGTGGAATGCTGGGAAATAATTCTATGACATCTATTGAAATCATATATCTTGTCTCTGTAAAGAACTCTTTTTTAATACTCCTCAAAAATTCCCATGAATCTTTGCACAAGTACTTAAGTGATGATACAAAATTTTTCAATGTGATGTCAACAAATTTCCCCAGTGGTTCGGTAATACCCTTGGCTCCGGCTACAATAGGCCTAAACTGTAATGGATTTAGTCCTTTATGGACTTTGGGTATTCCAAATATCACTGGTGTAAGTGGTTTCTGGACCAACAAATAATTGAATAGCCGCTCATTGATCACTCCTTGGAGGAGGTGGTCTTCTAACATATACCTGATTTTTGCATAAGCAATATTACGTTCATTAATTGACACTCCACTGTACTGTTCAGTGTCATGTAGTAGTGAATACACGTTTGCTTCATAATCATGTTTATACATTAGAACAACCCCCCCCCCTTATCAGTTTTCATAACTCTTATACCTTCCTTACTCAGGGTATCAATTAATGTAAAAGATTCTTCTAGGAGATTACTTTGATGCACGCCATCCTTGTTTTTCTGGATACCCCTAATATCAGCTTCTACCATTTCTTCAAATACCATTAATGAAGGGTGTAAAGGTGGGTTTAACATACTAGATCGATGTAAAAGACTAGGCACATAATTCTTCCCTTTAAAATAAATGTTTAAATTCAACTAGCGTGTGAACAATTTTAAATCCAAAACAGTTTTAGTAATAATAAGGGTTTTTGCTGGAACAAAATGTAACCCCTTAGTAAATAGATTAAAATGTGTATCATTCACCATGGTCTCCGTATAATTATAAATGGAAAAATTACCTTTTTTACTAATTTTACAAATAGGGGCATTCAAATTGTCTCTTATATTATCCACACTAACTGTGTTTGCATATTTGTTCTGTACTATCTCTTGGATTTGTTCCACCTCTGTACATACGGCGTAAATTGCCTGTTCCCCTGTCTCCCCAGAGCTCTGTAAAAACCCTGCTTGGATTGATTTTGTGGCTGATTTAACTTTTGAGCCAACCTTTCCCTCCTCCTAGGGGCATCAGCATAAAAACCACCTTCATTGTCAAACACTTGCTCATTCTCTGAACTATTCTTTTTTATAGCGTCACACGACCATCTATTCCTATTGCTAAAACAATATGCAACACGATTATTATATTCTTGTAGGTCACGTTCCATTTTTTTAATTTTTCTAACAACTCTAAAACAATGTTTGTCGACTTCTTTGAACGTACATTCATAATCTTTTTTAATGCTACAAAAACTAGAGTCATTAACAATTGTATTATTGAGAGTATTAACTTCCGCTAACAAAACGGAAGCTTTACTCTCATAATCTTGCACCATTAATCCAAGCATATCCAGCCCTGCTTTATTAAACAGTGCTGATAAATCATTGAACAAGTCCGAGCCGGGTAATGCGTTATTGGGAAACTTGTTGAAACGCAACCCTTTTGGCACCCTCTTAACTCGGATACACTCCTTAAGATAATCAATTTCCATTTGCGCCATTTTAAACACATATAACATTGTTCAATTCTTTAAGCGTTTGTTCTACACCATTATCGTTTAAATTGTTAACATTGCCAGTACCTTGTTTAAAGGAAAAATTACTAGTACTACTACTACTATTCTCCAGCACTGTAAAAGCCAGAATTGTGCTGTGGCACTTGTGTTAAGTACTGTGCTTTGTAAATAGTTAGGTAGTTTTAGAACAATATGTGAATCCACAGCAATGTCCAACAGTCCTGTAAACATCTTGTTGCAGCACACAATAATTATGTCATCCTATGTAACATGGACTCTGACAGTATTAAAGACAAACCTGTGCTGTGGCAGTGACATTAACTACTGTGTTTGCAAACTACTTCAACTATACTTATAGGTGTTCTAATCTGACTGCAAGCTACTTGTGTGTCTATACATACAACTATCACTTTTGAGACAATTTTGCACAGGAATGTGAATTCACATCCATTACCTACAGTGCTTGCAACATGTTCTCCCCAGCATACAATGATGCTATCATACTCTATAAAATACAATGTGACAGTGTTGCAGTCAGACATATGTGGTGTTGCTTCTGTCACATCGCATGGCCTTCATACTCTATACCTACGCAAGTGTAATGTTCATATCAGGCCAGTGTACTACTTTGTGTCTGGTTGCTGTTACACATGGTCATTGTGTCCTCTTTGGAATAGCTCTTCATTTCACTACCACTTGGGGTACCTTTCATGTAGACCCACACATTGTCCATTGTGCTCTGGTCCCATAACATCCTTCCTGAAGGGGAGTGGAGAATGTCCTCATGTCAAATATGCACACGCACATCATGAAGCAGAGTCCTTTCATGAGCCTATGCAAGATGTTTCCAGACCACTGCATGTGTGATTGCTAATTCTGTCATAGTGTGGTGCACATGTCTCATATGGATGATGGCAGAATGTAAAGCAATTCAGTGAATATACACATATACACAATAGTTTTACTATCTTCAATAATATACCTATATGCATTTTTATTTTCATGTTATAATAATGAATAGGTCTTCATGTGATGCTGGCTATTAGCCTAATAGTGCCCTATGACCCTGTGGTGAATTCAGATGTAAATGTTGCTGTCATTGACATGTGCTATATTGAGGTGTGGATGTACAGTATGGCCATAAGAGGGTATTACAATTTGTGATGTGAGATAATGTATTGATGGCCACTGCTACCATTGCATTACTTGCTCCTTCTATAATAGTTACAGTAATATGCCCCCTGAGAACTGTTGGCATAGGTTCATAGCTTCATAGGCAGTTACTAGGCTAGCAGCCCTAGACCCCTTACAAGCCTAGCCATGTTCATCACAAGTAGCCCCAATTCTCCCTATTAGGGGGAAGTAATTTGCAGAACAAGTCTATGGTCAACACTGACTACTTCTGTCCATGAGGGACATGGATGACACTCCTCGGGGAATTTGTGGTCTAGCATCCATTTGTCTAGGTTGAGCTTGAATATAGTCTGTCAGGAGCTCTGCTTCATGTGGCTTTGAAGTTTATTCCAGAGGAGTGGAAGTCTCTGTGAGATATATCTGTCTTTCAAGCATGTTCTGTGAATGTCACAGGCTAGACAAAGATCCCTAGAGTGAGTGACTCTTTTCTCATTAGATTTGTGAATGTGCAGCATTTCTGTCATGGCAAGGTCTGAGACTGCCCTGTAGGCCAGGCTCACATCACTTCTCAGCAGTCTATACAATATACTGTATAGTGACAGAGCTTTCAGTCTATCTACATACATCATGGCATGGTTTGGATGCCCTGTATTTTCTTAGTGAGAAACCCCTGTAATCTCTCCAGCTGCTGCAGGTGTCTGGTGAGGCACATGCAAAGGGGAGAATTGCACTCTGTTAGTGGTATGATGAGAATCAAGTACAGTGGTGTTATAACATCCTTAGATGCCCTTACACTTATGAGGTGCACAGTGTAGAAGGCTTTTCTTACCACTGTGAAAGCTTGGGGGGGTAAAACTCAGATTGCTATCTAACTATGTTCCCAGGTCTCACACCACTGGGTTTGACCTTGTGGGGGTGTTGTCAATACTGTAATTTGTTAGGAATTCCACTTTGCTAAAGGCAATAATAATGGCACTTTTTGCATTTAGTTTTAGACCATGACTTCAGCGCCAGTCATTTGTCTGTGTTATCTCCTCCTGTAATAAGTTATCATCATTGAGGGACTCAGTGATTGCGCCAAACTTGCAATCATCAGCAAACCTGATAAGCCAAAGGCCATCTACCTTAGCCTAGACTTCCAAGAAATAGATTCTGAACAGTAATTGGCTCAGCACAGATGGTTGTGGTACACCATTGATGACAGGTCAACTTTGACAGCATGTGTTTTGTTGGTGAGCCATTTGGCTACCCATCTAGTGAAGTAAAGTTTAATCCCCAGCTGGTAGAGTTTCTCAATGATACCTGAGTGGGAGATTGTGTCAAAAGGTCAAGATAGGTGGTATGCACAGTCTTACCTTCATCCAGAGTTTTGGTGACTTTTTTAAATAAGTCTACTAGGTTTAATAAGCACGATCTACTGTTAAAGCAAAATTTGGTTGGGTCTAGAGTATGAAGTCACCTATGTGCTTTTTGATAATGTCCATGATGATTCTTTCCATAGCCTTGCAGATGAGACTGGTTACATTTATGGATCTATAATTCTCAGGGTCGGTTGATGGCCTCCCTTTGTGCAAGGGATTACTGTTGCTGTTTTACAATCCACTGGAAAAAAGCCAGTTTTCAGACTATGGTTAAAGAGAGGGCTATGTGGTTCCACTAGGTCCTGTTTTAGATTGCTTAGTAAACAACCTGGGATATCTGGTAGCATTGAGGCTGTGATTTTAGGCTTGAAGGGCACAGATAAGACCTGATCTCTATGGATACTAAGCAGAGTACTGGTTTCAGAAATAGTTTGGGGTATGGTAGATGGGGCCAGGGTGGTGAAGTTTGTGCCAAATCTGTCATGCCCTCATCTGCTGTTCATAACTGATATCTGTCTTTTTCCCAGTGTTCATTCCTACAGTTCATCTGTGTGCCCCTATTAAATACACACACTTCCCCTGACTGTTTATTTATAATGCAGTCTATGTATACTTATTGATCATTTGCACAACTTTTGTTCAGTATGCCTGAAACAGGTTTCCACAATACTCCACATTGCATACACTTTCATATAATGTGTTGAAACAACATACATTGCTTTATTAATAACCCTGGTAATCACTGTGGCATTCCGCACAAATATGCAGACCTAGTTTGCTTGTCGGTAAACAGGTTTACTTGTCTGCTCCTGTCCGCATTGCTTTACATGGTTCCCTTGCCAGCAACATCATCGTCAGACACAAAACAGTGCTTGTTTACATTTAAACACGGTGCACTGCATGCATATACAATTAGCTGTGCTGCTCACCATGCAAATATGTAAACTCCATGTAGGCTTTACACTAAGCCTACATGGAGTTTATTGAATCCCCAGAACTGTCTTTTGCTTTCACCACAAAAGCTTTTCCGGTGAGGGGCATGCAGTCCAGCAAATATAGGTTCATAGGTTCATAGGTTTATACTAGGCTATCTGCCCTAAGGCATTTATAAGCCTAGCCCAAATTATTGTGGCTTACGCCACCCCTTATATGAAAAAATACTGTGCCCATTAGTTTGTTGTGCCTCTGTCCAGCAGTGACCCAGAGATGATTCCCGGGGTAAACCTACGATCTCCCATCCACAGGTCTAGATTTCTCTTGAACAGAGTCAGCGAGGTGCTCTGCCTCACATGGACCGGGATTTTATTCCACAGCATAGGGAGTCTCTGAGTGATAAATCTATCCCTCCAGCACGTCCTATTTATATCCGTGCTAAGGTTTAAGTCGCTTGCTCTAGTGGTTTTGGTGGATTTGGATTTTTTGAGGTGGAGCATGTCCATTAATTCCGGGTTGGACATGGCCTTGTATGTCAGGCACATGTCACCTCTGAGCAGACGGTATGCGACTGAATAGAGCTGGAGTTTCTTCAATCTGGCAGCATATGACAGATTTTGGAGTCCCTTTATCCTTTTGGTGAGGAACTTTGGGGTCTCTCCAATTGCTGCAGATGTCGGGTGAGATACATCCCGAATGGGGCATTGTACTCGATCATTGGTCTGATAAGTGAAGAGTACAGGGGAACAATGACCTCACTAGATCTGGATGTGAATCCCTTCATGATCAGGTGGGCAATGTAGAAGGTCTTTCTAACCACTTTAGCAATGTGAGTGTCAAAGAAAGGCCACTGTCAACCTGGGTCCCCAGGTCCCTGATAACCTCTTCTGTGCTTAGTGGATTGCCACCTATATGGTAGCTTGGGGTTACCTTGTTTTTCCCGAAGGGTATGACTATACATTTTTTGGCGTTTAACTTCAGGCCATGGCTCTGGCACCAGCTATCTGTTTCCGTGAGTCCCTTCTGAAGGATATCAGTGTCCGATGCACTTTCCACTATGGCGCCCAGTTTGCAGTCATCTGCAAACTTTGTCAGCCAAAGTCCTCCCATGTTGGCCTGTACTTCTGAGAAGTAGATGCCAAACAATAGGGGGCCAAGGACCGAGCCCTGTGGGACACCACTTGTGACCGGCTTGGAGCCAGCAACTCTAACCCTGTGGGTTCTGTCCTTAAGCCAGTTTGCAACCCATCTTGTGACATATGGGTTTACATTTAAGCTGGTAAGTTTTTCTACAATACCCGAGTGGGGTATTGTGTCGAAAGCCTTTGCAAGGTCAAGGTAGGCTGTATGGACTGCCTTTCCCTCATCAATGGCCTTGGTGACTATTTCGAAGAAGTCGACCAAGTTCAAAAGGCATGATCTTCCCTTGACAAAGCCAAACTGGGTCGGGTCCAATGTCTGCAAGTCCACTATATCTTTGTTTATGAGCTCCATTATGATCCTCTCCATAGCTTTGCAGACTAGACTTGTTAAGCTTATGGGCGGTAATTACCAGGGTCCGTGAGGCGCCACCTTTGTGGAGTGGGACCACAGTTGCCGTCACGCCACTCCTTGGGCACGTATCCTGTGGTAAGGCTGAGATTAAACAGCTGCCTTATGTGCGGGTTTAATTCCTCATTTAGCTCGTGTAGCACACAGCCGGGACACCATCCGGTCCCATTGATGCTGTGTTTTTAGCTTTAGAGAGAGCAGCTTTCACCTGCGCATTTGAGATGTCCGGGAGGCTACACTCGGCTGGGATAGTTATCTCTCCTTTAGGGGAGAGGGGTGAAGTTTGCACTGAACCTGTCTGCCAGTATGTTGGCAATGTCTGTGGGTTCAGTGATTTTTGTATCATTTTGGACTAATTCTGAGCATATCTGTGAGTTTCCACCCAGGTTCCTAACATAGCTGAAAAAGGCCTTATGATTGTCCTTTGAATCCATGGCAATTTTTCTCTCAAAATTGGCCTTAGTTGATTTTATGAGTGCTCGTATTTTTTACTAATAATGATCAGGGGTGACTTCCCTTTTATGGATTTTGTTCTATCATGTAATAGCTTTCTCCTCTTATTGTAAAGTTTGTTAATGGCTGGGGTCCACCAGACTGGACGTTTGCCCTTTGTGGAAAAAGTCTTGGTTTTATTTGGGATTGCCTGATCCATGCAGTCCTGGAGGTGTTCATAGAAGGCATTTGTAAGGGCTTCCGCAGCTTGGGTTGTGGTTTCCTCTGACTCAGGGGCCTTGAAGGATACCACACCAGTCTTGAGTAGTGTGAAGTTTGTTTTAGAGAAGTTCTTCACTATGGTTTTTTTTGTTTGGGGTGGGGGCGGGATGTGGATTTCCAGTGAGATTAGTTTATGATCAGATCTCACCAATGAGGGATATACTTCCGGTGTGGAGCATTTTGTCCCTATGTTTGTGACAATGAGATCTAGTATATTTTCTCCTCTCGTGGGAACAGTGACTAGCTGTTCCATGGCATTTGAATTTATGAACTCCAGGAACCGTTGGGCTAGAAAGTTAGGGCTTGAGTAATGTTCCCAGTCTATATTCGGGTAGTTGAAGTCACCCAATATGATGGTGTTTGGAGATACATTTATACCCTCCAGTGTCTTCAGGAAGGCTGTGTGGGGTTCCTGAGTTTGAGAGGGTGGCCTGTAGCATGCTACAATTTGTAGAGCAGTTTTGCCTATTGTTAGTTGCACCTGGATGGTTTCAAGCTTCATGCGTTGCCACCAACCTGGAGGTGTGAGTATCCTTTATGAATATGGATACACCCCTCCTTTTGTGGAGTGGTCCGGGTTTTGGGGCCGGAACGCATGATATGAGGTAAAACCTAATAGTGCCGGGGTGCTCTCAGGAGCCTTGAACCAGGTTTCAGTTACAGCACAGACATCGATGTTCTCCATACTGAGAAGGGCCTCGAGTGCGTGCATTTTGAGATTTAGACTTCTGGCATTGAGCAGCATTACCCTCAATTTCTTCCCATTTTTGTTTTCTAGGGTGGTAGGTTTAGAATTTGAGCCTTGCCTAAAAAAGGCACTATGGGGGTGGCAAGAGCCTTAGCCAATATCCGGAATCCCAGGGGTGACAGGTGCAAACCGTCCCTATTCTATAATAACAGTTATGAACTTTCAAGTATTCAAATATATCATTTTATTTGCATACAATGTCTTAGCTTGATAATTCTTTGGTATTTTTGATGAGTTGTAACATTTTCTTAAAAAAAACGTCAGCCATGGTAATGTATAATTTATCAAACTATCTTACACTCTGATGCATATAACATATTATGCACTAATAGCACTCAGTAGAGTAATATGCCGTGTACCATTCTTACTTCCTCCTGATGTTGCTGTTAAGTAAGAACATTGTATCCTCTAGATTAGAGAGGCTAGAAAATGGCAGATTTGCCTGATCGCATAAAAAAACCCCAAGAAATGTAAATTATCATACCATCCATATTATCTCACTCAAGATTACAGCACCTTTTTTGTATAATGCCAGTTAACACCCACACCTCTTTATTATGTCCAGAACTTACCAGGTAATAATAGCCAGTATTAGGAAGGTCAAGCATTTGGTAAGACAATGACACTAAGACTGTTAGTCTAGGATGTCCTGCAGTGGAGTAATTAATCTGAGTTTGACACTTATTATTCATATTTTCATATTCATGTTCATAATTTCATAACTGACAGACCTACATTTTATTGAGGTATACAGTGTGAAACACCAATTTGGGGGACATGGTAGTTCACTGAAAATGCTGGTTTATATCCCACCATACTAGAAATATTGCTAGTTGTTTGTTAGTAATTATGAAAATAAGCAAAATGTCAATAAGTACTTAATACGTAAAAAACAAGTAACTTACAAACTGTTGCATGAAACCGTTGATGTTGTTGAAGAAAACTGTCTTTAATATTTCCACTGCAAGTTCAACATCGTGAAAGATATGCAGTTATTATTTGTATCATTAATTATACAATTAAGCATGTGTTTTCATATTTCAGCAAATATTTCAATAAACTTGCACTTACAGAATAATTTCTTGTGTGAAAGCACATGTCTGGTTAACAAAAATGATTTAACAATATATGTGTAGGTTGTATAGTTTTCAAGATATTTTAAATTTGTTCGTGAAAGTTTAGAAAAAATACAATTTGTATTTAGTGTGCATTATAATGTAATATTTTACAGTATTTATGGAAAATACCGAATGCACTGACTATTATCAATGTAAAGAATATTTCTTACTGATAACATTGCTATTTGAACAGTTTTATTAGTTTTAGTTGTTCACAAAATATTTGCATTTGTTTCTCTTATGCTTTTTACATTTATTTTTCAGAAAAGGGTCAGGAATGTCAGCTGTATGTAGGCTGCTATAGAGGTATGGCATTCCATACTACATAACATAAGTGTTACTGGGTTAATCCATGTTCTTTGAAGTTCTGAGAAGAATATAATATGCATTAGTATTGTACCGTACATTATTGTGTACTTTAGAAAGTTCATTTAAAGGGCTGCTAAAACTGAAAATCCTGCACTCATTTGTATCTGAACCTCTCAAGTCTGTGACTGCATCATTAATTGATTATTGTAGTTTCTGACAGCATGTAAGGAAAATGAGATAATTTAACAAGCATTTGAAAAGATGTTATTTTAACAATATATGTTCAATTCATATGAAGGCTCTTTGCTGAGGCACCAGATCTTTACTGAAATTTCCATTTTGCCATTCTGTGTATATTTTATTATTCAGATGATTTTTGTTAATAAAATATATAGCATTATATAATAATAATAATAATAATAATAATAACTTCACAATGGAGTGATGACTTCCATGTATTACTTCTAAAAAGTTGTCAAAGAAAAGTAGACAAAAAATAGTGCTCCATCTTCAACCAGTGAGCAACATTTGTTTCCCACCTTAATTAAAATGATTGTACAGGAAAATCAGTTGTCTGTTCAGTAAAGTTTGAGTGCATTGACCCCAGCACATTAAGATTGTTTCTAATTCCTTCATAAAGGATAATGCAGATCGCAGATATACCCCAGGGATTACCTCAGTGTCACTGCTCAACAGAGGCACAGCAAAATAATGGGTATAGTTCCCCATACTAAAGGGGTGGCGTAAGCCACAAAACTATGGGCTAGGCTTGTAAATGCCCTCGGGCAGATAGCCTAGTATGAACCTATGAACCTATGAACCTAAGTCTTTGAGAGATAAATGTAAATGTTCTGTATTCTTAATCTCTCCACCAAAGTCTGAAACTTTAGTAAAAAGGTTACAAAAGACAGTATGGATGACCTTCCCTTAACAGATTATACTACTTCATATCTAGAAGCTGGAGATTGATAGCCCACAGAACAAGTTCCATAGTGATCCCTTTTATAACCTTGTACATTTTCACAGGATAGCAGGGAGTCTAATGAGTCTGTACTTCCTTCACCTATATGTTTCCTCTGTGGATAGGGAGCATGGTGGCCTGTTGCTATAGCTTGGGAACAAAGCCTGTTCAGAAACTTCTATTTAATAAGATGTGGAGAAGTCTTGCTATTATAGTTCTTGATTTTGTTATTAAATAATGAAATATGTCTGTCCCCAAAGATGTAATACACTTTAATAAACTAGAAAGAATGAAGAAATAAACTCCTGGAAACTGGACATGTTATTGAATAAAAATTATGAAAATGTGTTTTGAGAACAAATTATTCTTCAAATTACATGTTCCATTCGATATCTTACTGCATTCAATGCAAGAAAATTCATGAGTTGATAAATTATTTACATTATTTGACTTATTAATACAATTTTTTACCTGCTGTTGCTTCAGATTTTGAAATAGAAATATAACAATCAGTTAAGTAGACTGAGGGAGATAGATACATATATAATAGTCTGGGCATCAGATTGTAATCTGCACTTTCACTAAACTTCAAACTATATGCTGCCAAATTCCTTATGGCCAGCCTCACTTATTTGGCCTACTGCTAAGCTCAGGGACACTATTCTGAATGTTCTTTTTATTTTCTTCCATAAGAAAAATTAATGTCTTTTAATTTCCAGAATCTACTCATTCCCACCCATGATTATACCTCTTGTGATGTTATATATTGCCAGCTGTACCAGGAAAAGTGGGACAGTGCATGTGTGGCATATGCCAGAATGGCTTACTGAAGTTTGTAAATAATCTTATGTCATTGTAATTTGACTGTCACATTTATTTGTACAGATGTATGTATTAACATTTATTTGTAAAAGTTACTTATGTTAATCCTGCAACAGAAGCTTAACAGAGTTCTGAAGGTGAATTTTGCCAGAGTCAGGTGACAAGATGTGATGTCATTCTTTTATCAGCTGAAGGACAGAACTCTGACAGCAGTTTGTTTGTTTTTGTTTTTCTTTGGATTCTGATATAAATGATTTATGTTAGTTATCACAGTTCAGTAGCTGTTCAGTTGTTAGTTGTAGTTCAGTCAGTGTGTAGTATCTCATCTGCCTTGTGGAAGTGAGCATCTCGCAGTACATCTTGCCTTGTGATACTGAGTTAACTAGGGACAGTTTCTCATTAGTTCCATTAGGAATAGTACAGTGAGATTAGTTTAGTATTATTTTCTTTTTTGGTCGCATCTGTGAGATTCTATCCAACTGTGTTATTTTTATATTTCTCATGACTGAAAACTCTGTTGTTTATTGTAACTAAATATTAAGTATTCTCCTGTTTTCTATTTTATTATCCATTATTAAACATTTTTATACCTTTTCATTGTGACTGACCTTTTACAAAATACTTTTAACAATTTGAGAATATTTGTGCTTATTTTAGTGACATGGCGGCCACTCTGATAAGCCTTACTGCTTCGCTTACACTTTACCATTTATATCAGTATTAATTTGACACAGTATAATTGGTTACCCTTTGGTTACCCTTTAGAACTGCGGTGGTGGTGCTGCGGTAGCGTTGTCGCCTCACAGTAAGACACTGTCCTGTTCGATTCTCAGCTAGAGTGTCTTCTGTGGGTAGACATGTGTGAATGGGTGTACTTTCGTTGAAGGTTGTACATCAAAGCTGGCAACTCAGCACATAAATATCTACTGCCAATCATTAGCGGACTGGAGTTCCACTGTGGCAACCCCTAACTGGGAACAGCCGAAAGACACAACAACATAATTTGATACCCTTTGTAAGAGCCTTACAGTATCTGGCAGATGGCAGCAATCCACCTTGTAGTCTGGAGAGAGGGGATACAGCTGGTGAATCTGTGTCAGCCTTTCCCAGGTGTGTGTGTGTGTGTGTGTGTGTGTGTGTGTGTGTGTGTGTGTGTGTGTGTGTAATCAGATATTCAAGTGTTGTGTGTCATATACTTGGAACTGAGACACAGTGCTCCAAGGTAGGTGTTGTTTGGGACCTGGAACGACAGACAGTCCAGTCCCAGTGGAGTATGTTCCCTGTGTGCTCTTAGGAGAAACTGTGTTTGATACAGAGAGTTGCATTTGATATACTGTGCAAATCTATTCCTGTTGTTAGTGACCACCTCTCACCAGCGTAAGTGGTGAGGATTGAGGCTCCTTGATTACTGGTCAATGGTAAAGCAGGGCTGTCACACCTCTGAAATGTTTACTTCAGGAATTAGGGACAAACCAAAAATAACGGAGGGACAGTGGCCCAAAAATAAAAACACATTTTAGAAACTAGTAATATAGACTAAAGAAATAGCTAGTAGGTAGGCTTTGCACTAACATGCATTTTCTAAAGAATGTGAAGTCTGAAACTCAAATTTCTCATTATTTAGTAACTGCAATCTTCAATGATTTGCCAGAAAAAAATATATACATTTTTTGAGGTACAGACCAAAATATGAAGCAAAAATCTGGACAGTTTGTCAAACTTTGAACAGTTGGGAGATATGCCTATGACCAGTGTAAAGAATCATAGAGCCTCAAAGCTCTGTGAAGTTCCAGGATTCATTGCCTATATTTTTGGTTAGTGGGACCAAGCAGGAAGCCAGTAATTTTGAAATAGTGGAAGGCAATGTTCACAACAGTGTCAGCAGACATTAAGGGTCTGCAGAACAGTGATCTGAAAACAAACGGTGTAGTAGTAAATTTTCATTGTTTTATTTATTTTTTTTTATCCATGGCATGCAACCAAATATTTGTATATCTCAATTATTTTTGATTTTTGCCTTATATTTTTGCCATTATTTATAAAGTTTTTGATTCTCTAGTAAACTACTAAGAGTTAAGTCAAACAGTAATGCCAGGTATTAGAGCTTCATATGTCTTATTCTTCAGACAATCATGTTGATGAAAACAATGTTGTTCTGCTAACATTTCAAGTGATAAAATAACATTTAAAAATAGTTCCTGAATTTGAGTCTTTGTCTCTCTGCTATTTTTGGCTCTGCTCCTGCTTCTTGAGCAAAGAAGTTGGGTGATATGCTTTATTTTTGATCAATTCCTAGTAAAATCTGTGATTTTCTTGGGCCTAATTGTTGGCTGTTGTTACTAAATAATGACTGACATTTGAGTAGAATACTTTTTATTGTTCAAAAAATGTATGCTAATGAAACACCTGCTATTCTAGCAACTTTCTAAGTATGGTTCTTGAACTAAAGGTATTGACAGTTATTGAATGCATTACTATGTGGTCATACCTTTATTAGCAGCTATAATTGCTGTGACAGTCTGTGGAGGAACTGTCTAATGTCTTTTCATTATTGTGGCTTTGCAAGACTATACAATTTGTGTAAAACAACTTGGAATACTTTAATGTGAGATTACTGACTGTGTATCATAGTTGAAATGTATTATACGGCCATCAAATGCTATTATAATATGACATTGTATGTACATGCATAAGTGTCTATTACTGGTGGGTGGGTGTAGGGGTGGGGACTGTCTCTGGATGATAGTAATTTATACTCTTGTCCTTTGCTCAGTTAATACAGTTATAAATCTGGATTTAAAGGACTGGTGTGCATTTCTGGGAAGTGAGAAAGATTACTTTACTTTACAATGATTCATTTATGTGTAATTAATCTGTTATTATTATTATTATCATCATTACCATTATTATTAACTTTATTTTTATTTTTTGCCACATCAGAGATCTGAGGTGTACACAGTCAGTAAAGTGTCTGTAATTGGTGGTTACATAGATCATCTGTGGTTAAAAAAAATGACTTACACCTGCAATTGTCTGATCTCTTTTCAACAGTAGTCATCGATCTGGCATGGCTCTGAGGTGTAGACAGTCACAGAAGTAAAGTAACTGTAATTGATGATATGGAAGTTGTCTGTGGGTAAAAGTGACCTGCTCCTGCTTTTGTTTGATCACTGTTAAAAAGTCACTGATCCACTGTGGTTATGAGGTTATAAGCAGTTGCAGTACGTAAAGTTGCTGTAATGATGTTGGGTACTAAGTCAATCTGTGGATAAAAAGTGACATGCCTTATTGTTGTTTGGTTCTGTTAAAGAGCTACCAATCCAGTGAGGCAGAAGTGGTATCATGCAATATGCCATATTTGTTAAAATTAGTTTAAAATTAATATTGTTATGGCTTATGGTTGTCTGCATGGGGTGAGAGTGTGTTGTGTATTTATGAGTAACAAGCTGGACACAATTTCTTTCAATTTCCATCACAATTTTAGCACTGCACATGCTGCATAGTTATCTTTGGTTGTGTGGCAGAAGTAGGAAATGTGTGAGAACACAGTCTGTTTCTCACAGTGGTGTAGGAAGGAGCATTGCCATTTCATGCTGCTAGACTCTGGCTGAGGTTTTGACTTTGATGTCTCCTGAATTGAGTGTCCATGCTCACCAAAGATATGTTGTAGGTGAACTGGCATTCATTATTTTTGCCTGAAAGGAAGCATGCAGCATGTATGTGTGTGTGTTTGCAAGTGTCCAATTTTGCATCTTGTGATATACCTGGATTGTTAGGGATGATGTCAATATGTGATATGGATAATCACTTCCCTTGACAAGTTAGATCTATAGTGTGTGTGTGTGTGTGTGTGTGTGTGTGTGTGTGTGTGTGTGTGTGTGTGTGTGTGTGTGTGTGTGTGTGTGTGTGTGTGTGTGCCTGTGTGTAAAAATTTACATCACTGATTTTTCACCTGTGGACACACAGTACTGCCTGGTACATTTGTAACTTATGTAACCCTCCTGGGTAGCATTAAAAACAGTAATAAATTAGCCTTCAGAAAAAACGAGGCATAAAATGCATCACAGAATATGCAGACCCTCAGGATGCTAACTCCCATACCCAGGCTGTAGAAGTAGATTTTGACAGAGATTTTGTAAGGGCCTCTGCCCTAAACCCCACTTAATTTGAAACCAGCCCTGCTCAGAGGAGTATTCAAAAGCTCACTGTAGCTTACATGGGAGAGTGAGGATAATGTCATTGTTTCTTAAAATGTCCTCCGAAACCTCAGAGATGTGCATAGATCACCTATACTAGAACTGGAAACAACATTGCCATTACTTCTTTAAATTTCCTCACAGACTTCAGAGACATACACAATTGCTCACTATAGATTATTTAGGACCAATGTAGTTTCTAGGAATAACAAGATGCAAACATTAATGTGCTCACGATTCTTTTTCACTTTCCTCACAATCAAACATCAGATCTGTACAGTAGAAGTTATCTTTGGTGGGAGAGTAAGGAGGCATATTGCTTATATACACATATCTGACAGCAACAAGTAGAAATATGCACTATTTTATTTGTTTTTTTTTTTTTCAGTTTCATCCCAGTCTAAGATTAGGGGTAAAGATATGGAGGATGACTTTAGAATTAGGAGTGAGAAAACATGCTGCGTATACATAGAACAGCAGAAACTTGAAAATATGATAATATATGACTGGCTATCCATGTCTTCACTTCCATACCAGTCAGACACCAGAGGGATATACAAAAAGTGACTATCCTTCTTTCCATTTTTTTTTTTGAGAGGATATGGAGACAGGTACTATTCTTGTAGTATTCTTGGATATGATTTTATGTATCCTCATATGCAGTGTTCCCAATTTATTGAGAACTGCTATTTTGACAGGTTTGAAAATTATGCTTTGGTTATAACCACTTTCTTACCTGAAATAATAATAGTTAAAAAATATGACAGATTTTTCCCCTCACTTGTTATTTGTCATTCAGGATTTAAAAAAATGCTCAGAAATCTACCTCAGTGCATTGACAACCACATGGCTTAAGTCAGTTATTTCCGTCAGTTATTACAATGAAGTCTTGGTCACTTGGGTTAGCCAAAAGGATGCATGAAAAAAGCAAAGTTGAAGACTGAGACTTAATTTCTTTCCTTAATTGCGATTTTTTTGTGCAGGCTGTCACAGCATGAAAATGTTGCTTACAAATTCTGAAGAGCACCTTATATCAAGAACTCCCATGGCTTTTGAAAGCCCCCCAGACCCCTGGCTTAATTCAGTTATTTTCTCCACTGACATTACAGTTCAGTCCTGGTTAGTTAGGGTCTGCAAAGTTGAAGATTAAGAAATGAATTTCTTTACTTAATTATGGTTTTTTTTATTCAGGCCATCACAGGGTGAAATGATTGTTTAAAAAAAACTCTAAACAATACCTCAGAGCATCTTGAAAGTATGTGGCTTCTTGGAGGCTAGTGGCTTCCTGCCCCCCAGCCTGATGCAGTTATATTCTCCAGTGTGAGTAAGTCAAAATGGGAGAACCAAGTGTACACTGGGTGATGTGTACTTTAGGGAAGGCAGTTGTCAGGAGGGGGGGTGGGCACCATGAAACTTTTTGTCTAGGGTGCCATTTTACCGGAGACTGGCCTTGACAGTTCCCAGTTCTTAATTCTGTCCAAGCCTCGCTCAGTTTGATCAGAAGATATAATGGGGGTGGGTTATACTGTAAGTTTATTATTGTAATAACCTTACTTTTCAGTATGTCAAAGTTGGATATAAATTTCTTCACTATGATATTGGCAAGGTATGGCATGGAACATTAATTTTAGGGCATTACAATTCCAGAGTACTACCCTTAAGTTTTATTATAAAGGCATGAAATGCCTTATTTCATTTTATTTGCAAACTTAAGTTCATAGAATATCCTGGTTGAATGGATTGCATTATTTTAACTTTTTTTTAGCTAGGTTGAACTTGGTTTTAATTTTTGAAGTTGGATTTTATTTGTAGGTTATGTAGTGTCTTTTCTTCCAGTTGTGTAACTCCCTTATTCTATAATTATGCTACAGGGTTTGTTATAAATCTTCCTTTTTAGCTATGTGTAATGCAGACAAGTTTATGATGCAGCTATATGGGAAGTGAGAACGTACTGAATATGTCAGTAGCTCACAAAGAGAAGGTATATAGAATTAGATTTCAATTAGTGCTGCTAAGAAATAATTAATTTTGGAGTTGTCATTAGTATACAAATTCCTCATGGTGAAGATATTGCTCAAACAATGAACCTGTCTTTTGGTGGAAAATGTCACTATATTGTGTGTGATTTGACAAAGGAAGGTATTGTGATAGTAATTGAGCTGACAATTTGTGTATTGCTGAAAACAACATCAAGGACATTTTTTTTTCTGGTTAGATTTTCACCAATTGTTCCAGACAATTAATGGTAAAGAAATCAAGGAAGGATTTTGTGTACTTACTATCAAAAATTTAACTGTCCCCATCAGTTGCAAGATAGTTGATGTCAGCCATAATGATTGTTTTATTTCAAATAACTGTATTCTGTAATTCAAGGAGGTATCCTCCACATACTGTTGGAGTCATGGGATTATTTAGTAGTGACCAATTGTGCGATGATCAGTGATACTTTTTGTTAACAACTGTGTCCATTTCTTTTCCTTTGCAGCTTTTATTGAGTTACCTTATGAGAAGACTATGATGGATGTAGCTAAATATACCCACCAGCACTGCATGGTATATTTGAAGGGAGATGGGAGTGGGATATAAGCAAGGAATGGTAGAGGTCATGGGAACTGACTCTGACACCTGAAGTTTGAAAGGGAAGAATTATGTAGCTTCATCAGGGTTGGGAGTCTTGCACTTTTACTTTGTTGCTGAGCTTCATTGGTTCAAGTGGACAAGAGGGATGACTCTCATGGGGTTGAAAACTTGTGTTTTTTCTGCATAGAGGGCATAGTATGAGTTCCCATAAAAAACATTTACATCGAGACTACTGTCTACCAGCCAGCCAGGGTTTAGAGGGAAGACATGATCACAACATACACAGGTCTGATGGGTGAATTCTCATCTCAGCCTCTCTTGACACTGTGCAGTGACATATTACGTGGAAACAGGTGAAAAATAGACAGTTCCACTCAGGAACCCTAGACACTTGGAGCATTTATCAAGTACTGATATTTTCAGGGTTATTTAAGCTCTTTTTTAGGATGTGCATGGCACAGGTTTCCTAGACTACTCCATTACTATCCAAGGAGCTCTCTTGCTGCCATTAACTGTATCCCCACAGACATACCTAATCTGCTAAGTGGATAGGAGGAACACAGGTAAGTGCTTATTCATGTTTTTCTCCTATTCCAGACTCTTACACCCAGCTCCAGTTTTCTCATCTACTTTATGGAAGTGATTTCTCAACTGCAATCCTAGGTCACCTACAACCTCTGAAATGAGCTAGTGTTTTCCACAGTTTACTCTCTAACAGCTTTCTTCCTTGTAGTCTGTGGACCAGGTTTGTTCCTTTATCCTTCCTCAGTAAATGTCAACAAATACCCCATGCCCTTCAAGAAAAAAAAAAACATGTCCCTCTGCACCCTGCACCTTGCTCCTGCCTGTACTCTAAGGCTCCTTTCCATTGCAAACACAATTTTTACAATCACATCAAGGGTCCTCCCTCTCAAACAATTAAGCTTATGAAACTGAGCAACTGGGTGAAAGGCCATAGCCTCCATACCCTGACACATCCCCATAATTCTTTCCTTTCTAAATTCAGGTGACAGAATAATTTCATATGGCCTGTACTATTCATTGTTCATCTGAGCCACCATCTCAACAACAGTGAAAGAGCAACAGCTTAGAGACAGCTGTAGAGGAACTGCAAATTTTGAAAGTCTGTGAGACACCTGCCAAGGAGGATTGTAACTGCGTTTCCTTCAACAAGACATCAAGTGGCAGTAATATTTTTACTAACTGCTAAGGACATCTGCAGTGGATTTATATATATATATATATATATATATATATATATATATATATATATATTTTTATATATATATATATATATATATATATATATATATATAATGAATTTTTGCATTTTATGGTATTTTATAAAAAAACTTTTTTTTAAGTTTGGATATCAGTTTAATTTTTTATGACATCATTTATCATGTGATTAAGTGTTTTATTATATAAAAGTGCTTGTGGGTGGAGTTTAACTTGGTTCTGAAGAAGTTCACAAGAAATAAAGTGAATGAAAGCACTAGCTTTGGTGTCCATGCTTTCCTAAGTGTGCTCAAACAGACTATTCAGTTGTTTATCTTCTTCAGACTGACCCTGACATGTCTCCATCACCTTCCCACATTAGAGTTTGCCTGACAAGTGAGTCATAATTTGGAGCTTAGGCGTGGAAAGTTACTATGTACTGAAACTGTAGTATTATAAATTATGTTTAGGACTATGCAATATAGGAATACACTTAAGAAAAACTGTTAGTCTGGTATGAACATTGATGTGAAGAAGTCTGAAGCTCATAAAATAGCTTAGTAGATAAAAGCAAATATCTTTCACTTAACTGGTGCAATACGGTTTCATTTTTGTTCATCCAATCAGTGTTTTTATTTATGTTTATTTCTTCAGTGATATAAGCACCTGAGGTTTACTGCACAGAGTTATTGGCTAGCATCCTTTTTTCTATGTTTTTCTTTTTTTTCATTTTAATTCTTAAAGCCAAATGAGTCTTTTTTTTTAACCTAGGTGTGCTATCTATGGTGAGTACAGAATCTCATGCAATATGAACATTTTTCCTACGTCAGAATGGGTTGCAAAAGGATCATTCAGTTGTTTTCCATCTTCTTCAGAGTGAAATTCCCTATATTGTTCACCTTCAGCTGCAGTAATTGCTAGTGTCCTGCAATCTTTCTAGTGTCCATTCCATGTTTGAGTCGCAAGGACTTGGGTGACTATCATTTGTTCCTTATCTAACCTGGTTTAGGTGACTGCAACTCATTATTTAAACAACCTGGTACAGGTGACTGTAATATTACTTAAACAACCTGGTTGAAATGACTAGATTATTATTTATCCAGCCTGGTACAGGTGATTGTAACTCATTATTTATTCAACCTGGCACAGGTGGTTGTAACTCATTATTTATCCAACCAGGTGCAGGCAATTGTAAGTCATTATATGTACAACCTAGTGCAGGTGACTGTAGCTCATTATTTATCCAACCTGGTGTATGTGACTCTAATTCATTAATTACCCAACCAGGTACAGACGACTGTAACTAATCATTTATTCTGCTTACTACATGTGACTGTAAAGTATTTATCCAATCTGGTGCAGGTGACTATAGCATTATTTCAACAACCCAGTGCAGGAGATGTAACTTATTATTTATCCAGCTAGGTGCAGGTGATTGTAAATCATCATTTGTCCAACATGGTGTAGCTGACAGTAACTCATGACTTATCCACCCCAGTGCAGGCTACTGTAACTCATGATTTATCCACCCCGGTGCAGGCTACAGTAACTCATGACTTATCCATCCTAGTGCAGGCTAATGTGGCGCAGTGGTGCAGCAGTAACATTGTCGCCTCACAGCAAGAGGTTGTCTGGTTCGATTTGCGGTTGGGGTGTCTTCTGTGTGGAGTTTGCATGTTCTCCCTGTGTTTGTGTGGGTTTTCTCTGGGTGCTTCAGTTTCCTCACAGATTTCAAAGACATGCATCTGAAGCATTTCTCCCTGGGCATCCGCTGAAAATTGGCTTAGTTCCAAGTTGGACTTTCTCGGTAAACAAATGTTAAATAAATAAATAAAAATCCACCCCAGTGCAGGCTACTGTAACTCATAACTTATTCACCCAGTGCAGCCTACTGTAACTCATTACTTATCCACCCTGGTGCAGGGTACTATGACTCATGACTTATCCACTGCGGTGCAGACTATTGTAAGTCATGACTTATCCACCCTGGTGCAGGCTACTATAACTCATGACTTATCCACTTCGGTGCAGGCTAATGTAACTCATGACTTATCCACCTTGGTGCAGGCTACTGTAACTCATGACTTATCCACCTTGGTGCAGGCTACTCTAACTCATGACTTATCCATCACAGTGCAAGCTACTGTAACTCATGACTTATTCACCCCAGTGCAAGCTACTGTAACTCATGACTTATCCACCCCGATGCAGATTACTGTAACTCATTACTTATCCACCCCGGTGCAAGCTACTATAACTCATGACTTATCCACCCCGGTGCAGTGTCTGAGAGCTGTCAGGCAGATTCCTATGTTAACTTTAAGGGTCTGCAAATCCATTAAGTGAGGTTATTACTGGCAATGTCCAGTCTAGGTGCTAGAACAACGTGTGTGTGTGTGTGTGTGTGTGTGTGTGTGTGTGTGTGTGTGTGTGTGTGTGTGTGTGTGTGTGTGTGTGTGTGTGTGTGGTGCATGCTGTGACACCCGTGCCCTGGCCCAGCAATCAAGGAGCTTTAATCCTCACCACTAACACCAGTGAGGGGCATCTCATATATGAGGAAAGGATAACAAATACACACATTGAAGTGCAATTTCCCTTAAGAGCACACAGAGATCACAGTCAGTCTGGGGATGGTCACTCCCTTGCTCTCCAGATCCCCATTAAGGCTCCCCATTGGCACAGCTATAGAGTCCAGATCTCAGCCAAGCTAGGCAAGCTAAAATCTCCAGCACCCTCTCTGTCCAACTAGTGCTTTGTGGCCCTGCCCAAGTAGCTGACACATACACTTTGAGATAAGTTTATACAGCCACACAGACACTCCTGAGGAAGGCTGGCACAGGTTCTCTAGCTGTGCCCCTTTTACTCAGACTATATGGTAGTAATTTCTGCCACCACCCAGATAATATTTATCAGCTACTCAAAGGCCCTTAAAAGGGTGTCCAATTATTACTGTGCAATATTATTATCCAATTGGTAGATGTGACTAAACAGTCTGAAGGCTTATTAGACTGACTTGATACAGGATCCTTATATACATGCAATGTACTCTATAGCTTAACTTATCTCGACACAAACCAGCCACAGTTAAAAGGTATATATATATATATATATATATATATATATATATATATATATATATATATATATATATATATATATATATATATATATATATATGTGTGTGTGAATGAGAGGTAGGATAGAGGAATGGTGAAGATGCAGGGAGTAGAGATGGCAAAGGTGGATGAGTTTAAGAACTTGGGATCAACAGTTCAGAGTAATGGTGAGTGTGGAAGAGAGGTGAAGAAGAGAGTACAGGCAGGATGGAGTGAGTGGAGAAGAGTGTTAGGAGTGATTTGTGCCAGACGAGTACCAGTAAGAGTGAAAGGAAAAGTCTACAAGAGGGTGGTGAGACCAGCTACGTTATATTGATTGGCGACAGTGGCATTGACAAAAAGGCAGGAGTCAGAGCTTGATGTGGCAGAGTTGAAGATGTTAAGATTTGCACTGGGTGTGACGAGGATAGACAGGATTAGGAATAAGTATATTAGAGGGTCAGCCCAGGTTGGAAGGTTTGGAGACAAAGCCAGAGAGGCAAGATTACGTTGGTTTGGACATGTGCTGAGGAGGGATGTAGAGTATATTGGGAAAAAGATGCTAAGGATGAAGCTGCCACGTAACTGGAAAAAAGGGAGGCATAACATAAGGTTTATGGATGTGGTGAGAGAGGACATGCAGGTGGTTGGTGTGACAGAGCAAGATGCAGAGGACAGGAAGAAATGGAAACAGTTGATCTGCTGTGGCGACCCCTAATAGAAGTAGCTGATAGAAGAAGAAGAAGAATTAAAACCACAATTCAATACTTTCTACTACACAGTCAGTGGTAGTCAAGAGTTCAGAGATCACACAGAAATACTTAAAATAAATCAGTAGTACAGTTCTGACATCACAGAAAAACAGTCTAAACTTTCTAGTTCTAGATATCTCTACAAGAAAACACAAGTCTAAGATAACTTACATAAAGAAAACAGGCAGAGTGCTGTGAGTTTGATGATCCAGACAAAAATGCTCCATGCCTTCTGATTCTCTCTGTTTAAATTGCTATTGCAGTTCTGATAAACATTACATCATCTTTTTACACTTTCCTGGTGTTCCCAGGCTACACATTAACTGCATTTACATTCTTAACATCTCCCTTTTGTTATCTTGCAGCTGGTCAGGAACAGAGCAATAAAAATACATTTGCATGTTTAAATCTAACAATTTAACTCTTGGTTAAAACAATAGAAAGAATTTCTTCATCTAGACTTTTCGGCACCACTGCTACTTCAAAGGTTCACCACATGCTTTACTTTGATGAGTAGAGTGCACTGATGTCACATTTATTTCCAGTTCCACATGTAACAGTATTTCTTTACATTTAAGACAACAAGCCTGTAGTTTACATTCATATTTACAAATGATAGAAATATCTGCACAATTCTGTATGGCTAGGATGGCAGCCTTCACCCTTCTCTACCACTCTTCACACCCCCCCCCCCCAGAGAACTCAAGTTAGTTTTTCAACTGACCCTTTCGAAACACCGCTTGAGAGGGTTAGGTCTATCTGAGTGTACCTCACCCCATTCCCTGTTTTGAAAGCCCATCTGCATTGGCATTGCTAACCTCACTGTGGTGCTGCACTGACATATCATGTGCTTGCAATCCCAGGCTCCATCTTAGCAACTTGGCATTTTTCTGGCTGGCTCTGTTTAACCATATTAGGGGGTTGTGATCTGTCATAACAGTGATTTTCCTTCCATATAGATAAGGCTGAAGTTTCTGCAATGCCCACACTATGGCTAGACATTCCTTTTCTACAGATGCATAGCATTCCTCCCTGGGTTGGAGCCTATGACTGAGATAAACCACTGGGTGCTCTTCCTCCTCTGAAGAAATCTGGCTAAGTACAGCCCCCACCCCATGGTTTGAAACATCCACCTGTGCAACAAATTTGTTGCTGTAATTTGGACTGAATAACACAGGGGGTCCTCCCAAAGCTTCTTTAAGCTTCTGGAATGCCTGCTCACATGCTGGAGTCCACACTACCTTATCTGGCCTATTCTTCCTTTCAGGTCAGTGAGAGGAACAACTATGGTACTATAACTGGGAACAAACTTTCTGTAGTACTCTGCTGTCCCTAAAAATGCCCTCACCTACTTTTTGGTAACAGGTGCAGGCCATGCCTGGATGGCTTCCACTTTGGCAGGTTTTGGCCTTATCATACCACTCTCCACTCTATGTCCTAGGTAGGAAACCTCCGCCATACTCACCTGACATTTGCTCGGCTTAATGGTCAACCCTGCACTCTGTAGTCTGCCCAGCACCTCCCTGACATGCTGAAGGTGCTCTGGCCAGGAATGGCTGTAGATGGCAATATCATTTAGGTAAGCAAGGGCAAACTCTCCTGCTCCTGCTAGGATCTACCAGCCTCTGGAAAGTTGTTGGGGCATTCTTCATCCCAAAGGACATCTTTGTGAACTCATACAAGCCAAAAGGAGTAAAAAAGGCTGACTTCTCTCTAGCACTGGGAGTCAAGTGCACCTGCCAGTAACCCTTGGTAAGATCAATGGTTGTAAGATACTTAGCCCCACCCAGCTGCTTTAGGGCCTGATCTGTCATAGGCATGGGGTAAGAATCCAACTCTGTGTGACTATTTAATTTCCTGTAGTCCACAAAGAACCTGGTGCTGCCATCCTTCTTTGACACCAGCACCACTTTGTGAAGCCCAGGGACTGCTGGACTCTTGAATCACCCCTAGTTCCAACATCTCCTGTACCTCCTCCCTCATGGTCTGTCTGGCTCTCTCAGGCACCCTATAAGGGTCCTGCCTAATAGGCCTTTGGGGTCCTGTATCCACCTGGTGCTGCATTAGGTGGGTGCTCACTGGTTTCCCAGTGAACATGTCTCCAAATTCCTGCAACACTGCTTGGATTTCTCGAACCTGTGTAGGAGATAGCTGCTGAGACATTGCTACCCCTTCCATTGAGGTGTAAGCCCGAGCCTCACTGAGGAGATCTGTCCCCAGATTCCCCTCAAACTCCTCCTGCAATCCACTGCAAATGCTCAGCACAAGGGCCTCCTTATCATGGTAAGGTTTCATCATGTTAACATGGTACAATTTGGGCCCCTGCCATCTGCCAAGCAGTTCCACCATGTAGTTAACATCACTTACCTTTCTTACCACCTTGTAGGGACCCTCCCAAGCTACTTGCAGCTTGTTGTGCCTGACAGGAATGAGAACCATTACCTGCTGCCCCACAGCATACTCTCTAGCTTGAGCATTCCTGTCATATCACACCTTTTTCTGTTGTTGGGCTTTTGCCAGGTTCTCCTGGGCCAAGCCCATGAGTTCCCTGAGCCTTGTCCTGAGGTTTTGGAAGTATGCCACAACAAACTCCTTGAGAGACTCGCACTCACCTTCCAACTCATCTCGAATTAAATGTAGAGGTCCCCTCACCCATTGCCCATACAGCAACTCAAAGGGTGAAACACCTGTGGATTCCTGGGGAACCTCTCTGAAAGCAAAGAGATAGAGCAAATATTTGTCCCACTCCCTCTTAAACTGACCTGCAAATGCCTGTAACATGGAATTGATTTTGGAGTTTAACCTCTCAACAAGACCATTAGTCTGGGGATGGTAGGGGGTGGTCTTCATGTGCTTCACCACACAGGACTTCCACATACAAGCCAGCAGGTCTGACATGAAATTGGCACCTCTGTCAGTCAATATTTCTTTTGGGAAAACTATCCTGCTGAAAATCTCTAACAAAGCATTAGTCACCCTCTCTTCCTCAATGGAGGACAAAGCCACTGCCTCAGGGTATCGTGTAGCATAATTCACTACCACTAGAATATACTTTTTCCCTGTGGAACTTGGGGTACTCAGAGGACCCACAATATTCAAAGCTACCCTCTGAAATGGCTTCTCAATCACAGGCAAAGGCATCAAAACTGCTCTCACCCTATCTCCTGCCTTGCCTACTTTTTGGCACTGCTCACAGGTCCTGCAGTACCCTGTTACATCTCTGGAAATTCTAGGCCAATAGAAGTTTTGCATAATATGCCTCTTTGTACATTGTATGACCATATGACCTGCAAAGGGAATAACATGGGCTATGGCTAGAAGCACCAGATGGTAGGCTCTAGGCACTAGTAACTGCTGTACTCACTCACCATCTAGCCCTCCCTCAGGAGTCCACTCTCTGTATAGTAACCCTTTGTACCAGTATACAGATTTCCCTTTCCTTGAGAATCAGGTGCCTCCCTAGCTACCTCCTCAGGCCTTGCAATGTAGGGTTTGAGAGCTGAGCCTGTCTCAACTGTCTTCTTGTAACCCTTCCCAGCTCCCCTTCCACAGGACGTCTGGCATCGTCTGACAGTGGTGCCTCACTGTCAGCCTGGGTACTACTACTCACCTCTACCTTTGCAGTTACTCTGTCCAAGGGTCCATCAGTACCCACAAGCAGCTGTGGCTAACATTCAGTCTCACTGCTACTGCATAACTTCCTCCCTGAAGCAACCACCTCACCAGTACTGGCTGCAAGTATTCAGTCTGTCTTGGTTTCCCCAAGGCTACCAGACCCACATGCTTGTCTCCTAGCCTGACTGCTTGTAACTGCAAAAGTACATGGTACTGCCTCATCCAAATCCTTCCCTATCAGGACATCTGCAGGGTGGTAGTTCCATATCCCTGTTCTCTCAAGACAACCTACTATTGGCATTTTGTTTTTCACACTTACTGGCTCCCTCACCTTTGATTCCCCACCTTGCCTCTGTGAACATCTGTATACCACATGGCTGCACTGGTTGAATTCAAAACATTTAACCCTAGCTCCTGAATGTGTACCTGGACTAGTGTCTTCCGCTGATACTGGCAGATTCTGTTGTGGCAGCCTGTGCTGCCCACCATGGCTTCCTTTAGACCCATGAGCAGTACTGGGGGTCCCCTTCCTGTGCATGGCTGCCCTACTTGCCAGGTATATGTCTCCCTTCTTCCCCAACTCATCTGAAGTAGCACATTGTCTATCAGCTAACCAGAGCCTCATGTCCTCAGGCAAAGTTCTAAGGGCGTGTTCCTTCACCAAAAGGTTTGCCAGCCCTTCAAAAGGGATGAGCTGACACCCACTCACCCACCTATGGAAATAAGTGCTCAATTCAGCAACATATTCAGACAAATTTTCATCTGCCTTGTGTCCATGTTCACAAAACTTTTTCCTATATGTTTCAGGTGTTAGCTTAAACAGTTCTAAAAGACATTTCTTTACAGCAGTATAATCAAAACATGCAACATCAGAAATTTTAGACAGAACAGTTACAGCTTTACCATGGAGTAAGAAGGTCAGGAACCATACCCAGAGCCCTTGGTCAACTTTATACTGTTTACATACCCTCTCAAACATATGAATGAAACTGTCAAAATCATCCCCTCTTTAAACTGTGGAAGAAATTTACTGACCTTTTCTGCTTCTAGGGTCCAGTTACTCCCTTCCGCATTACCTCCATGACTCTGGTGAAGAGTCAGCATCTCCTTCTCATTCTGCCTCTGCCTCTCTTGTTCCTCAGCTTGCAGACATAACAGTTTCTCATTCTCCTCAGCCTACAAATGTCACAGTCTCTCATTTGCTTCTAATTCTACATGCCTGGCCTCCAACTCAAGTCTCTTTACCTCCAGTTGGATTTTTAAGTCCACTGCAGAAAGGTTGAGCTGTCCATTCTCCGAGGGAATTATATCCCCACTGCCAGTCTGATTGTCCTCCTGGTTGCTGTTTTCTGATGCAGCTGTAACCAAGACTGCAATCAGGTCTGCCTTAGTCAGGTTTCCATACACCAGTCCCCTAGCCTGGCACATCTCCGCCAGCTGGCTCCTTGTCAGCTTTCCATACTCCTCTGCTGACATGCTGCCTGCTCACCCTGACTAACTAGGCTAACAAAAGAAATAAAACAATTGTGATCTGAACTCTGAGTATTCACTGAGTGGCTGTTTTAGAGTACAAAACACCTTCACAACTCACTTTACACAAGCTACAGGATTCACTTTACAAACATCACTACAAGCCAATTAGTATTTGCCAACTAATTAATATGTGATGTGGATATCCCACCACTGCCACCAATTAATATGTGATGTCCGTGCCCTGGCCCAGCAATCCAATAGCCTCAATCCTCACCACTAACACCAGAGAGGGCATCTCATATATGAGGAAAGGATAACAAATGCACTCAGTAAAGAGCAATTTCCATTAAGAGCACACAGAGATCACAGTCAGTCCAGAGCTGGTTGCTCCCTTGCTTTCCACATCCCCAATAAAACTACCCACTGGCACAGCTATAGGGTTCAGATCTCAGCCTAGCTGGCTAAGCTAAAATCTCCAGCACCCTCTCTGTCCAACCAGTGCTTCGTGTCCCTGCCCAAGTAGCTGACACACACACTTTGAGATAAATTTATACAACCACACAGACACTCCTGGGAAGACTGGCACAGGTTCTCCAGCTGTGCCCTTTTTACCCAGACTATACAGTAGTAATTACTGCCACCACCCAGCTAATATTTATCAGCTACTCAAAGGCCCTTAAAGGGTGTCCAATTATTACAGTGCAATATAATTATCCAATTGGTAGATGTGACTAAACAGTCTCAAGGCTTATTAGAGTGACTTGGTACAGGATCCTTATATACATGCAATGTACTCTAGAGCTTATCTTGTCTTGACACAAACCAGCCACAGTTAAAAGTTTTTAAAATATTTAATAATAAATAATTAAAACCATAAGACAATACTTTTTACTACACAGTCAGTGCTAGTCAAGAGTTCATAGATCACACAAAGATATTAAAAATAAATCAGTAGTACAGTTTTGACATCACAGAAAAACACTTAGTCTAAACTTTCTAGTTCTAGAAATCTCTACAAGAAAACACAAGTCTAAGATAACTTACATAAAGAAAAAAGGCAGAGTGCTGTGAGTTGGATTATCCAGACAAAAATATTACACGCCTTCTGATTCTCTCTGTTTAAATTGTTATTGCAATTTTGATAAACATTACATCATCTTTTTACACTTTCCTGGTGTTCCCAGGCTACACATTAACTGCATTTACATTCTTAACATCTCCCTTTTGTTATCTTGCAGCTGGTCAGGAACAGAGCAATAAAAATACATTTGCATGTTTAAATCTAACAATTTAACTCTTGGTTAAAACAACAGAAAGAATTTCTTCATCTAGACTTTTCAGCACCACTGCTACTTCAAAGAGTCACCACATGCTTTACTTTGGTCAGTAGAGTGCACTGTTGTCACATTTATTTCCAGTTCAACAGGTAACAGTATTTTTTTACATTTAAGACGACAAGCTTGTAGTTTACATTCATATTTACAAATGATAGAATTATCTGCACAATTCTATCTGGCTAGGCTGGCAGCCTTCACCCTTCTCTACCACTCTTCACACATGCATGAGGTTGCATTTAAAGGATAAGATGACTGACATTCTGTTCAGTCTTGCTCAAGGCTCCTGGTAGTTTAATAAGTCTTTGAGATCTTCAGTGTAAAATCTAAAGAAAGGTGGTTGCATCGCAATCTCTTTAAATTCTGAGAATTTTGCCTCAAGCATATTGACACATGCATGCTGCATATGTGAGCAATTTATTCTTAGTAAGCATGCAACAATTACTACACTGTTTCAGATGTACATAATTAAGGAGGTCAGAAAAGGAGAACTCCTGATGGACATGCATCCCACTAGTGTGACTTCTCACAAATCAGTGGAAAAATGTTGCTTCACTAAGATGTGATTTTTACTTGTTGTCAGGTTACTTTCTACTATATAAGTTCAACACCAATCATTACAAAAGTTGACTTAAGGTGATTTGGTTTAGGGCTAAAAAGTGGAAGATATTTTGGAAATTCATAAAGCCAAAGCAAAGCATAGTGATCACATGCAACTGCTTTTCTTTTTCCTTAGTACATTAAACAGATGTGGTATATAGTGTGCCAGATACATGCTGCAGTAAGAGTCTACCAAAGGTAAATAAACAGTCACAGCCGCACTAATGGCAAAATATGTACATTGGTTATAATAGTCTTCAGAAGAGGGTATGGGGTCTTGTTCTCCACATAAAATATTATCTTCAAACATATGTCCACTCAGAATCTTCTCATTGCAACTGCATGCAATTATGTTAGAGTGTTGCTCCATTTGACATATTCTTCTGATAGGATTATGCATTATCCATGCATCTCTCATAAATTCAGCAATGAGAACATATTCATTTTCTCAAGTACCTACTGTTGATTTGAATTTTTATTTATTTTATTTTTTCTAAAACAAGAACTGCCTACTGCTTGAATGAGGCTTTGGTAATTTATACTATATATATTCATAGGTGGTCAATAGGCATGTAGTCTAGGAGACCATTAAGGAGCATAGCCCATATTCCCAATTGCTCTGAAGCTTTATCTGATTAAGTGACTTGTTAAAGGCCATACTGCATTCAAATGATGGTGGGAAGATTCAAAACTTATAATGTTGGCACAGGAAGCAGTTCATTAACAAGACAGAGCTTTGTCTCTATACATGAACTGACAAAGAACTAAATAAATGATTTATTTATTAATTTACTGACTAATTAATTCATTTGTTTGTTTGTCTTTTTGATGGGGAAAGTTCAACTGGGCAAAGCCCATCTTAACAGGATTGCTGGGAAGAAATGCTCCTCCAGATAAGATACTCATCACAGAGGAAGTCAAATGGCATCAGAAATACTCGATCTAAGGATCTAAACCTCTTCTGCAACATCAACACAACAGTTTGCAGGGACAGGTATATCTCACAGAAGATATTGCTGCCATGGAACAGACTCCCCATCCACATAAAACAAAGGTTATCCCTGTCCATATTCAAATGCAACTTAGATCTATGGATGGGAAACAGAAAATTTACGCCAAGTCTGCCCTCTGTACTATGAATGGACAGAGATATCTCATAAATGCTTTATTCCATGCCTGAGTCCCTCCAGTTATCTATGATATAATCCCAGTTATTCTCATTAGGAGTAATATATATTTATTGACCATGAGATGTGTAAGGACAATCTATACCATATAGTTTAGGTTATTTCAAGCATAAAAGGTGAAATTGGCTAGGTTTAAAATATCCCACAAGGGAAACTAGCCTTGTACTTACCTTTGAACCTATGAACAAATTATTTATGAAGGCACATTATATAGTTCTTAACTTGACATCTAGATACAAACAGGTAATTGCTCTGTAGTGGCACTCTACAAAGATAAAAAAGATATTTATTCTGTGTTGACATTATACATGATATCAAATTCAAAGTATAACAAATTTAGCATGCAAACAGTTCATGTACAATATATGTGACAACCAAGCATTAGATATTACTTATAAGACATACTTCAGGAGGGTAAGACTATAGTTGTTAGGAATAAATCATATTGGAGTAAGGAGGGTAAAACAGTCAATAGTCAGATAATAGTTATAGTCATAGGATGAAGACAGACATCATATAACTGATGAGTCAAGGGTAGTGGGGGCTGAGAATACCACATTACATACTGACAAATAACTCAGTTATAAGAGAATGGGGGGGAAGTATTTGAAGGAGATGGATAAAGTTGTAAAGTTAGAAAGAAGATGAAATGTAAACTGGGTTAAAGAAAGGAAGTAACTGAGAAGGACTGGTCCAGATGTTTGTTGTGTAGAATGGGATATAGATTAAAAACGGGATAGGAGATGTGAGCTGACAATGAAAACTCGAGTTACCCAGGAGAGGGCATGCATACAACTGTGTGTGGTTTTAGGTGTTGTTTTAGTAAAGGCTTAAAGGTAGAAAGTTTCATGGTCTGTTTTAGGTTTGCCAAGATGTGTTGAAGAGTTTAGATACATAATGCTGAGTTATTAGACTTTGTTGTGATCACTAAGAGTTTTTGAGTAGTGGTGTGGGGAATCTTAGTACTGGACATTTTTTGGTGCATGTTAAATAATGACTAAGATAACTCATCAGCAGATACTTGGAAGTAGGCAGTTCAGTGTATACATCTTTGTGTTTTTTTCTGTTTTTTTTTTTTTTTGAGATAGCTCTGGAATGTTCAGTGGGATAGTTAGTTCAAAACATAATAATAATATTGGTAGGTATACAAACAGCTAACGCTGCCTGCACAGTCTGACTGTTCTTAAGAGACTGGATTGTATTTATTTAGGTGTCATTTATGAGTCTCATACCATTTATTTTGATGATGTCTTTTAATTAAATAAAATTAAATACACGTGACAGTGTTACACTGTTATCTATAGGTTTTGTAATGTTTGTGATTTTTCAGACTTTATAGAACAGTGTTGCTGAATTATGAAAAAAAATTTATTTGTACACTCTAATTGCTACAATAGTCGTATTACATACTGATTGATTTCACTTAAAAACAACAAAATGAGTAGCTAATGAATTCTGCATGAGGTGCAAGTGGAAAAAAAACAAAATGTTTTCATGTAGTAACAGCATTATTATTGTGTTGTAACAGAGAAGGTTGATGCAGGGAAGTTTCTCTAAGCTCTGTCTTTTGAGTACATCTACCACTTGGGTTAGTGCATTTTTGCAACATTACCACTTAGATGAGCAACATCTGTCTGACTTCTTTATGTGCATTCTTAGTACCACTTAATCATTTTCTACTTGGCTGGTGAAAGCAATGAAAGGGCTAAAAAAAAACTTAATGTCCCAGCTATTTCTTAAAATATACTTTCAAGTTGAATTTTGTGGTTATTTGGCTTAGTGGTGGAAAGGGAAATTAAAGGGACATTTTCTATCATTGGTCTGAGTCATCTTAACAAGGGACACCTGCTCAAATCAGCATGACTGTGCTTTATATAGATATGATGGTTGCCCACAAAAAAGGGTTCAACTAATTTTTTTTCTTGGGAAGATTTTGCCGTTTATTCCGCCCAGATGATGTATTAGTGTACAGCAGTTCTGACAGGTTGCAGAATGGCTTGGCTTCTAATGGGTGAATAATTGTGCTTGTTTTAGTCACATCTGATAAAATGCATGCTGAAAACTATACACTTTAAGTATACAATGGAGGATCTCCTGTAGAAATTAACTCTTACATTATGACTTTACCTCAAGAAACTGCCAAATCCATTTATGCATGTTACCATGAAAACAAACACATTTTCAAATTTGGATTTAAATGCTCTTGTTGTATATCAGAAGACAGTTTTAGCTTAAGCATGCAAATTTGAATGAATAGACATATATTTGACATTATTCTAATTTGTTTGTTTTCTTTGTTTGTATTTACTTACTGGGAAAGTCTGTTTAACTGAGCAAAGCCTATTTTCAGCAGAGTCCCAGGGAGCAAACGTCCATGTACAATGCAACGCAACAAATATGCAAATCATAAACAATAACTACTTATCAAAACATATATAATGTGAAATAGAATATACAAATTATTCATGATGTGTTACCATCAGATTTACCCAGTATAATCTAACATTCACACAATACAAACTTCTTACATAATAACATTCATGTACTAACAATGTGATTTCAGTGTACAGTTTTTCCATCATATCAATTTATCTTTTTAAAATATTCTTCAAAGAATACAATTATGGATTCAGAGTGCAGGACAGCCACATGTGTATGATATTCCTTACCAGAAAAGCAGTAATGACATCAGCACGCATGGAGGGTTTTGGAATTGAATTACTATCTGAGAGGCAGAGGATACTATGAGATGCTGGAAGTCAGGCTAAGTTAGCAGAAGTATAGAAAATGCAAACAGTTAAAGCCTTGCACATGAATAAGCCAAAAAGACCCACAATATGAGGAAAGGGTTTCATTAGAAATCACGAAAATTCAAGTTCGAGCTTCATATGGTTGAGACCATATGAGCGAACTTTTGAAAGCTTGTAAGTTTCAGTGGAGATAGCCATAGGAAATATTTCCCTTTACTTTAATGAAGTGCAGTCTTGGAGTTGGTATATTCAAGTTGTGGGGGGGTGAGGAGTGCAGCCCTCCATGTGGGGGGTGCAGGTGGGGGGCTTGCCCCCTGCCGGGAGCATTCAGGTAAGTTTTTTTGTTTTTTTTTTTACTTGTTTATTATTTGTTCGAAGTTTTAAAACTTCACTCATATGGTGTCGATCATAAGAGAGTCGAAGTTTTAAAACTTCAAGCATATAATATAGACCCATGAGGAAAAGGGTAAGGTCTGGGACAGCAGGCTACATGGAATTACATACATACATACAAATATTTAAATTACGGGCATTAATGCCCTTCTATCTTGCTAATATACCAAAACACTTGTTGACATAATAAGTGTCCAAGCTGTTCTTAAAAATATCTAAACTAGTACTTGCTTTAATAGAATTTGGTAGTCTGTTCCATACATCAGCTACTCTGTCAGAAAACCAATCAGTACACTTCTCACTCTTATAGAATATTCTACATAGATTATCTGATAATTCTTTTGTACTTTTTGATAATCCCAAACATTCCCAAAGGTATTTGGCTCCAAATGCCCTATATACCTTAATAAAATCTCCTCTTAGATATCTGTAAGAGACACTGTACAAGTTCGGATATTTTAGTCTTTCATAGTAGCTTAAATTTTCACACCCATGGATGCTCTTGGTACATTTCCACTGTACTCTTTCCAGTTTACTCATGCTTGTTTTTTTATAGGGTTTCCATGTTGTTATTCCATACTCAAATTTGGGTCTAATGTAACTAATAAACAATGACTTCATCATTTTTTATTTCCTAGACTTTAAAAATCTTTTTTATACAATCTATAGTTCTATATTAAATTAAATTATAATTAAAGGCATCTGAGTAATATGACTACTTCATTTATGTTTTTGGAGATAGATGCTTTATAAGCATATAAGAAACATACAAACAAATGCAAACAAATACAAACAAAAAAACAGCTGCACACACACACACACACACTCACACACACACACACACATGTGCGCACGCATGCACACACACTCACACACAAGCACATATGTTGTTATATGCCACAGAGTCAGTGTTAGCTCATGAGGACTTGTGGATAGTTGTGATTAATTACTGATAGAGGGGACTCAATCACTGTAATTGTTCCACTGGGTCACTGCATTGCAGGTCTTCACCTTTTACATTTCTGTTTGAGCTTGCTGAGCCCTTGCATAGGATGCCTGTATTATGAGATACAGGTTGAGATTCAGAAAGATTCCCACTAGTGGTAAGCCTTTTTTTCTACTGGTGTTTACCATCTCTGATTTGTAGATAGCCCTGCTGCAGAACTTACCTCAAAGATGTGCAACACCATGGTGGGCTGTCTCACTGGCCTACCACAAATGCTAATGAGGCATTCCAGGGGGTCAGCATATGGAAATTAGCCATGTGATCTCGCTTTGCAAATGCCTGTAATAAGGATTGCAAATGCCTGTAGTAAAGGTTTTATACAGCAGTATTCAACTCTGCCAAAAGCTCATGTGCACTCATTACTTTCAGTGGGTGAAATCACACTACAGTTAAATGTCAGAGAATTAGCAGATAGCTAATGTGTGTGTGTGTGTGTGTGTGTGTGTGTGTGTGTGTGTGTGTGTGTGTGTGTGTGTGTGTGTGTGTGTGTATGTGTGCAGATGTGTATGCATGGGACTGCATGTGTGACTGTATGTATAGGTATGAGTCATGTCAGGTGAGACAGTGTGTGTGTGTGTGTGTGTGTGTGTCTCTCTGAGGGTCGGGTGGCTATCATATCTCTTAACTTTCCCTAGACTAATGAGCAATAATTGTAATGGAGTGAAATTAGACACTAGGGATTTTTTTTTTCATTTTAAACACCAGAAAAGTAGTAGAACAACAGATTTTACAGCACAAAAGATGTATGGGGGTACACTCGACTCAAGGGATTATTTCTGCATATTACTCTAAGCCACTTAGAAAGTTAATAGAGTAATGAGTTTTGCATCTGGATGTGTTTACTGAACCATAAGAAGTTTACAGCTCTAATCCATCCCTCCATGCATCCATCCCCAACCCCTCTTTTCCCATTTTTGAAACTGTCAGTTTGTGTGGCATATCTATAACTCTCAACCAATCAGAAATTGACACATACCTCTCAACTGTCCATATTTTCACAGAATGTCCATTTTTTTCTTCATATTTTTGATCTCCTCCTCATAAAATCAGGGGTTGTCTGGCAAATTGCAGAGAACATCACTAAATAATGGCATACATTTGAGTTTCAAACTTTAAATCCGTCAGAAAATGCATACTAAATCAAATCCTGTAATTCTAGCAACTTTCTATGTTTATAAGAGCAATATTTAGAATCTGCCCTAATTTTTAGGCCTTTATCCACCCATTATTTTAGACTTTGTCCAGATTTCTTGCACTAAGAGTTTGACAGAATAAGAGAATGTGAATTAATATGCATTTTCTGAAGCAAAAGAAGTCTATAACTCTAATTATTATCATTATTTATTAACTGTAATTCACCATCTTTTCTTCAAAAGTCACCAGTTTTAGGAGGGATTAAGAGAGACACAGATACATTTTAAGTAAAAAATTAGGCACACCTGACATGTGTGGTCGTATCAACAGTGACACTCATCCCACCAGGTGGCCATATTAGGCATTATTGCTTCACTGTAAAGGTCTGTGATGTACGTCCAGGTCCATTTTGAAGACATTAGGAAAAGCTGTGTGTGTGTGTGGGGGGGGGGGGTATTAGATGATTACAGATGCTCTTTATAAATATTATTTTAATCCATCCACTTAAAAAGTTAACAGAGCAACAGGAGTTGCATTGTGGTGCATTTTGTATACAATAAGAATAATGACCGGCATTACTGACTGACTGTTATCACATATGAGTTACGAGGGATGGAAAAAATAGGAGGCAACATCAGGGACATCCTGTAAGCTCGGGAAATGGTAAATGGTAAAAGGTATGATGGTATGTGAGTGTGTGTGTGTGTGTGTGTGTGTGTGTGTGTGTGTGTGTATGTGTGTGTGTGTGTGTGTGTGTGTGTGTGTGTGTGTGTGTGTGTGTGTGTGTGTGTGTGTGTGTGTGTGTGTGCATGTGTGTATTTGCATGCATGTATGTGTATGGGGGAATGAAAGAGGGGGATGCTTGTGCTGACAAAATGCATCATCCACTAGGGGTGACTGCCATAAGGGCAGCAAAACAATGTCTGCTAATACTTGTGGTAATCAACAAATAATTTAGAGTCATGCAAATTAGTTGATAATGTGGTCTTTCCTCACTGCTGCTAATGTGTTTCTGAATTGCTAATTTTCATGATCATGCTAACAGAACATTTATGCTCCAGACGTATTGCTCATGGTCAGGCCTGTCTCTCATTCTTCACCCTGATGATCATTTACCAGCAAACAATCTCACCTTTTAATCTTTTCATTAACTTCTTTAATTAGTTCTTAGATTAATTTATTCAATTCATTTGCATACTCTGTAATTGAGTCAGTAAGGCTCAGAAGTGAACCACTAAGCTAACTGAGTAAGCATAGGATTGAAAGGGTATTATAATAATCTTGTTAAATGCATGTAGATTTTTTTCACTGGACTTTTGGAAGTTGTGACTCTTTCATTAACCTGTAGGTTTTAAGTATAACCAAATTTTAAAGTATGTCTTCCCTGTTAATTAAATTTATGATAAAAAAAAAGTTGTCACAGTTTTTTCAGTATTCCTTCTAAGCCTGGATTTTCAAATCCAAAAGAGACAATGTATGAGAAGATCAAATTGTCTTCTTTCCTCCTCATAAGGTTGATAAAAGGGCTGAAACTGTTTAATTTCTTAATCCTTAGATATAGGTTGAGACAAAAGTCTAAACACCTTGATAATTCAAAGGCTTTAATGAGTCATCCAGATTGCATGATAACAATATAAGTAGAAAATGCCATGTGTATAGCTCAGTAACTCTGAAACATTGGAGATACAGTGCAGCATACAGACAGAGGTGGGCAGGAGGGATCAAAACTGAGTTGAATACTAGCTGCAAAACCTTATATGTTTATGATGAAAATTTGCCATCTAAGTTGAATACCCAAGATGTTAGGGTAGTGGACTATTATACTCTGTCTCCCTTTTGTAACCCATGGTAAGCCTTAGCTTATTGTGTATTTCACAATAAATTAATTTTCCAGGAAGGAAAGTGGTTTTCAAAATCTCAGCAGCAGAGGGAGTGCTCTCAGCTCTTGTATTCCTATCTGATAACTGGCATAAAGCTTTAATGGGATTAAGGGAGATAAATAGCACTTTTCAGATCTCCATATCATCTATATACAGACAAGAAAGCTTCTCAGAACTTAACCCAGTCACTTGGAATTCACTACCCCCTCAGTTAAAAAACCCAACAATCTCACCCAGCTTTAAAAACAGCTTACACTTTTCTTACAGAAATAAGACAAATGCTTCATTGATGGTGGCTAACATGTACTATGCCCTCTGTATTTCATACTGTTGTTGACATTTAGTCATTTAATAGAGCCTGACTCTTTGTGACCTCAAGGGCTTTAGCATGCCAGGAATTTGTCAAAAACTGTTTCTTTTAGTTCTTGCCAGTTTGCATTCGTTACTTCAGTAATGCTGGCTATCTATATTATCCTCTGTCTTCCCTTCCTATATCTTTCTCAGTATTGGCATTTTCTCTAGTAAAACTCTATATTTGCATTTGTGGCAAAAGTTTGTGAGTTATAGTTTTACCATCAGGTTTTCCAGTAAACAATTTGGGTTCATTTCATTAAGTACTGACTGATTTACCTGCCTCCATGTTTTAAAAATATTTCAATGCATTTCCATTCACTGTGCTCATTATAATTTTATTTATTTAACATTTGTTGACTGGGAAAGTCAGACTAGGACAGAGCCTATTTTCAGCGGAGGCCCAGGGAGAAACACTCCAGATGCAGATCTTTGGAAGGTGGGAGGAAACTGGAGCACCCATAGGAAACCCCTGTGAATGCAGGGAGGACATGCAGACTCTGCACAGAAGCAACCCCCGCCAGTAATTAAACTAGAGAACCTCTTGCTGTGAGACAATAATGTTAACTGCTGAACCACTGTAATGTCGTCTAATATACAACTATATTTATATGAACTGTCCATAAATATGTACATTACTATGTTCTTGATGAACTGACTGTAAATGTGTATTATACTCTCATATTAGACTTAGTTATTTAATTAACACCATATTACATTTATGTATGTATCTCTACCTGATGTCCTGGGTCAAGAGTGAAAAGGGATTTTTGACCAGCTCACCTACTCAGTTACATTTAAATAAATAAATAATTCTGAGTGAGATAGATGGAATGGACTATCTGGGCAGGTACACTGGTATAGACATATACCGTCCGAATTATAATATCCATAAAAGTTAAAAATCAAAGTTTAGTAAATGGATGACAGAACTGGTAAAGAGAGCACTGGAATGGAAGTAAGTTGGCAGTAAGGATGAACAGAAGAAGAGGATCAATTTAAAATTTAAGTTAAAGTGCAATATTTAAGAGAGATATAAACAGACAGCTGGAACTCATTTCGTCAGAGTGTGCTGTCTTGCTTGCCAGTGGAGTGTTTCACCTGCTGACAGGAGCCTTATTAAGAATGTTTAAGCATCAGTGAAAAGTGGAATAGGTCTGGAGGGATTTATGCTGAAAGCCTTGAAAGCTTGCATTGTGATTTCTTTTCAACAAATGAACAACATACAGTGCAATATGGACTTTCCTCAGAAAACATGCTTTTGCATCTATAAATTACAATATGTGTAGCTAAAAAAGGTGACTAAATTTTAAGATAACAAGCTTCAAAATTTCTTTGCTGCTCTGAAACTTTAGATTTTGATGGTGCTCCTAGTAAGTGTGTTACTTAGAGTTAATATATCTTCAAAAAGTAGACAATGCATAAATGTCTCTTGAAGTTAAAAAGGACACAGAAAATAAAACAAGAATTAATTGCAATGCATCTTTTAGACAGCTGAATTAGGCACATTTTGGAAGTGGGCAGTTTAACAGGTAAAGTAATGTAGCATGTCACTTACAATGATTCATTAGTCCAAATGTGGCACTTGTTTGTAGCCTGTGTCTTCATTCATGCATAGCATTTCATATATTCCATTGTTTTTCTTCAGACAATGTATTGAGAAGCTGGGTACATTGACCAACAATTTTTTTAATTAAATTTAAAAATACTAAACATTCTCATAAAGATGAAATGTTATGCTGGCTGGGGAAAGTTGCAGAATTACCGTAAGGCAATACCCTATTCATAAAATATATTTATCGTAACAGTCACAATTCACATTGCTTGCTTTAAATTAGGAATAGTTACAAAAGAACTAGTTCAATATAAAGTCATGAAATGCATGTAACTAAACTTGACATGCTTATCAAGCTCGACTTCATACAAGAACACTACAGAACTATGTCCTCTATATTTGCCCGATGAGACCTTTAAGAAAAATAAGAGTGTTTAGAATAAAATTACATTTCATGGCTGGCTGCAGAAAAGCATACAGATCTTAATGTTAACAGCAATTTGTTTAAAGTATAAGCTTTTTATATTTATACTTGAGAGTTTATCTGGTAACAGCAAGCAATGTTTACATTGTGCTAAATGCTGTTATTTCCCTCAAGCAGATTTATTCCACTTAAAATGACTTTAACAGTGTGTTGCCTTCATTATAAATAAATAGGACTCAGAATAATTGCTCATGCTTTTGTCTAATTGGTATTGGAAAACTCTAAGAGAACAAGCTCTGCCTACATCCTTTCTTTTTGTGAGTGATCATCAACGGTTTTCATTCACAAAGGGATGCTTATCCCACTTAAGCTGTACTTGCAATTCATCATCCACTTCAAGTTTACTCCCTCTCAAGAGCCACAGTTACAAGAAGCCCCCATTCCATATTCATTAGTCTTATGCTTTCACTCAGAACAAAATCCTCTTTTCTTCTTACAAAAAAGATTATACAACTGCCTTCAGTACTTTTAGATAGACCGTGCTGGTGGTATTGCAATGTTTAAAAAGGGAAATAAAGATTTATTATTGCCTTTCATCTGCAGTGAGTAGAGCTCTCAAAGATCCTGTGTAGGGACTTATTCTGCTGTGTCCTAACTTGGCAGTGATGAACATAAACAATGGACACTGCCTCTGAAATAGTTTCATGGCACATATTTATTTTTTGTTGCTAAAACATGCTCATCATAATGAACCAGAAGAAAAATATCACGCTGTTTGAAGAAAAATTAAGACATAGAGTGGGATTCATAGATAAGTGTTGTTTACATCTATAGGGATAATATCTGAGGACCTTCAACAAGGCATTGGAGAAATAATCACAGATGTACAAGACAATGAATAGTGTCTGCATGCCAGCCAAAGGACTTCATAATGAATCACAGCTGTAGATATAATGTAAAGGGCAGTAGTATGATCTAGCACATAGCAGGAACAGCACATAAGCACTGCCAAGGTTAAGGCATGCTCACTTGCCTTTGCCTAGGGAAGTGTGCATCACCATGCCTGAGGCAGCAGCACATGGCTTCAGTCAATGGCACAGCTTGGCACAGTGGCCAACATATCTATTTAGGAGTGCAATAAATAGACAACTCTGCTCCTGCTATAAATGTGGAGGAAACAGGGTAGATAGGAAACTGGGAAAGAAGAAAACAGTAAGCAGAGGTAACTGAGGTACTTATGTATTATCGCAACCGCATTTCTAACTGATAATAGGTAACTACCAAACATTTATATGCCGTTCACGTGGCGACTACATTATTTTACATTACTGTGTCAATTTCAAAGTGTATCACTATTTAAAAAGTACCCACATTTTTAGGTTGCTGTCCTCCCATTAATCTATGTTTTTGGCAGATTTCTTGGGAGTACGAAGTTGACAGGAATGTCTGTCATCGTTACTTAATTGCTAAAGCTTACCTGCAGTTATGGCATAAAGATTCATGTAAAAGGTAGAATTGTTAATGTCAGTATGCAGATTGTTACATGTAGCGAATCTGCTATTTCTGCAGTCAGACATTAAATAGGCTCTTGGACATTACTGCTGCTTCTTTTCCTACTGCCCCCCCCCCTCCAAATGGTGTAGCTGACTAACAAGCCACTGAAATTACCTGACGATGGAAGTCAGTAGGTAATGATATACATATGCTGTATATGTAGCAGCAGACAGGTTAATTTTACTTTTCATTAAGTGTCATCGGTAAAACATGATATCCAGGAATTTTGCTGTTATCCCTGTTCCTGTTTCCAAAACAATGTGCTACAATACTAACTTGGAGGTCACACACACCTTCTGACTAGCAGATACAGATGCTCCGCAATGACCAGGTGAGACATGTGGTTGCAATAATACTGTACCTGAAAGGTAAAGATAAGGATAAGATGACGGGGAAGGATTCTTAAAGTGCTTTTTTTTTTTTGGAAGATCTCTTTTAATTTGAAGGTAGTGAAGAATGGCTGTAGGTTTAATACAGGGAGATGGGCAGGTAGCAGGGCAAATTGGCAAATACGAGACAGACACACAGGCAGGCAAATGTTGGGAGGATAAAATGTCAGATACATATAGAGGGTGGATAATTTGTTTTGGAAAGTGTCAGGCAATTATTAAGGAATAGGAAATGCCTCATGAGGGAGATAATGCACCTTGAAGGTGATAGGGTGGGGTTGTGGCATAATTTTCCTGCCAGTTTAGCCCTGAGAGTAACAAAGCAAGGTGCCACTCACCTTGGTGACATATGTTATGGGCCAGTCAATCCCCCAAAGGTCAGGGCTTGTTGGTCATATGACTTTGCCAGTCATGCCAGAGGGTGCCACATAGTGTGAAGATGGGCATCCAATTGCTGGCCTACATCAGCAGCTGCCATCCTCCACATCTCCTGTCAAGAAAGCACTGAAGGTATTTACAATCTATCCTCAGCAGAGTAAAGGAGTCATCACCCCAGAAAGGCAGACACAGAGAGTAACAATGACTTCATCACCTACCACTGTGGGACAATTGTCCTGAGAGGCAGACCTGATGTGCACCAGATGTAGTCATATGAGGAAAGTAAGGGAAGTGCCACCTCTTCTCTGCATTTTCACTACAACAAGAAAAGTTTATCACACCCATTTTATAATAACACACAGAGTTGTACAGTGTACTGTAATAGAACATATGCACAGAGCTGTGTGTACGTGAATTGACACCCTAGGCAATCCTCCAATTGGCATCCCCCTTTAACTAGAGTTGAGGACCAAAAAAGTCTTCCAGAGTTGTTCTATCTTTTTCAGAAACCATTAGAAACTAACATTTTGTACAGTTGTTAACACACACACACACACACACACACACACACACACACACACACACACACACGTGAGCACACACACACACACACACACACACACACACACACACACACACACACACACACACACACACACACACACACACACACACACACACACACACACACACACACACACACACACACACACACACACACACACACATTGCCAGCAAATCATTTAAGCAGTTGTAATTAAGACTGATTTCTCATTGCTTAATTGTTATGAATAACTTATACTCTGCAATGTTTTCTGCTCATATTTCATTGTATCACATTCTTTATATAATTTGCAAATTTTGCTTAAGAAAAAGAGCTGTAATGATGTAGAAGTTGAGGTTTGCTCTAAGAGACTGAGATCTCCAGAATATATTGAAGTAGTTACCTGATGAGTGTGAGAGGAAATTAACAACTGCAATTCAGAAGTCATTCTTCTTCTTCCCCTGGAAAACAGGAGGCAGTTATTTGTAGGGTAAAGGGAAATGCTACCTTAGGTGAAGGAATTTATCTTGGGATCTTATTCCCAAGCAAAGCTTGGTGGGACTGAGAGATTGAAAAGCAAAGGGGTGTAGCAACAGCAGCAGTCCTGCGCTGGTTGTTCAGGGCTGTGGTGGTAAAATGACAATGAATCATAGACCTACCCTCTAAATTTAGTAGTCATTCTATTTTCCAACCCTTGCATATTATCCTCAGTTTTATACAATGACTGACAGAATGAGACTATGGTTACAAATTGTGGCCATGATGTCTATTTTTAGAGGAACTCAGTTCCCTGAGCATTACAGAGCTTCAGAATGCAGCAACTATTCCATTATGCTGGGAGTGGTCAGCTGAGGTAGATTGGCACCTTTCGAGGACATCCCTGGGTGTCCCCCACAGGAGGTATACTAGGCATGCTTAACTGAAAGGACACTCCAAAACAGATCTAGAACATGTTAAAAGGGTTAAATCTCTTGGCACACTTATGAACCTTTGGGGACCCTACAGAATTATTTGAAGAGTGTTGCAGGGGCCAATCACATTTGGTCCCCCTTGTCCAGCATGATACTGCTGTGATCCTCACTAGCACAAGTCAACATCATCATCAACCCCCTTTTCTTCATAGTTTCTACATGGGATAAGGATGCTGTTTTAACTTTCACCATCTTTCTTGATTCAGTGCCACATTCCTGCCTTCTTCGACACTCATGCCTGACTGTCACAGATCTTCCTTCACACAATCCATCTACCTCTTTGCTGGATGCCCTCATTTTCTCTTGCCTTCTTCCTGCCTGCCTAATTCTTTTTGCCAGATTGTCTTCTGTGTTTCTGCACATGTGCTTGAACCACCAGAATCTCCCCTCTTTGTTCTTTTCTGCAATTGGAGTTATTTTGGTGTCTGCTCCTATATACTCATTTCTTTGTCTGTCCCACAGTGTGGATCCTACTACCCTTCTCAAGCATTTGATTTCCATCACTTCTAGCTTCCTCATCTGCTAGGCCTTTAATGCCCAGTTTTCTCTACCATGCAGTAGTGCTGGTCACACCACTGTTTTGCACAACTTACATTTCAGCTTGCTTAGCATTCTTCTGTCATGCACTATACCTGCCACTCCCTGCCACTTGGTTGCAACCCCTCTGATTCTAGCATTGACAAGTTCATTCAGACTTCCCTTCTCCTCAACCACACCTCCCAGATACTTGAAGCTATTAACTTGTTCGACTATCTTCCCTTCTATCTCAGTTCTTATCTTCTGCTGATTTCTCCAATTTGCTGCCATTGCCACTGTCTTATCTGTGATTAGTTTCATCCCATGTGTCTTTACTTTTACATTCCATTCCCTATCCTTTGCTGAAGTTCTTTCTCAGAGTCTGTCTGTAATGCCACATCATCTGCATACAGCAGTTTGCTAATGTAGTCCATCACCAGTACAAACAGCAGTACACTCAGAACTGAACTCTGATGCACACCCACTCCCATGGGAAACACCTCCGTGAAACCAAACACTTTTCATACTTGAGTCATTGGATCTTTGTATATAAACTGCACTAACTCATTTCTGGGACTTTGAACCACCCCAGTATTGCCCAGTTGTACTCTTTCTTCGTCTCAAGCTTCTTCTCAGCTATTGGTATCATTGCAAACTTTTGTAAGTTGTGCTGCATCCTGATCTGAGATGCTCATCTCCCTTCTTACTTTCTACTACTCTGTGCATCTGTTTATCAGTCACCCTCTCCAGAACTTTCTTGCAATGTGGCAGGAGTTTGATACCTCTGTACTGCCCACAGTTGTGAATGTCCCCTTTGTTCTTGTACACTAGCATGAGTATGCCTATTCTGCAGTCATTTGGAATATGTCTTTCTCTCCACATAGTTATGAATATCCTCAGAAGCCATTTCTCCCATTTCTCACCCAGCATCTTTATCATATCTGCTGTGACCTCATCCAAACCTGATGCTTTCCCTGACTTAATTTTCCTTAGAGCTATTCTTTCTTCTTCTTCTAGGGTGGACTTCTCTTCTTCTCCCACTGTAGGCTGTGTTTCAGGCAGTACAGCTTCTGCAGAGTTTTCTTCATTCAGAAGCTGCTGGAAGTACTCCTTCCATCTGCCTTTGATGTCTTGTGGACTGATGAGCAGGTTGTTGCTGGCATCCCTTACGAAGTGTGTCTGACTATCTTCTTTAACTTTCTGTCTTTCTCTTGTAGTCTGATATAGTTTCCTTGTGCCACCTACTGAGTCACTTTCCAGAAGCTGGTAGAGTCCCTCAGATGACCTGTTCTTTGCTATAGCAACTCCTTTCTTAGCTTCTTTGTTAACTAACCAGTATTCCTTCCTAGCCTGGTCCATCTTTTCTATCTCCCACTTTTTTCTGTATGCCTTCTTTCTTCTGATGATTTCCTGGATTTCTGCATTCCACCACCAGCTTTACTTATGTACCTTATTTCCAAACCTGGCTCGGCTACATATCTGTTCTGTGGTCCTCAAACATGCTGTTTTGATGTGCTGCCATTCTTCCTCAACTCCACCTATTTACTCATATTCTTGGGGTGCTAGAGCTCGGAATAATTCATTGAACTGGTGTACTTTCTCTACAGTTAACTTCCAGGTCTTCAGCCTGGTCTCTGTTGACCTTGGGGCCTTCTTTGACCATTGCTTGCAGCTGATTGTGGCAACTAATGGTTTATACTATAGGCTGACTGTTTCACTGGGGATGACATTGCTATCACTGACACTACCTCAGTGCTCTTTCCATACTATGATGAAGTCTACCTGAGTTTCATGTTGGTCAGTCTTGCATGTGATCTTGTTACTGTATCTCTTTCTGAACTATGTGTTGGCTACTATCAAGCCATTTGCCAGACTAATATAAATGATATGCAAGAATAAACGATGAATATAAAATATCTATCAAGCCTATGAATGTAAAATCCATATCCTTCTTCATGTCAGATAAACATGTTTTTAATTTTTTATCCATTTGTTAACAAGGTAAGCCCACTGAACACAAGTGCTTATCTTCATGGCCAAACTAAGCTTACAGACTGATTAAGTGACTTGCTTATAGTTACACAGTAGGCAAATGGAGGTGGACAGAATTGAACACTGAAGCCTGGCCTACAGGAAACAGCTCATTAACAGTTTAGTGTTTTAACCCTCTGAGCTAATTGCCAGACATCCCTACCTCTCAAGTGTACCTCATTACGAGGAACATACCTCATCTGGGGTCTTAAAAAGTTCATGTTCCTCGAAGTTCCCTGAAAGTTCCACATTGAAAGACTCTGTCACACATTCAGTGTTAGGAATTTGTTTAAGTGAAATCCATTGTAAATAGAAATGAATCATATTAATTCATTAAAAGATCTTCTTTATAAGTAAAACCAGCATATTTAACCATCCTCTGACCTTCCTAGTTGAAGTTGTTAGTAAGCCATTAGTAGGTGTTCCACATGTTGACCATTTGTTCCACATTATGAGGGCTAGTGTTCCTCATTTTGGACATGGAAGGTTGAGAGCTATGAGACATCAACAATTCAGAAATACAAGATGGCAGCAAACATAGTCATAGATATGTTCATATGTCCATGGTAATTGTGTTGCCCCCAGTTTCTTGAGTAATAGATTAAAGTAACAGTTATCTTTTAGCCTTGTGACATAGCTTGAATTAAGACATAATGATGCTTCAGGATGTTGGTTGCCTTCAGCAGTCACTCTATTTTGAAAGTTTCTTTTTCTTTTGATAGTTAAACAGTTTGCTTAAATTTCTGTTGAGTCTTAATATTTCTGAACCATGTAACTCTAAAACTTGATAAACTCAATGAGTAAGAAAAGTGATGAAGAAGTTTTGATCAGTGCGGTCATCTGCATGGGCATAGGTTCAAATGATCATGATGACTGCGTGAAAAAAGCTCACTGCAAGTGTGAGTTAGGGATATAGGCATTGCAATCATTGACTATTTGTTGATGTACATCAAAGGCATATCTGATAATATGAATAAGGACTTAGAAACCCTACCTGAGCAATATGACAACATTATATCGTTAGATAAGAGGTGGAGAGAAATATGAATTAAAGCATCTGAAGTCTAAAGTGAGTAGTTATTTTTATGGAGTGCCAGTTGCAGAGTATATAAGTTAAAGATACAAAGACAAATTTGTAAGTGATTGGAATTCTGGAATAAGGCAAAGGTTTGTACTCCTTGAGATTTACTAAAATGAAAATACTGGAGTGGACTATATTCAAAAAAAAAAAAATATGGAACTGAAAGTGGCCTCACTATCATTGACTATGGCAGAACCATAGCTAGAAAACCTTGGTGATTGTTGGTGCACTTTCTAACATTATATGAAAAGTAGCAGGTCTTTGTGTCAAATTCGACAAACCAGATAAACCTGTTTACATGGAAGAGTGAATGAAGCATGTTGACTTTGAATTCTTTGAAAACATGGTGTTGCAAAGGTCCCAATTGTTAAACATAATGAAAGAATATCAGCATCATAAAATTAAGAGCAAATTGGCTTTCCCAGTGATACTCAAAATGTTTGTCCACAAAAGTGTTATTTATTTATTTTCATGAATTCACATTCAGCAATGGTCTGAATTTTAGGCTTGACAAGGGCCTTTACCTTTTTAATGTATGAGCAGGTTTATTAAATATTAGCCTGGCTATCATTGACACGATGACCCTGAGGGATATGTATTTAGCTTTTCTGTTATAAGAGTCTGTGGGGAGAAGAAAATGCTTTGCCTAAATGTCATGCAGATGGCAATGAAGATTAAGGCTGTGAACTGTTATTGAGGTACTTCATGCAATGTAAGATTTCATTTCATCAGCCTTCGTTTGCCTACTGTGTGACCTTGAGCAAGTCAATTAACCTTAAAGTGCTTTGGGAGAATTAAGAGAACTGGAACTTGGGCTAGGTTCATTAATGGTCTCCAGGCCTGCATACCAACTAAAGACCTATGAATCATGTTGCAGCCTAACTATAATATGAATGTCAGTGTCTTCTTTAAGGACATATGATGAGAATTTGTGGATGGGATAAAATTAATAAGTATGGGACTTGTAGAATAACTAGTGGTTTTGCAGGACATTTTATCTCCTAAATGTTTTTGAGTTGATGGATAAAGCATGATAACTACAGGAATTTTTTTCAGATTAAACTTGTGAAGTTGAAATATTACCTCTATTTGTAGATGTCCATCTTTGGTGTTAGTGATTTAATCTCGCAATTTTTAATAGTATAATATGCATGTGGTACTGCTAACTGTGAGGATTTTATTTTCAAATGTTATCTAAAATAGTAAGATAGTAGCACTAGTTAGATGGTTAAACCTTATTAAATGATTAGGAGACACAGACAGCACCTGACCTGTAGTCATTTTAATGTGTATTAATATGTGGTATCTTCATGGCTGTGTGTTAACTATACATTTCATCACAGTTAGAAATGTAATGTTTTGATACTAACATTTTTGCCACTCTCAGTTTGTTACAAGCAGTTGTTAATTTCTTGACATGTGACTCAAGTTAAATGCTTTTGGATTATTTATGGGTATTGTAGAAATTATAAGGAAGAGAAATGATGTGTTGTTGGTGAGAGATTATGTTAAACTAAAATAAAAACTAAATGGTTGCATGGTATATAATATCGTAGTAAAACATGATGCACACTGCTTGTTCTCTAACTATTCTAGAGTTTCCATGCCACTGTATCAGGAGACTGCATGTTTATTTAATGGAAACATTCTGCATCCATAAAGCAGAGTTTTGAATGGTTTTGTGTATAACTAACAGCACTTTACTAATTGGCTGTCACTATCTTAATCAATGCTTTGAGTATCAAAATATAGACTTTCCCTTTATTAAGTATGATAATGCAATGGGAATGTTTCAAGGGATCATTGAGCACAATTGACTGGAAGCAAAGGAAGAGTCTGGGAGCTGAAGATGCTGGACAGAGATTGCTAAAGATGTAAATGGATAAATTAATATTTATGAGGATGCCTGACTGTGAAATTGTGTTTGGCCCAGGAGCATTGACTGGACTCTCAAATATGTCTTAGTGGGGAAATTATTAAGTAATGGTAAGATAGAAGTGAGAGCAATTATATTTATATACTTTATTATTTTTAGTATTGAAAGTATAGTTTATTAAACAGGGGGGCACTAAAATCATACTGTTTAGAGATAACATCTTAATCGAAGCAAATAGACATGATTTGTACTTTCATTAAAGAAAGTTGTACTAGTTAATACTAAAAGGTTTGCAGTGGTAGGTTTCATAGAACAATGATGAGAGAGCTTTAGGAGAGTAAGGAATGCTGACGCAGGAACTGGCACAGATGACTGCTAAGATGTACTTAACATCTGGAATCATAAAAGGCATTATATTAGTGATGTTGAATTACATATTAGGAAACTATTGTATCATATTAAAAAAAAAATCAAAAGAGTGCGAGTCACTGCATTTGCAAAGTATATCATACCTTGTATGGCTGCAGTGGTGCAGCAGTTAGCATTGTCACATCAGAGCAAGTGGGTCTTTGGTTCGATTCTCAGCTGAAGCACCTTCTGTGTTGAGTCTGCATGTCTTCCCTGCAGTCGAGTGAGTTTTAAAGACATGCAGGTAGGCGCGTATTTGTGTGCCTTCTGTGAAGGTTGGGCACCAGGCTGGCAACTTGATACTGTAAAAACACCATTGCCAATCAATCTGCGGACGAATGATCTGCTGTAGTGACTCCTAACTGGGAAAAGCCGAAAGACATTGGTTATTTCTATTTTAGAAAATGTATCAGGTATTTTATGCCTGTAAAATAGGACAGACTGTGCTAAAAGGAATGACATTTGTGCTGAAAATACATCCAAATATGAATATTTCTAGTCATTATCAACATGGTAGATGTAATTATTAGTTTAAAATACTTTGCATTACTAAGTGTGAATATTAATTGCTTAGTGAGATAACACATTTGGTTTAGGAATATTAGGAGTATATTTGAAGTGTGCTATATATCATAATAAATGCATATGTGGAAATGTTCACAGACATGGTGAGATGTCTTTTATATTTTGTTGTTAATTACTGATCTTCAGTTTTACAAGAATGCAAGATTGCCAGTTGTATAATGATTATTTTGTTTCAAAATTTTCAGTAAAGATATTTTATGTAACTAGTATTTGTTTTCACAGTATAAGAAATTATTACTAATATCTTCTCCATGGCCGGTAATACCACATATCTTCAGGGCTTGGAAATTAAAGTTCACAACATCACGAGAAATGTTTTGATAAAGATCATGTGTAGCATTTTTTATCTGTCATTTCTTTTTGGTGTATATATGTTCTTGTCATGTAAAGTGGGCCTACTGATGGCAAGGTGTGCAGTTCTTATTTTAATTACTTCAGTGGAACTATATTTGTTAAGTTTAATAAAGCTGTTTGCATGTTATGTATGCTGCAATTCTGTCCAATTACTCTGTCATCTACCCCCCCTTCTGATGATGTAATAGAGGGTGGGCATATTTTCAGTACTCTGCAGCAGATTTCAGTACAGAGTGACACAGAATGCAGAACAGCCAGTCAGACAACAAATCAATAAACAAAGGATCACTGCACTTTAAATAATTACATTTCATAACCTTTTCCTCTCTCAAACAAACTCCATGAATAAACTATTGTTGTAATGTAAGGTACAATTCACAAACAGGTCCTACTGCCACAACTCCTAGAGCTAACCTCCACTGTAGTAGACATGCTACCTCATTTTGTCAGTGTATCCCAATACACCTAAAAGAACGTACCCACTACTCCAAATTTGGTGAGGAACATAAAATGTACCTGTTAAAACACGTTTAGTGCATCTGCTTCTCTTAATGACCATATCATTTAATTCTATAGCAGTCCTTCTTTTTCTGTCTGACCTTGCTTCACTTCTCTCTGCTTTCCCACTGACTTCTGAATGATATTATACATAATGCAAGTATTGGTAATTTTTGATTGAATCTTAGTAAGATGTATGCTGCAATACTTATCGTCTGTTGCATTATATATCTTCAGAGCTGGATCATGGCCAAATGGGGGCCTAGGTAGGGCAATGGACCACACCCCCTGCACCAGTCATTCTGATATCTTATTACTTGTCTCTCTTCCTCGGTTTCCATAAACTCTGTTCAAAACTGTCAGTGTGCGTATTTTTTTTTCTTTACTTTTGAAACAAAGACAAAGATATGAGGTTAATTTATTTTTTTTAATTTATTTATCCTTTGTTGACTAGGTTAATCCTACTAGGCTAGAAGCCTCTTTTCAGGGTGGACCCTATGTGGTCTTTATACTAGTAGGGGAAATTTGGCCAGGGCATCAATGAATTCTCCCCAATCAGTTCAATAGCTCAGGTGGATGTAAAAGATTTTAGAGCACTTGCAATCAGCACACACAGATGGGGCTTCAGTTTAACATCTCATCCCTGTTACAGCATCATCAGAAGACGGGACAAGATATCAAGGAATCAGGAAGCAATTAAACAGTTGCTCAGTACATAGGAAGCAGAAATACAAGTTTACTAAAATTAATTCATTATAGTTCCACTGACATAACTAAAGTAAAAACTACACATTTTAGAATCAGAAAGCCTAGTTTACAGGATGATGGCATAATTATACCAAAAAGACATGTTACAAAAAACTTTGCACATTTCTATTGTGCAAATCTCTCAGATTATCAAAAATTAACATGTGCAACATGTTTACTTTTACCTATGTGTGAACAGCTAAATATCTCCTCTTGTATTGCAGTATAGTTATTAAAATATTTATAGCAGTTTTGGGAAGTTAGAAGTCCTTACATTGCAACAATTTAAATAAAACATTGGATGTGTTATTACTAAAAATCTAACTATGTTTTCTTCCTCTTGTACTTAGAAATGTATGAAATGGTTGAGCATCATGGGCACCACATGCATTACATAACAGAATGCCGCACTTATTTTAATTAATGTGTTTGATCCCCTTTAATAAATGATAACTTGCAATGTATAAAGAATCTCCATCTATACATATTCAGATTTTTATCTAAACTATATTATCAATGTGTAGAGAAAGAATAATTCTACACTATCTCTATTAAATTCTTTACTCATATAGGTCATTTCACAAGATTTAATCAGAATAGCCACTGAACAAAGAGTTTAGATTTTTTTCTAACAATGCCATTTTCTTCTTGTAACATGTAATGGTATTTCTCCTATGCATATGATTTATTAGGAGAGTATATTGAATGTTCCATGTAATAGGTGACAGACATTACTATATATGTACAAAGCTTGCAGTCCCTCTACTACTCTAATACTTCAGTTTAAAGGAATAAGTAATGAATGAATATCAGCAATTGATTTTACCAATATACCAAACAAAAATACCATCACCAGTGTACATTATAAAATGTTTAATTTACTTCATATAACTTTAGCAAATGCCATTATTCTTTCCGTGATATGTATATGTGTATGCGTGTGTGTGTGTGTGTGTGTGTGTGTGTGTGTGTGTGTGTGTGTGTGTGTGTGTGTGTGTGTGTGTGTGTGTGTGTTCACTATGGCTGGTACAATGGATTTTAGTTGATGTGCATAATGTTGAATAAACATAGTGAATAGTGACCATGATGTAGTGAGGAAACATAGTTCTGACCCCCCCCCACAACACCCACATTAAACACCAGTCCCCACTGTACCACAATATTTCACAGGAAATTACTAGTAATTTGTGTTCTTTAAATTTTCAATCTCTTTTAAATTACAGTTTGAGTAACTTAATGCAACCTATATTCCATAGCTCTTAACTCTCCAGATTTTTGCAGAATGTCCACAATTTTGCCCCATATTTTTGCTATGCTATTCATAAAATTTGTAGTCTTCTAGCGAACCGTTGAGGATTGAACTCAATAAATAATGACAAGCATTTGAGTTTCAGACTTCATGTCCTTCAGAAAATGCACACTATCACAATGCCTGTTATTCTAACAATTTTCTAAGTTTATATGTGTAATCATTAAAATCTGTCACTTATTTTGGGCATTTGACCCCCCCCCAAATATATTGGCTTTGCCCATATGTTTTCTACTAAGAGTTTGAGAAGTATGCCACACACACACATACACACACACACACACACACACACACACACACACACACACACACAAATATCCGTGTGTGTGCAAGAAAAGATCATAATCTCAAAATGTTGACTAACATTCCAATGAACCAATCAGACTGATTAAATACTTAGTCAAGAATGAGAGATTAAAGAAAGTATTTTTACAGGAGGACAAGACCCCTGCGCACACAAGAGGGCAGAATCACCATACCTTCTGCTACTGAAATAGACAAACTCCAGATCACAGGGCAGTCTTGTAGAGGAAAACCGTCTTTAACTGTACTGTATACAGATCTCACAAAAAAAAAAAAAAAAAAAAAAAAAAAAATAAAAAAACTGCTACTACAGTGATGAAACTGAACATTACAAAGCAAGTTATTGATAACTCTTTCTTACTAAAGAAGCAGC